>NC_133618.1:51347499-51692499 GCF_048593235.1 Sminthopsis crassicaudata | reverse complement strand
ATATTGAGGTATCCTGAGAAGGGAAAGTAATAAATGGATACTATGATGCGAATGATTGGGAGTGCTGGGTTAGGAATTAGGAAGGAACATCTTAATTGGTAACAATGTTTTACAGGCATTTATCAGGAAAGGTCTGAAATGAGTAAATAGTGACTTTCTTGGGGTCTTTTTTCCCCCTTTTTTAAAATTAATTTTATAATTATAACTTTTTTTGACAATACAGATGCATAGGTAATTTTTTATAACATTGTCCCTTGCATTCACTTCTGTTCCATATTTTCCCCTCCTTCCCTCCACCCCCTCCCCAGATGGCAGGCAGTCTTATACATGTTAAATGTGTTATAGTATATCCTAGATACAATATATGTGTGCAGAAGTGAATTTCTTGTTGCACAGGAAGAATTGCATTCAGAAGGTAAAAATAACCTGGGAAGAAAAACAAAAATGCAAACCGTTCACACTCATTTTCCAGTGTTCCTTCTCTGGGTGTAGCTGCTTCTGTCCATCATTGGGGTCTTTACAAAAAGCATGCTATGGGCTGGTATTGCTGCTCTCATGAAACAAGTCTTCTGCATAACTCATTTATGTAGCACTTCCTCATTTACAAAGTGGTATAAGCAAAAAATCCTTATTCCATTTGGTAGATGATGAAACTGAAGCTCATATGGCTTGCTCATGGTCACATATCCTCATTGCTTAACCACAGTTCGTGGCACATCATAAGTATTTAATAGAAATAACTTTATTAAGAATGAATTGACTAATTGAGACTAACATGTGAGCTATATGAGTATAAGTAAGCTTGCTGTGGGCTTTCCCTTTCTATGTCATTTTTCTTCATAAAACAAAAGTGATCTGGATATTTCCTGTCTTAAGAGTAAAAGGTGATTCCAGAAAATGATCTGGCCACTCCAGTTAAATTCATAAATGGGCTAATTCATAAGTATGCTACAAAATTTATAAGATTGAAAAGCATGACAATCTAGATGGTACCTAGGTTTTTGCTATAAATCATTAAATTATATTTAAAGCAGTATGGTGCTTTGCACCATTCATTCATTAAATTATAGATAACAGGAACTATTAAAGTTGGAAGTGAAATTCCCTATTTTGTTCTTTTGGTTTCTGGGGGACAAGAACATGCAATAATTCAACCAACTTTTCATCCTCTGAAAGCAGACCCTGTCCATGTATGAAATCTCTGTAGTAGAGAAAGAACAGTACCCTGAAAATTAATATTAAATTAAATATACTTCATAGGATCAGAGATAAAGAGGTGGCTGTAGAAGTCATTGAGTCCACCTTGGAAACAAGCCTAGAGAGAGGATGCGATTTGCCTTTGCTCACTCATACTAAGGGTCAAAGCTAAAATTTGAACTCGGGCCTCCAGATTTTAAACTTTGTGCTCTTTTAACAATGCACTGCTGTATTTCCAAAAATTTCTCCTGAGCTCATCACAGCTGATGATATATCCCAATGTTTATATTTTGAATCTCTGACTTCCTTAATGTAGAGTTATCTCAATCCTGTTTTGCCCAATCAATAAACAGCCTTGTTAGGCAGAGAATGCTAGCAAAGCCTGCCACCTACTGGTAGAAGAATTTTGTTTTTGTTTAAAAAAACAAAAACAAAAACAAAACAAAACTTTTTTACATTGATCATCATAATCCTGCTAAGACCATGGGGTCTGCTGTACTGAGCCCATTCCTTATATTGTATCCACGCACAGGTTTTGGACCAGGCTCAGTCCTGGAGAGCCTAACTTCTAATGAGATGGAGCTAGGTTCCCTGTTCCCAAACTCTTCAGCTGGTTAAACCCCCACCTACTCCAGAGCCCTTGGATGTTTTCACATATTATAGTTTAGGTTATGTCTCAATGTGTCCCCAAAAAAGTGAGAAGTAAAGGATACTTGATGAACAATTAAATCAGGTATCACAAAGTAATTCTTACAAATATAAAAAGAATATACAAATATACAAAAAGAAACTTAAAACAGGATTCAAGAAGTTATAACTCCTGTTAAAATCTTGCTGGGAGGCTGCTGCTTAAATCACATCAGCACATAAAGGTCACTTTACATTTCACTTTAGTTCTACAATGCCTGAATAACTAGCTACTGGTTGAGTTAGAGCTAGTTGGAAACAAATTTCATCTAGCTTAATTACTTCATGAATGAATGTATGAAAAAGCATTAATATATGCAAATTATTATACGAAATGTTGCAGATAAAAATAGAAAAGTATCTTCCCTCTGAGATAATTTCCAATTTATTTTGTATTATACACTGGACCCAACTATTGGAGCTGGTAGTTAAATATTTGGTATGAGAATTCATAACTTGGAAATTGGTCTTGATTTATTGTGCTTTTGATTGTCTGGATTTAAGAAAGTGAAGGGGAAAATGTTTAAAATGCAATTTAAATTGCCTCCCTTCCTGGGATTTTCAGAGAAATGATTGCTAAACATTTACTAGCTGCCCCTACTTGTGTGTGAGTATAATATATCTTGAATGTATCATTGTTTGGATGTTAGCTCTTCCAGTAGAATGTGAGTACCTCGAAGGCAATTATTGTTATTATATTTCTTTATACCCTTAGCAGTTTAATACCTCCTACAGGAAATATTTCCATTAATCCCCTTAATTTTAGTGCTTTTCCTCTATTAATTATTTCCAATTTGTGTTCTTCATAATACAGTCTTTTATCATTATACTGTAGAGCTTCATGAAACCTCGTAGTAGTCTGTTTATTTGTTGTTGGTAGTTTACTTTTCTTTATACCCCTAGCATTTAGCACGCTATCTTGCACATTTGTTGTTGTCATGTCACTTTAGAAACGTCCAATTCTTCCTGACCCTATTTTGGGGGTTTTGTGACAAAGATAATGAAATAGTTTTCCCAGAGATACTGGAGTGGTTTGCCATTTCTTTCTCAGGCTCATTTGGCAGATGAGGAAACTGAGGTAAACAGGATTAAATGATTTGTCCAGTGTCACACAATTAGTGTCTGAAGCTAGATTTGAATTCAGGCTCAGTGCTCTATTCACTGTACCACCAAGCTGCCCTCTTAGCACATAGTAGGTGCTTAATAAATGCTAATTACTTGTTGACTTGCAATGAGCTCATTTTGCTAGGAGGAGGAATATTGAAGCAAATGGCAGTATATCTTCCTTACTGTCATTTTCACTGACATAATGTAACTTTTTGATGTGGAACTTCCTTACAGTGCCAAGGAGTCTGATGCAAGAACCTTCTTTTACATCCAGATTATTAGTAGTAGTTGCCGCTGGGGAGTCAAGAATAGGAAACAGTTGCCAATAGAAGTCACATCTCCACAACGTTTCTCTGCTGTGGGGTCTGGGCTAGAATCAGGGCTGGTAGTTGCCTCCATCACTGGAGTTCTTGGGCTTACCAATGATCAACAGGAGTTGGTCAAAGTTTTGTGTTAAGGATGGGAGGACCCTTTCTCTATAGGATTTACTCTCCTTCATGATGTCCAGATTGAAAGGAGGGATAGCAAGATAATGGGGAGAGGAGATGCGATTTTTCTTACTCCTGCTCTGGTTGTTAATAGCAAATCCCAGATTCTCTGTCTCCAATCCCAGTGTTCTTAATTTCCCAGAAAATGTCTTTTTGTTAAAAAAAACATGTTTTGACAGATACAATTTTAAGCCCTCAAATTAAAAAGTTAAAATTAGTTCATAAGAATGAATGGACATTCCACCTCCTTTTCAAAGATAAATTTTATTTTACTTAACTTCTTATTACTGGGAGTCATTGAGCAGAAGCTGGATGCTCATTTGTTTGGGATATCTTAGAAAGAGTTCTCATTTAGAATGGATTTCCAGTCTTACCCCCATTTCTGTATAGGCCACAAGACCAAAGTCAACAGACTAAAAAGCTAAAAATGAAATGGGACCTACCATTGTTCAGCTATTTGGAAAAAGATAGGGAACAATAACTCGGAAATCCTGACTTTACTGGTTTGTGAATAGGGTGTGAAAGAACAGATTTGAATATGAATATTTACCCAAAAGTTTGTTAGTCATGAATATCTTTATCAAGCAAATATTTGTTCTTTATAATTTTATAAGTGATAATCATCTACTAACCTTTTTACAACTTTGTTTTTTATCCCAACTGGTTTGTTGAGGTTTTTCATCACAGTTTCTGATGGTGTACATGTAGTTTACTCAGTAATCAGATTCCTATTTTAAGATTAACTTTTTCTGACACAGAATGCTCAGTGTTTGATCCAGAAGCTAAGGTGGCAGGGTAGAGGGAGAAGGAGCACTTCCAAATTCCTTCAGATTGAATACAATCAAGTCTCAATTGGGTAGTAGTCAAATGGATAATTGAAAAAGGTACACAGATGCCTACTTTCTGCTTTTGCTCACACTATTTCCTGTGCCTGAAATGTCTTGACCCTACATTCCCACATGTTGAAGGCCTATCATTCCTTCAAAGTTCAACTGGTGCCTCCTCCTCCATGAAACCTTTATTGATTGTCCCAGATGGAAGTGAGAATTCTATCCTTTAAAACCCACAGTATTGTTTATATATCTCTTACATAACTTTTCACCTGTAATTATTTCTCTAACAAGAAAGCCACTTTGATCAAAAGCTGGATATATGTGTGTATTGTTTTAGATATGTGCCTGTATATGTATGTATGAGTGGATGTGTGTATATATATATATATATATATATATATATATATATATATATATATATATATATATATGGTATTTATATATAAGTATATAGACACATAAACATATTAACTTTTTTTTTCTATCACTCTATACTTAATGAAAGGAGCTACTAGGATTTCATTCTGCTCCTTTCTGCGAGTTTGAAATTAGGAAATGTTTTCCCAAAGCAGAATTCCACTTCCTGAATTTCTGCATTTCTAAAAGTTGTAATTCTCCTATCTAACACCTATAGTTAAACAAATATTTAAGAAACCTTTTAAACATGGACTCCTAGCTTTTTTTTGTATGACCTGCTCCCCTTTCTAGCTTGGTGAAAGCTCTGGACCCTTTCTCAGAATCATGTTCTTAAATGAATAAAATAAAATGGAATTACAAAGGAAATCAATGGATAGACATAAGATTATCATAACATTTGTTTTTTAAGTTCATGGATCTAGAATAAAGACTCCCTGTTTTTAAAGAAGGTTGCTAATACAGGGCATTTTTTTATTTGAATTAACTATTCCATATATTGAATTTCTTCTTTGTTCTATAAGTTAAGATAGAATTCCTTTAAGGTTAAAATATGATATTATCCACCTGAAAGGATGTTTGTTGTTTTTGATGATGTTACAAAATGTCATTGTTTTTCAGTTTGAATATTCTACCCTAATAAACTGGAGTTGAGGGAGGAGGAGGGAAGGGGTAGGGAAAAGAGCATATTTTATGGAGATAGTTTTCATTCCCAAAGTCCCTTTATTTGTCTCTTCAAATATAAAGAATAAAACATAAACATAAATCATGAGTAGCCTGTTGTCTCTATTTTCCCACAAGTGAACACATATAAATTTAGCAACACTGAAAAGAGTGAGGCCAGAGGATCTGGATTTAAATTTGGGCTGTGTGACATTGAATAAATTATCTGACCTCTCCAGACATCAATCTCCTAATCTGGAAAATGAAGGCATTGGGTCTTATCACCTCTGAGGTCACAACATGGTACAGTGGAAATAGCATCTCTGGCGAAAAAAGTTTTCGTCTCATTGGATCATTTTAGTCACATACAATTCTCTTTGATCTCCTTAGCGTTTTCTTGTCAAAGGCACTGGAATGGATTTTCCATTTCCTGCTTCAGCTCATTTTACAGATGAGGCAAACAGGGATAAGTGACTTGTCCAAGGCCACACAGCTAAGAAGTGTCTGAATATAGATTTAAACTCAGGAAGATGAGTCTTCCTGACTCCAACCTGGCACTCTCTATGCACCGAGTCTCCTGGGTTCAGGTGTTTGGGCCAATGATGATGATATAGGGCCTCTATAACCTTGGCCAGATCACTTACATCTCTCTGCCTCAGTTTCTTCATTTGTAAAATGAAAAGTTGAAGATCCCTTCTAGTTTGAATTCTAGGAATCTAAAGATAACTCTTTGGCTCCAAGTTCTGTGAGCAAAGTTAGAATGGACAGGACTTAATTTTCACATTCCAATTGAAGAGGAACTGCAAGGAAAAACAAAAACAAAAACAGAAAATTGGGCTATAGAAAGTATTTGTAAGAGAATCAGGGGTTGCTTATTAGAATTGAGATAATCTATATCTCTACTCACCCCACCTCCACCAAAAACCCCAAACCCAAAGCCAGGACTAGGTCATGAAATAACAAAGAACTCTTGATTTCTCTCTACTGTTCAATTTGCAGATCCTCAGATAACTAACGTCCTCCACCATCAGCCAAGAAGAGAGAAGGAAAAGATAACATATTGCTGCTTTGGGTTTTGGGAAGAGTACATTAATCTTAGACTTAATCCTTCAGTTATTATCCTTGAAAATGAAATTTCAGTTTGTTCCAATAAGTAGCAGAATTTCAAGAATAGGAACATTCTTTAGAGAGCCTGGGCTGATGATAAGAGCTGGGACTTGGACTACTTAAGACTTAAATTTGAATCCCAGCTCTGACTTGCTGGGGGCAATTACAGACCCTAGGGTACTGTCCCCTAGAAGAATGGAAGAATGTTAGGGAAGAAGCCCAAGCTCTTTGATGAAGATATTTTTTTTAATATATTTTTTAATAATATTATCCCTTGTATTCATTTTTCCAAATTATCCCCCCCCTCCCTCTACTCCCTCCCCCCGATGACAGGCAGTCTCATACATTTTACATGTATTACAATATAACCTAGATACAATATATGTGTGTAAATACCATTTTCTTGTTGCACAATAAGCATTAGAATCCGAAGGTACATGTAACCTGGGCAGACGATATTAGTGCTAACAATTTACATTCACTTCCCAGTGTTTCTTCTCTGGGTGTAGCTACCTCTGTCCATCATTGATCAACTGCAAGTGAGTTGGATCTTCTTTATGTTGAAGATTTCCACTTCCATCAGAATATATCCTCATACAGTATTGTTGTTGAAGTGTATAGTGATCTTCTGGTTCTGCTCATTTCACTCAGCATCAGTTGATGTAAGTCTCTCCAAGCCTCTCTGTATTCCTCCTGCTGGTCATTTCTTACAGAGCAATAATATTCCATAACCTTCATATACCACAATTTACCCAACCATTCTCCAACTGATGGACATCCATTCATCTTCCAGTTTCTAGCTACAACAAAAAGAGCTGCCACAAACATTTTGGCACATATAGGTCTCTTTCCGCTCTTTAGTATTTCTTTGGGATATAAGCCCAATAGTAGTACTGCTGGGTAAAAGGGTATGCACAGTTTGATAACTTTTTGGGCATAGTTCCAAATTGCTCTCCAGAATGGCTGGATTCTTTCACAGCTCCACCAGCAATGTATCAGTGTCCCAGTTTTCCCACATCCCCTCCAACATTCATCATGATTTGTTCCTGTCATGTTAGCCAATCTGACAGGTGTGTAGTGGTATCTCAGAGTTGTCTTAATTTGCATTTCTCTGATCAGTAGTGATTTGGAACACTCTTTCATATGAGTGGATATAGTTTCAATTTCTTGATGAAGATATTCTTAGAATGACTGTAGGTTCTAATCGATTATCCAATTATGTCATGTTACTTAAGAATTACAAGTAATTTTTATTTTAACATATTTAACATGTATTGAACTACCTACCAGCTAGGGGAGGGGGTGGGGAGAAGGAAGGGAAAATTTGGAACAAAAGGTTTTGTAAGGGTCAATGTTGAAAAAATTACTCATGCATATGTTTTGTAACTAAAAAGCTTTAATTTTAAAAAGTATCATTTTTCAAAAAAAGTAATAAAACATTTTCCCTATTAAAAAAAATTGTAAGTAATAAAACTTCCCAGTTATATTTGATCCTGAAGCTAAGAGAAATGATAGCCAACTAAGAAGAGAAAAAGGAAGAAAAAAAATAAAGAAAATGAGGTAAGACTTTAGGCTTAAACATTAGTATCAGCATCATTTATTATAGGAAAACAATTTCATATAACACTTTAAAGTGTTATATAAATAATATAACACTTTAAAGTTTGAAGATGAATGTAGAAAGACAATCACCTGAAAATAAGGGTATATGAACATCCAAGCTTGAGAGAAGTTCCTGCTGTAGATCCCCAAAATATCCTGGATTTCACAGACTGACATAGAGGTACCGATAAGGACTCTCCAATGAGAGAAAAGGATTGATTTCCATGTCTAGGAGTCAGGGAGTACTCCTTAGTCACTCATATATGCCTGAAGTCCCGAGTTCAGATTCAGCCCTGAACATTGATAATTCTGTGATTCTGAGCAAGTCACTTATCTTTGTTTGCCTATAAAATGGAGATAATAACAGTACCCACCTCCCAGGATTATTGTGAGGATCAAATGACATATTTGCAAAGCTCCTAGCACAGGACCTGGCACATAATAAGTGTAATAGAAATGTTAGCTATTATTATTATTAGTTACAATTGTACTTTTAAGTTTGAGCCCACTATCCCTGGGGATCTTGTATTTGCAAGGAAAGAGTGTTTCATAACTCCCTTGGAGACTGTCTTAGTAAACTCCTTTTCTAAAAGCTAATGGAATTTAATGGATTCTGATAACTGAAGAATAATTTACTGACCTGCGCTGATGAGCTACAAACTACAAACCCTTAGGTTTATCTCCAGAAGTCAGCAAGAGACTGTCTGAGGACCCAGTCAGCCAATGCCAATGAGATCTGGGGAAAGATTTGATGGTTTATAATTTGATAAGTAGGAGTTACTTTTCAAGAATTACTTTTTTCAGGGTCTGACAAAAAACAGAATTTTTGGTGGTGTTCAGTTATTTTCCAGTCAGGTCCAATTTTGTAACCCTATTTGTAGAGTTTTCTTAGCAAAGATATTGGAGTGGTTCCTTCTCTAATTCATTTGTCAGATAAGGAAATTATGGCAAATTGTGACTTGCCTGTGGTCATACAACTGGCATGAGTCAAGTTGGATTTGGATTCAAGTCTTCTTGACTCCAGGCCTGGAGTTCTAGCCACTGCCTCAAGTAGATGAACAACCCAACACTTCCCCTTACAAAAGCAGCTCTTTAAAAAATAATAGTCCTAGGCTGGTTGTGAACACCCTGAGGGCAAAAAGAAAAGAGAAAGCAGTTTTTCCAGCTTACTATGGTCTACTGGTTAGAATAAGCACAAACCATAGGCCATTGACCTAGCCCAACAAGGTCAAGTCTCAGGTGATTTTGGTCTCCTGTGGTATTTTAATCTATTAATTCACTTCATTCAATAAACTTACATTAAGTGCCTATTATTCCAGACTGTCTTAAGCATGTTAACAAAAATTGGGAAAGACAGCCATTGCCCTCAAGGAATTTTCTCCTGGTCAAAGCCATGATTGAATCAGGAGCAACTAATTCTAGGCAAAGTTGCTTGCTATTAAATTCAACATATTCAATAAGGATTTATAAGTTTTTACTAGGTGCTAAAACCTCGGAACACAAAAGCAATCAAACAAATAAAAATTAAAAAACCAGCCTGCAGAGAGCTTCCATTCTGCTTCAAATGAAACAAAGCTTTTCTACATTCTGTCTTATATTTGATCTCTTCCCACTGAGTTAAAAAAGAACATCGTTGTTGAATGAACTCTTCCTTATTAGCTCAAGAAACAACAACTGGGTTGCTAGGCAAGGGGGAAAAGTACTTTTCATTTATGGAGGCCACATCCCAGTTGATTGTGACAGCTGCAGAGGCCTTGGATGTTGGGAAAAAAAAAAAAAAAAAAAAAAAACAATGGCCAAAGGATCAAAGTGAACAAAAGGGCTGTGAGAGGCTGAAAAAGCAATGTAACCCATCAATAATCATTTATTAAATAGTAAACATTTGTTAAGCCCCTTTCTATGTGTCAGGCACTGGGCTAAAGGAGGAATATACAAAAAGAGGCAAAAGGCAATCCCTGCACTTAAGTAGTTTACAATCTAATCCATTAATAACTAATCAATAACTTGGAACTAGTAAATGGTGTTTAAGCAAAGATTATTGTGATTGAAGTTGTATTGGGTACCACTTGGTCAAGGACAATCTTCAGGCCCCAAGAGCACATCCCTTTTTGTCCTAGGCAAATTCAAATCAACAATTAAGCCTCTATTGTTATAAAAGCTTTCTTTAGGGGACTGTGGACCCAATAAACTTTTAAAATATCACTGTCCCTTGCCCTCATGGGGCTTACATTCTTTACTTCTTTATTTATAATAAATATTGCTTTATAAATCATGTTGGGAGAGGAAAATCAGAACAAAAAGGAAAAATGATGGGAGAGGAAAAAAAAAAACAAAAACAGAAAAAAGAAGTGAATATAGCATGTGTTGATTTGCTTTCAATTTCCATAGTTCTTTTTTTTTGGATGCAGATGGCATTTTCTATTCAAAGTCTATTGGGATTGCCTTGAATGGGGCTTATATTCTATTAGGGAATAGGTTAGTGGGGAAAGCATAGGACCTAGAATCAGGAAGATCTATTTCCAAATCTTTGAAAGCTGTTTGTCCCTGACAAATTGCTCAATCTTAGCCTAAGTTTCTGCAAAGTGGAACCATCAGTCCTACTTACATCATAGTATTGTTTGAGAATCAAATATCTATAAATACTTTGTAAACTGGAGCCCAATATGTCACTTGTTAAAAATAAGGCTTGTCCCTTTTAGTAGTTGCTAGGAATTGAAAATTGAGTAGATGCCCATCAATTGAGAATGGCTGAATAAGTTATGATGTATGAATGTAATGGAATAATATTTATAAGAAATGATGAGCAGGCTGATATCAGAAAAGCCTGGAAAGACTTACATGAACTGATATTGAAGTGAACATTGTATAAGTAACAGCAAAATTATGTTATGATTAACTGTGATGTACTTGGCTCTTCTAAAATATTGTTGTGATTCAAAGCAAGAGAGGGAGGCAGAGAAATTTGGAACACAAAATCTTACAAAAATGAATGTTGAAAACCATCTTTGTGGAAAATAAGATATTATTAAAAATGGGTTAAAAATAAAAATATTTTCTTTAAAATAGGGCTCATATTCAAGTAAGTGCAACACAAGGGAAAATGGGATCACAGAGGAAAAGATTCAAACAAAATGTCAAAGGAAAATTTAAGGAGAAAGATAAAACTTTCAGTTAATATGATCAGGGCCTTCCTTAGGTCTTAAAAGTTGAAGCAACATTGTAGGTCTGAAAAACAAGATAAAGAAGTTTGTATTTTATCCTCTAACATATAGAGAATTTTTTGCTTTTGTTTAGTCATTTTCCAGTCTTTTCCAACTCTTCATGAGCCATTTGGTAACGATGCTAAGTGGTTTGCCATTTCCTTGTCCAACTTATTTGATGGATGAGGAAATTGAAGCAAACTGAGTTAGGTAGCTTACCCAGTCATTATCTGAAGTTGGATTTGAATTTTGGAATTGACTGGCCTTAAGTCGGATGGAGATGTGGAAGGTAAGAGATAGGGGTTAAAGACAGTGGAGGCATCTTCTTTGTTAATAGAGGTATCATTATACTTTCACTTGATTTGTAACAAATTCTTATCACTAAGGTGACATGAATTCTTACCATTTTTCCCACACTCTGATGCCTCTCCCATTTTTGTTATTTCATACAGAATAAAGACCATCAAAACAAAAAGAGGAAGCCTTGAACCTTAAAAGTTCAGCCAGAAATCTCGTCACCTGCAATCACATTACAAAGAAAATCCCATCCTTAGAAACAACAGCCCCTTACACATCTGTTATTGGCTCTAGTTCAATGGCAGGAATGAAGGCCTTCTCTGTTTATTTTTTGTACTATTGCTTTGAGGGTAGAAATCAATGTCCTTTCCTCTAGGTTTGTTTGTGAATTCATCTCATATCTGCCCAGGCTTTGTTGAGCTCCCAGGGGTATTCTGATTTCTTAAGGTTCACATAGGTTTTTAAAAATAACTGTTAAAAAATCCTTACAAGGGACAAAGACATTTATCTATTCTCAGAAAAGGCTCTCTATCAATCTACGTCAGGCCTTCCACGATTACTCACATCTGTCCCCTACTCTCTGCTCACAGGGACTCCACCCTTGTCCAGGCCCTCTTTTTTAGCCTGGACTATTGTAATTGGACTCCCTGTTTTCCAACACATTGGGTGCAATCCCACCAATATAAATCCCAACCCATGTAAAATTTTGTAGATAAGTAAAAAATCACCTATGGCCAACACTCTGATTGTGAATATCCTCCCACTTATCTTGGTCTTTTAATGACAGACACTTAGGCTGCCTCTAGACCACTGTACTCATGGTTATCTTGCACAATATGGCAAGTCAAAGTGTTTGTTCTCTCTCACCTAGATCTATATTTGCATTGGATATTTCCAAGGTACTCCTCTTTTTTGTTCCCTCACAAACCTTAGTTTCTCTTTGAACTTTGATTCAAGTGACATATTTAAATGAGTCTTTCCTCAGTCCAACAGCTACTAATTCCCTTCCCTCAAATCACTGTCTTTATTTTTTATGTACTTATTTGTATTTATTTTCTTTGTTGGCCAAACGTAGCCCCTATGGGGTCAGAGATTGTTTTTACTTTTGTTTTTCTACTTCCAGGATTTAGGACAGTGCCTACCTGGCACATAACTTTAATGCTTGTCTATTGATACTGATTCATTGACATCACTGTATCCCCTAATTTCCTTACAGAAGTCCTGAGATCCTAAAGGGAATATTGTGTTAGGAAGAATCCAAGTCAGAGAAGCTCAGAGTTATTTCATACACTCACCTTGGTATATCCTATATTCCAATCAGACTGAATTACTTGTTTCATGAATTCAGAATTGCATTTCTTAAAGTAGTCTCTCCTTATCTTTGACTCTTTAATTCTTTAGCTTCTTTCAAGACCAAGTTTATAAGTCATCTATCTCCTACTCAAGCCTTTTCCTGATCTCCCCAATTGTCCATTCTCTCTCCTTCCTCCTATTATATTTATTGAACTTGGTTGACCTCTCGTATCCCCTTACTGCTAGGGGGTGGGGACTATCATTTAGGTCTCTGTTGTCCCAGGGTCTGCATATAATAAGTCCTTTAAAAATTGTTAAATTGGGTTAGGAAAACTCTTCTCGTAGACTACTCAACCCCTTTCTCACACAAAAATCTTTTCTATATTATCCCTTACAAAATGATCATTAAATCTTAGATGAAAGAAATCCAAAAACATGAAAAACCACAGACTTATGGAAGCATCATATCTGCTTGTGGACATTGCTACTAAATAATATCCTTCTGATAAGGTCCAGAGTATTTTGGTGGGTGTTAGCAGAGAAAGCCTGATTCACTGTGTAAAATGTGGAAACCTAGATACTCCCTGAAACAAGCTGGGAGGACCTCTGATTGAATTATCTCAACCTTAAAGGAGACTTTTGTTCTTAGATATGCTTTTTGTTCAGGTGGATCTTCATTGTAATCCCATCCTAGATGGAAACTCTAGAAATCCCATTTTATTTTATCTAATCTGAAAATCAAATTATGCTAAACCCTCAAGATTATATTTTCCCTATAAAAAAAATCTGCTCATACCTTCCCTTTTAGAGTTAATCTTCCAAGGCACAATCCCTGTCCCCTCATTAACCCGTTTAGTCTGCTAACTTTTCTTTGAGTTCACCTAGCCACTCAATGGGGTACTCCCACCTCATGGTGTCATCCTTTTAATGGCGTCTTGTGCGTTCCAGTAAAGAATTTGTTTTTCCCCTTGTGAACTTCTAAAACCCCTTTCTTTGCTAACTGTTCTTGGATTTGGCTAACTCTTAGAATTAATACAATTTTTACCCTTGATTTGGAGATCTGTTTACAAATTCTTTTGGGACTATTTGTGATACTGGCCCATCACCCCAATATACTTTTGGGGTTCCACCCTGAATGAGATGAGGTGAGATCTTTCAAGACAGTTGTGAAAATCGAGTAAGGCTTCATCTACTTCAGAGTTCCAGTAGGCCTGAAGAACTCTGAAGTTCGATCAAAGGGCATTGCCTTCCCCTCCTATGATATCATCTCCCTATTTCATCCAAATATGGGCAACTATGTACTTATTGGTCAAGTTCAATTTCATGGGTAGATCTTGAGTTTAGAATGTAAGACTCTCAGCCAATGAGGATGAGGGTCAGTGGTGGGAGGGGGCGTTTTGCGTTAGGGATTAAAGGTGCTGTCCTGCCCACAGGAGGTGCCTCCTCTCTTCTACTGTGTGCTCGAAGGGTGGGACGCCCTTCTCGCGAGAATGTACAATAAACTTTGCTTTTCTCTAGAGCTCTCTCCAGCTATTTTATTAAATGGTGACCCCTCACCATTTCCGTACCACACAACCCTGTACTCCATCATTTTAGTGACCTGGTATGGAAGAGTCTGCACTCCTAATTAACCTCAACATTTCCATTGAAGAAAAATCTCAGCTAATCTTCCCTGTTCTTCCTAGTTCTACTCTCTGGGACCAAGTAGAAATCTAATCTTCTGAGTAACAAAACTTTCCTAACCAATTAGTCAGTGAACAAGCATTTATTAAGGATCTACTTTATGCAAGACACTGGGTTCAGCCCCAATGATACAAAGAAAGGGAAAAAAAAGCCCCTGCCTGACTTAAGATGCTCAGAGCCTAATGAGGAAAATAACAGGAAAACAACTACATACATAATACATACATACACATAAACCTTTGCATGTTTATGTGTGTGTAAGAATATTTACATGATTAATGTATGTATAATACATATACAACATAAGCTGGAAAAAATTGATAAAGGAAAGGCACTAAAATTAAGGGGGATCAGGAAAGATTTCCTATAATCCTTATATATTTATTCCTACATATATTCACTGGGACTTGAAGGAAGCTGAGGAGGCCTGGAGACAGAAATGAATGAGGAAAAATTCCAAGCATAGGGAATATGAGAAGAGAGAGAATTCCAAGCATGGGGGACAGCTTAACTGCTAAAACCAGCTTTCACATCTTGTCTGTCTTCTCTTTATCCTGGCTTAACCATATGGCTCTTAACTAAGAAAAACTTCCACTTGGCCTCCCTATCACAGATAAGGATCTAGGAAGAACATGTGGTAACTCAGGATTCCTATGTCCAGAGCAGACTAAAGCCTCGGGGTACATCTTTCTGGGTACAAAGGAGGACTAAAACCACATTGCTTCTGTTGGAAAATACTTTCAACTTCTACTTAACATGTGCTCTATTTCTTTTCTCTCATCTTTATTTTTTATCATTTTATCAGCCACCACTACCACATAAGTGTCTTTTGATGTCCAAGTAGAAAAGAATCCTTAAGACTTTCATAAAAGGCAACAGAATTGACCAACAAATATCATTAACAGATAATTCAAGGTCAGATTATGCAAGACACATTTTTAAATTTAATCTACATTAACATTTTCCCTATCACTTTCCTGAATCTAGATCATAAATAAGGCAATAAATCAAACCCTTATTTATAGCTTTGCTGATTTCCAAGATACAAATGCTTATAAGTCTTTCAAGAGCTAGTTCAACTTAATCAGTTGAACTGACAAATGCTAAAATGAGTTTCAGAAAAAAATCAGATTTATTTTTAACCTCTCAGTCCAAAGGTTCTTAACCTTTTTTATATCTTGGACCACAGAATCAGTCTATTAAAGCCTTTAGACCCCTTTTTTACAATCATGTTTTTAAATGTATAAAATAAAATACAAGTTAATACAATGGAAACAAATCATATTGAAATAGTTATCAAAATATTTTAAAAACCAAATTCACAGACCCCCTGGCCTAAGGTATGGTCAGAATAAATCAAAGAGTCTAACCCAAAAGTATTTGACATGAATACCTATTGTTTTTATTATCTGTGATTGCCAAATATGCCATTATAAGATTTCTGGCTTTATTTTTAAAGGTCAAGGTTTCTTCTGTTTGATTTAATGCCATTTTCTATTTATGTAATAATAAAAATGGGAGGGACGCTGGCAGAATATCTTGAATCCATGGAAAACACATCTTTGTGGATTAATTGCAGATTTCTGGCAATTTCATCATGACAGCATAGAAACTGATCATCTTGGGGCTCTCAACCACTTTCAGAGATTAAAGGTTTTAGAAGAAATACCAACTGGAATGCACAGAGGGATGTCCTTAGCTAGGAATTCCCTATATAAATAAATAAATGAACAAACGATTGAACAAAATCATGGATTTGGTTCTTACTTTTTTTCCAGGCATTGTTCTAAGTACTGGGAATACAAATATTTGCTTGTTTGTTTAAAACTTGGCCTCCCTATCTCTCCTGGATTAAAAATACAGGGGGCTACTCATAGACCAACCCCACTCTAATTGTGTTGGAAGCTTTAACCTGAGTGTTTCTGACCTGCCAATTCACCCCTATTCAGGTAACCTGGAACTCTCCCTCCCTGGTTGTAAAGATTACAGGCCTGTGCCATCAGGCCCTTTTGGATACAAATACAAATGTTTAAAAAAGAGATAATTCTTGTTCTATAAAGAAGTAACATTTGAATAGAGGAATACTGCATATGGAGGAGAATAGTGATCAAAGATGAATGTTTTGTTCTAGGAAGATGAAAAATAGAGGTGGGAGTGCTGATACCATATCAAACAGATGGTGAAATGGCCTGGTTGGATGTCTGAATGGGATGTGAAGCTGAGACATATTCTGCACTCTAGGACCAGCCAGCAGATTTAGAGAGCTAAGCAGGCTAGTTTGCACACAAGCGGCCAATGTCAGAGTTGAATTCTAGGACAGAAATCCAAAAATTAGTGGATTAACTTCCCCTAAGGGACAGAAGCCGGGATTCAGAAAGATCCAGTTATGGAAGTGCAGGCCTTAGGTCCACGTGGGCAGGAGCAGATCAGCAAAGAGATGTCCTTGTTTGATGGCTGAATGGAATGTGATAATGAAACATTTGTCAATGAAATCATAAATCTAGTCCCTGCCCTATCTCCCCTGAGGTAGTCCAAGTAAATACATTTTCAGAATATGAAAATTCTCCACTTTGAGGGCCAGAACTTTATAGGACTTGGAATTAGAAAAACCTTAGAGATCACTGAGTCCAATTTACTATTTAATTGATAAGAAATGTGAAGGGCAGAGGTTATAACTTGGACAAAGTCACATAAGTAGCAAGTAGCAAATCTAGAATCCCAGCCCACATCGTCTAATTCTAATGTTGAGGGCAGCTAGGTGGCGCAGTGGATAGAGCACCAGCCTTGGATTCAGGAGGACCCGAGTTCAAATTTGTTCTCAGACACTTAATACTTTCTAGCTGTGTGACCCTGGGCAAGTCACTTAACCCCAGCCTGGGGGGGTGGGGGAGGGAAGAAATTCTAATGCTAACATGCTTTCCATTTCATTATAATGTCTTTCAAAGTATCTGGGGTAAAAGTTTCCCAACAGATTAATAAAAATCAAATTCAACAATTTAACAAACATTAATTAAGTGTCTACTATGTGCAGTTAAGAACTAGAAATATTAAGATAAATTAAATCATCTTTCCCTTCAAAGAACTTACATCCTACTGAAGGTATATACCATGAACATAGATAAATCAATAGGAGATAATCAAGGAAAGGAGAAAACTAAAAACATGAAGAATCAGGGAAAGCTTCTGGTAAATGAATGATGAGGATTCTGAAAGAGATAATTAGGTAGAACATTCTAGGGATAGAAGAAGACAGAGTCAGAAAATGAGAAGTAAAGTTTAAGGAAAAGCTATATTCCAATTTGGGAGGACATAGAATGTGCAAACAAGAATAATACTAAATAAGACTGGAATGGTAAATCGAGGCCAGATTTGGAGAGGAGAGGGAAAGGCACCTTAAATACTGAGATTTTTTCCAGGAAGCAATAGGGGCTCACTGATACCTTTGGTTTCTAAATTCAGTGCCCTTTCTACCATACATGTCATACCTAACCTCATTATAGCAGCAAGGATACTGAAATATAGAGAAGTCAATTAATTTGATTGGTGTTTATCTATAAAAAAACCAATTGTTTGCAAAACAATAACTAGAAGCCAGATTTCCTGTCCTCTCCTTCTATCTTATTCCATTTTCTCTATTCTTATCTTTCTAACTCATTCTTACCAAGTACAGGTATGAAGATCTCAATCTGGGATTCATAGACTTTTTATAGTCAATTAATCAATCAATATTTATTAAGTGTCTACTATATACCAGGCACTATACTAAACTCTGGATTAATATTAGGGTTAGGGTTAATATTTGGATAAGTGAATTTTCACATAATTGTTTTGCCTTTGTAATCTTTCTATTTTGTTTCATACACTTTAAAACATTTCTCAATCCCCACAATGTCTATTTCAAATCTTGCCTAATTTTTCCCAAGCCCTCAATTCCATCCTTATTCTCTACCATAAACACAACATATTATCTCATCTCCTATTCACTGAAATTCCATTGAGATCTTCATTGTCTTTTGCCTTTCTTTGAATCTCTTACACTAGAAAGTGCTTAATTAATGTTATAACTTGACCAACTAAGGGGCCCATAGGTTTTCTGGGCTTGAATAAGATTAAGAACTTCTACTGCTAATTCTTAATTAAAATCTCAACTCTTATCTACAAGCTGTGTGAACTTAGGCAACAGAAATAACCTCTCTGAGCCTAATTTCTCATCAATAGAATGAGACTTATCACAGAGCATTTCTGAAGTCCCTTTCAGCTCAGAATCTTATTGTAATACCAAGTCCTAAATTAATACCTTTTTCTGAAGGTTGATCTCAAATACATTGAGAATCTGTATAGGAGATGACCCCTAGAAAGGCTCCTCAAATTTTCATCTTTTTTATCCTTCTAACCTTGCCTTGCTTTATTTTGCCCATCTCTCCATTTTTCAGGATAAGGCTGGAAAATGGCTTCCCATTTATTCTGATCATAGTCTTAAAGGTTTGTCGTATTGTTGCTTTGCTTTGAAGTACATGTGTCCTTAAAAGATCATGTCTTTCTCCAGCTCTCAAAGATCTGTGTTGTATCTAGGATAAGATACAATTCCCTTTACTTGGCATTTAAAGCTGGACTTTAATCATACTGGTCTGGAAGCTTCCTTTTTAGACCTGATACACATCATCATTCACTTTACCCACTCTAGATGACAGGCAAAATGTCTTACCTGGGAACCACAAACCAATCTCCGGTTTCATAATTCTGGATCATTAAATCAAGAAGTCAGGAAAACTCATCTTCCTCAGTTCAATCCAGCTTTAGGCACTAACTATGCCTATGTTATGTTAGGTCTAACTATGGACTCTGGGCCAGTCACTTTACCTTGTTTACCTCAGTTTCCTCGTCAGTAAAATGAGCTGTAGAAAGAAATGACAAAGCACTCCAATGTCTTTCCCAAGAAAACCATTAAACAGGGTCATGAAGAATCTGCTGAAACTACTGAGTAACAATACTAAATACATGTACCTAGATATACATAATATGTGTAATACACATGCTAATTATTACATTATTATCCCAAAATATAGTCTCAATCAATCTGAAAGAATAACAGAATGTGAACCTGACCCTGTAAACCTAGTCTCACTGGAGGAGACAAAAGGACAAATAGGCCTGTTAGAGTCTTCAAATGGCATCTCAAATCAAAGAAGAGAAATTATCTTTTGAATGTCGTTTATTTTGACAAAAATGTGCGTCCTATTATTTGTTGATGTTGTCCCTAACAGATTTCCTTCATTCTGCTATCAGCAATTTACAGGACTAAGTACTTCGAGCCATACAATGTCCTGGCAGTTACTACAGACAAAGACATACATAACTTCCTTATGTTTCTTTAATGAAAAAATACAATTACTGAGAATGTTGTGGTGTTTAACCCAAGTGTGAAATAACAAGGCTTTAATGTCTGTATATAAAAGAGATGCAATGCTATTTTTACTTGCCAGACAGTTTGCCTCAGGTAGAGACACATGAGCAATTCAATTTTATTTCCCTTAATGCCCCAAGGATGTATTAAATACTTGCTATGTACAAAGCACTACATCAGGGTTCACTATGTTTAATTGATTGGCAGATAACTATTCAGACACTTCAAATTGATTCAATTATAAACAAGATGGTATCTGAGGAGAAACTTTTGAGTGAATTAAGCCATGTCTAAACTTGAAAATGCCTAATTGACCATTTTGAAGAATGTTAAGAAGGTGTTGTGAAAGTGGTGGAGAAATCTCTGGACCTGGAGGCAGAAGATGTTTCATATCCCTAGTACTGGCCACTTATTATCTTTGGTAGTATTAATAATGAATAATAGCCAGTTCCATGTAGTACTTTAAGTTTTACAAAGTTTATATAATGCTTTAAGGGTTGCAAAGTACTTTATAAACATTATCTCACTTAATTCTTACAACAATCCTCTGAGAGGGATACTATTATGTACATTTTATAGTTGAGGAAACTGAGGCAGACAAAATATAAACGTATTTGAATCGCATTTGAACTAAGAATTTTCTGACTCTAGATTCAGCACTTACCCACTACTCTACCTAGCTGTCTCAAAGCTTCCTTTTAAGTTCTTTTAGACTCTCTATGTCTGATGCTTACTACTCTGTGGCTTAATTTCTCTGAGCTTCAATTTCTTTATCTGTACCATGAAGTGGATTAGACTATATGGTTTCTAAGGTCCCTTCAAACTCTGAATCTATGATCCAATGGACAAAACTAGATGCCTTCAATTTCCTTCTAGCACTAAAATGATAGTATTTGAAGCAATCCATTTATTCATTAAAATGTCTGGTTAAAGTGTGGAAATAGATCCAACAGGATTGCACATGTGTAACCTATATTAGATTGCTTGCCATCTTGGCGAAGGGGCAGGGAGGGAGAAAAATTTGGAACTCAAAATCTTATTTTAAAATGTTGGTGATGAATATATTTAGAAGAATTACACATGTTTAACCTGTATTGATTGTTTGCTGTCTTGGGAAGGGATGGGGGAAGAGGAAGAAAAAATTGGAACACAAGGTTTTGCGATGATAAAAACTACCTTTGCATGTGTTTGGAAAAATAAAATACTATTAAAATGAATGTTGAGAACTATCTTTACGATAATAGGAAAAATAAAATTTCCATTTACATAGAAAAAAAGAATAAAATGCATAATCAACTGGGGTAGACTTGGTTACTCGGTTCAAGATAATAAACCAAGATAATTCCAAAGGACCTATAATGAACAATGCTATCTACCTTCAGAGAGAACTGATGAGCTCTGAATGCAGATTGAAAAAATACTGCAAATAGAAAGAGGGCAACTAGGTGGCCCAAAGGATAGAGTGCTATGCCTGGAGTCAGGACAATCTGAATTCAAATCCAGCCTCAGATACTTTCTCTGTGTCCATGGGTAAGTTGCTGGAGAAAAAAATGACAAACCACCATGTATCTTTGCCAAGAAACTCCCAAATGGGGACATTACTAAAACAACTGAATAACAAAATAATATAAAAAGAGCAATATTTGTAGTTGCCTGGAAGAAAAACCAATCGCTCAATTAAAAGGAATCAAAATAATTCTGCCCTGCCAAAATAGTAAAAAGAGATTTATCTTCCTTCATTCATGTCCAGTCTGTTATTACCAACTGAAGAGCTCCATAAATGTATGCCTGCTCTCCCTGATTCCATTCTGGATCGGTTTTGTCATGACATTGCCTTCTTTCTGGTTGATTTTTAGGTTGGTTAATACAGAGTTATTGCCTGGGTCCTAGAGGGCCTCACAATTATTGTATTCCTTTCTATTCTTTGTAGCCTTTCTGGACCTTTCTGGTAAACTCTCTGATATTTTATAATTTTGCTAATTCTGATTGATTAGAAATTCAATTCCTTAAGCACTTACTCCATTGCCAGAATTCTGCTAAACATGTGGATATAAAAAAAGAAAAAAAATAATCCTTGATTTCAAGGACCTCACAGACTTTCATAACTTCATTATTTCAAAAAAAAATTAAGTAATCATCCAGAAGAGAGATGGGAAGAACCTGAACTAGGGTGATGGTCATGATAGAAATGGACTTAGATAAGCTAGTAGGAAAATACCTGGCCTGGGCTGTTCATAAAATGGGAGCTCCAAGAGGAGCCCATGAGAAAAGGGATTTGGTGGAGTGGGAGAAGAGTGAGCCTTTTGAGGGATATTCCAGGGTGAGCAGGTTAGAGACATGAAAAGATTTTTCATTGTGAGGAGGCTTCAGGAGCTGAGGGAAGTTCCAGGATGGATGAATGAAGAAAACACTTTGCATATGAGAGCTATAAAGGTAGAGATAGAGCCATCGGCGATATGAATATGGAGGGTAAGAGAGAAAGAGATATCAGAGTTGAGCCTGAGATTGAAAACTGCCTCTACTCGAATAGTTATGAATTTTTGTATGAATCACCATATTAGGCCCTGAACTCCTTGAGAGTAGCTTCTGTGTCAAATAGTTCACATTTAGACAATATTTTAAGATTTACAAAGCACTTCACATATCACAACCCTGTGTGTGAGGCAGTAAAAATGAATACTACTATTCTCATTTTATAGATGAGAAAACAAAGTTTCAAAAAAATTCTATTTTTTGTCCAAGGACACACAGCAAATGTCAGAGAATGTGCCTTGAGTCAAAATCTATTTTTATTATAACACTCTTTGATTCTCAGAGATGGGGGCCTCCACTATCACCATCAAATCTCCCATATGACCAAGAAACCCTTGAATTACGTTGATGGCTATGATGTAGCATCAATGCCCCAGAGATAATTGCTGCTGTTTAGTCCTGTCCGACTCTTTGTGTTCCCATGAACTTTGACCACTGGGTTTTCTTGGCAAAGATGCAAGATGGGTTTGTCATTTACTTCTCCAGTGAATGAAGGCAAACAGATTAAATGACTTGCCTTTGGTTTGCAGGAAGTGTTTAAGGCCACATTTGAACTCAAGTCTTCCTGACTCCAGACCAAGTGCTCTATCCACTGAACCTCCTAGCTGCCTCCTAGAGATAATACTATATAAATCCAAACAAAGTACATTTTGATTTAATTGAATCAAAAGAACTCAAGGCAGGGGAAGGCATTTTGGAGGCAAGAGGGAAAAGGAGGGAGGGAGATAGAGAAAGATCTATATTACTTTGTTAGGTTCACCCAAATCCTGTCCTAGTAAAAATCCGTCATCCACTCCAAACCCAGAGAGTAAAAGTCATTGTGAGTACCTATCAGCCTTTAAAGCAAGTATGCATTTTCAGGAATTTTGGAGACAAGAAGAAGATCAATTCAGGCTTTTCTAAGAGGATTATAGGATCATTGCGGGAGGAAATTAGATTGGGTTTATTTTCATTTCCTTACCAGGCAAAGAAAGAAAAAAATATTAATTAAGCACTTATTATTTGCCAGGCTCTATGGTTAGCATCTGTGGAAAGGGAAGACAATCCCTTCCCTCAAGGAAATATTCTTAACTATGAGAGATAATAATGAGAGATAAATCAATAGGATCGCCAGTTTTAGAGCCAGAAGAGGCCTTAGAAATCACAAGATCTAACCCTCCCCATAAACAAATAAAATGAAGTCCAGTGAGGCAAATCCATTTGTCCAAAGTCCCACAACTAATATGTAATTAAGGGAGGACTCAAACACAGGTCCTTTCATGTCAGATCTAGCCTGTCTTTCTAAATCATTACTCCAACAGTCCCCAGCCTTGCAATTCAGAAAACATAGCAACCCTTTTCTCACCAGCTATTTTATGGGACCACTAATTTAATTTCTTCTTAGACTTTCATTGGCTCTATCTCTGCAGGTCTAGAATTCCCTCTTTTCATTGCCTCCAACCTATTACTCTCTCCATTTCATTTCAATAAGGATATCCTAGATGTCTACTTTCTGCTAAGTACACGATCTGGGGATGCAAAAATAAAAATTAAATTGCCCATGCACTTGAAGATATCTATCTATCTATCTCTATCTATCTATCTATCTATCTATCTATCTATCTATCTATCTATCTCCTGATACCTTGAAGTTTATGTTGTCCTCTAGAATATTCAATACTAAAGACTAATTAATAGTCATGAGAATTTGTTTGGCTGGCTTTACCAGTAGTCTTGGCATGGTAATCAAGATACATATATAGAGAGAATTAATACAAATATATAAGTTCAAAAGCTATTCTCCAATGGATAAATAGACAAAGAATAGGAAAATAAAAGTTCTCTAAAAATTATAAACTATAACAACTTTATCAAAAATTGCTCCAAATCTCTTATAATAAGATAAATAGAATCAAAACAACAACTCTGAAGTTTTATTTTATATTTAGCTTTTTTTTTAATGACAAAAGATGGGAAAGACAGCATTAGAAGGTGTTAGGGGAGTTGCAAATTGGTCTAAATATTCTGGAAAGCAATTTGGAATTATGCTAAGAAAATAATTGATATGTTCATGCCCTTTGACGAAAAGATATCAAAACTTATAGGTTGGCATATACATCTTCAAGGAGATCAAAGACAGAAATAAGGTGCCATATACATGAAAATATTTATAATAGTACTTTTTGTGAAGGCAAAGAACTGGAAACAAAATAGATGTCCATTGATTGGGGACTGTCTAAATAAATTGTGGTACATGGCTATGATGGAATATTAGGGTACAGTAAGAATGATGAATATGAAAAATATAAGAGGAACATGAGAAGATTTTTAATGAACTGACACAAAGTAAAATAAGCAGATCCAGAAAAACTATGGTACAATATTTATAGCAATGTAACTATTTTAGCAAAAAAGGGAGTGAATTATAGTAAAGTTAGCCCCAAGGAAAAGAATAGAAAAGGTTAACTCCTTCCCTTCTTTGAAGAGGTGGGAACAATGCCAGACTCTTTTGTTATCTACTTAGTTGGGTTTTTTTTGTTTTTTTGTTTTTGTTTTTTTAACTATTTTCCTTTTCTATTACAGGAATGGCTTGATGGGTAGAAGAGAGAAAAGTAATATATTTGGAAATGAAAGTATTTTAAAATAAAAGATATTAATATCAAACTTTAAAAAGTCAGACACTGATTCCCTATTGATGGAATTATAAAGTGTTCCACATATTTTGGAGAACACAATGGAATTATGCCCAGAGACTTATAAAACTTTGCATCTCCTTTGACCCAGCACAACCACTATTAAATCTGTTTCCCAAGATGATTAGGAAAAAAGAAAAAAAATCTATGTATTCTAAAATATTTATAGCAGTTCTCTTTGTGGTGGCAAAGAATTGGAAATTGAGAAGATGCCCATCAACTGGGAAATGTCTAAACAATTTGTGGTGTATGATTGTGATGGAATAATACTATGACAAAAAATGATGAGCTAGTTGGTTTTAGGAAAACACAGAAAGACTTGAATTAAATAATAAATAATGAAATAAGCAAAAGCATAAGAACATTATACACAGGAACAGTAATATTATTCTAAGAATAATTTTTTAAAACGAAGTCATTTAGAGTATTATTAATACTTAAATCACCTATAAAGGACCTATGGAAAAAGGTGCTATCCACAACTAGAGAAAGAACTGACAAATAGAAGTAAATATAGTGCTATACACACACACACACACACACACACACACACACACACAACTAGAGAAAGAACTGACAAATAGAAAAAAAGATTAAAAATAAATAAAAATAGAAAATAGAAAAAAGGGAAAAACTGTTTTGAAAACAATGGTTATACATTTATTATATAAATTGTTGCTGGGTTGTGCTTTTTTTTTTTAATAAGCAGTATGAAATGGAAATTCATGGTTTTATTGAGTCTTTTTTTATGTTGTTCTATGCACATGGAAATATTCTCCCTTTTTGCAGTCTTTTTGTATTTATGAATAAATATTTGTGAAAAATGAGTTAAAAAATTTTAAAACAAAAACTAAAAAGCATCTTGAAAGTAAAAAAAAAAAAGTATATAAAGTCTTTGAGAGGCAGCCTGGCGAAATGAATAGAGAAGTGACTTGGAGCCAGGAAGTTCAAGTCCTCTAACATAACACTGACTTTGTGTTTTGGACAAAACACTTGAATTCTAGGGGTTTCTGGTGGTGTTCAGAGAGAAATAGGGACCAGTAAACCACACCCTAAGGGTTCTTGTGGGCTGCATATTGACTTAGAAAATAACATATCAATATTATCTAAAAAATATTTTTATTTATTTAAAAAAATATTTCCCAATCCCATTTTTATCTGTCTCAGGGCCACATCTGGCTCTGGGGAACCTTTTCTGACACCTCTCTTCTAGGCAGTTCTCAGAAGGCCCAACATGAATTTGTAGATGTAGTTTTTTAATCTGGCAATTCCTTATATTCATGAAATAGCAAATCTAGTTTCTATGCTAAGAATACTGAAAATAGGAAGTTTGTCTTCTTGATCATCTTTATCCCTTGCAGTTACCACAGGGCCTCATGCATGGGAGATGCTTAATAAATGTCTTAAATTCTTCTTTCAAAGAGTAGCTCGTTTCTTTTCAGGCTTTACCTCCTTTTAAATTAATTAATTATTTTTTTTAAAAAATAAGTGTTTAAAAGCTTATGGGAATTCATTAGCACCTAAGTTTAAATCTGAAGTCAAATACTTACTAATTGTGTGACCCTATGCAAGTCACTTAACCACAACTGCCAAAAAAAAAAAAGAAAGAAAGAAAGAAAGAAAGAAAGAAAGAAAGAAAGAGAGAGAGAAAGGACCTACTATGTGCCAGCTACTGAGGACACAAAGAAAGGCAAAAATAAGCCCTGCTCTCAAAAGGTAGCAATATGCAAACAACAATAGACAAAACACAAACTAAATAAACATTCAGACATGGACTTTTGAAGGATCACTTTGATAGCTGAGAGGAGCATGGGCTAGAGTGGGAAGACATTAAAGACCAGGACACCCATCAAAGACTATCCAAGTTGAGTTGATGAGGTCATGTCCCAGAGTGATAGCTATGTCAGATGAGAGATATTCTGAAAGTAAAAAGTCTTTTCAAGGAGTTTAGCCATGAAAGGGAGAAGAAATATGGAATGGTAGCTAGGTAGTTCTTGTGTTAGGATGGAGGGATGTGAGCATGTTCACAGGCAGCAAGGAAGCAGCCAGAGATTGAAGATGCGTAAGAGAAAGGATAAAAGAAGAGAGGGTTTGCTGGAGAATATGGATGGAATGAGATCATTGTGCTCATAGAAGGGTTCTTAGAAAGTAGCTCAGTAATATAAAATAAACATATAAAATAATATAAAATAACAAGGAAAGAAGAGGAAGCTCTCAGAAAATGGCCTCTGTTAGTTAAGTGAAATACAAGGCAAAGTTCTCAGCTGAGAAAGTAGAGGGGAACATTGGAAGGTCACAAAGGGATGAAAAAGTTTGGGAAAGACACTATGGTAAATGGGATATTGAATCAATAGGAACCTATAAAAGAATTGCCTTGGGGTTCAGTTGAAGGATGTAATATGAATTTTTAGTAGGCCCAGTCAGCACAATTTTGTGATTTTTCTCTAGTTTCTTTTGGGATCGTGTAAATAGAGGCCACGGTGAGTAGAAGTCAGTAAAGGCTAACACTTACCAGGGCAAGATTGGCTATAAGATATAGAAACAATGGACTTGAAGGAAGATGATACTGTATACAGTTGAACTGGTTGACCAGGGTGTCAAGATGAGGGAAGGAGAAGACTATAACTGTGCCTGCTTGAGAAAAAATTAGAGGACTAGAGGTCAAGAATTGGTGATTTCAGAGTTCATAAAAAAAGAAATGATGCATTTGTGGGTGATGGCAAGATCAAGAGGGGTGACCATCTCTGTGTGTAGCTGAGATAGAGTGGAGAAGTAGGTCATGTGAAATTAATAAGTTGAAAACTAAAAAATGAGGGCATTTGGGGGCAGGAGTTAATGGATGAGAAGAAAGCACTGAACCCTTTGAAGAAGGAGAAGAATGTCCAAGAGGTCAGCAGATAACAGCTATTGGAGAAAGTTGATTGAGTGATAAATGTGGGTTGAATGAACCTTAAAGAAGAGGTTACTGAGTGATAGTGACAGAGGCAGAACTTAGAAAGTGGTAAAGGAGAGTAAGAAAATGGATTCCCAGTACTTGAGTTACTTGAATAAAAGTTGCATGAAAAACAAGGTGATCTGGGAAGCTGTGTCTTTTCAGGGGAGGCAGGTTCCAGTGAGTGAAAAAAGATGGCAGGAAAAAAAATGGAATAAGATTGAGATGAAATTAAGTTTATTATCTAGGGATCAGATGTTCTAGAGAGCACAATGAAAGGGCTGGATAGACCTAGAGTGTAATGTTGGGCTGCCTGGTTGGACTGAAAAAGATGCTTCTTAAAGGGATAGATGAGGAGACTGAGAAGCAGAGTTCATATAACAACAGCAGATGATTCAGAATCACTGGGATGGGAGTTTATTAATCATGGAGTTCCAAGGGGCTTGGCAGTCAGTGAAGAGGCCTGAAATGGGGAAGATTACCCCCATCCACGTGAGAAGAAAGTAAGGAAGAAAACAATCTCCTCCTCCTCCTCCTCCTCCTCCTCCTCCTCCTCCTCCTCCTCCTCCTCCTTCTTCTTCTTCTTCTTCTTCTTCTTCTTCTTCTTCTTCTTCTTCTTCTTCTTCTTCTTCTTCTTCTTCTTCTTCTTCTTCTTCTTCTTCTTCTTCTTCTTCTTCTTCTTCTTCTTCTTCTTCTTCTTCTTCTTCTTCTTCTTCTTCATGTTTAACATATATTGGACTTCTTGCCATCTAGGTGAGGGCAAGGAAGGGAAAATTGGAACACAAGATTTTTCAAGGGCTAATGTTAAAGAATTGTCCATGCATATGTTTTGAAGAATAAAAAGTTTAAAAATAAAATAAAATAAACTTTTAAAAAGTTATTTTCTCTTTATTTTTATATGGCTTTATATTTTATATATAATTTATTTAATTATATATATAATATATATATAATTATATAATTATTTATATATTTATATATTATATATATTTATATATATATATTATATATATTTATATATTATTTATATATATTTATTTAATTATATATCTATATAATTATATAATTATATATAATTTATATAATTTATATATTTTATATGGCTTGCTTTGTATATATTGGTTTGCATGTTGTTTCCCTTGTTAGATTGTAAGTTCCTTGAGGGCAGGAGTTGTTTTTTTGCCTTTGATATTCAGTGGGTGCTTAATAAATGTTGAAGTCCAGAGAAAGTCAAGAACAGGGAAAGGAGGAGGACAAAGCACTTTGCCCTGGTTTCTTCATAAAACAGATGCTTCAGGAGGAACTCACCAATAAGAGAAAGCAAGTGAATTTTGGTCAGGTTGGGGCAACAAGTGTGGAGTTATAGCAGGTCCAAAAGGGTGCCTTTCTGGAGGACCAAAACAATTATTGGGCCAGGCAAGACCCTTCCTTCCTCAATGTAGTGTTCCTTGATTCCCCTAGCTAAGTGGTCTTATCTCACAAAAATCTTTTATAGGATTCTTTGCCTCTCTTTTGCCATTTTTATAATATTCTGCCTTATATTGTATTTTTAAAAAATTCAATCGTACTTTATTTTTTCCTATTATATGTAAAGATACTTTTCAACCTTTTTTCATAAGATTTTGATTTTCTTTAAGTTTTAAAAACAAATGTAAAAAATTTGTTTTATATGTAACTGGGAAAAATAAAAATATTTAACCCTTTCAAAAAAGAAATCATACAGGGTCAGATTTATAATATGAAATGTGATAAAATTAAAATAGCTTTACTTTAATAGAAGAATATATAAATATTACTGAATTAAAAAAAAAAAAGATTTGGAGTTCCAAATTTTTTTTTCTCCCTCCCTCTTTTACTTCCCCCTTTCCCAAGGCAGTAAGCAATCTAATATAGGTCATATATTAGTCTTAATTGTGTACATATCCCCTCCAACTTCATACTATTAGATTGTGAGGTCCTGGAGGAACCCAATGCCCAAAGGCATCTCTTTCACAAAGCAATTACTTCAGCAATGTTCATTGAATTGCACAAAAATGGAATTAAACCAAATTGAGTGAAGAGGAGTTTTACAGGATTAGAACCTTGGGGGAGAGAAGACAAGAGGGACAATCTGAGACCCTTGGTTAGAGACCTTATAGTATTACCTTAAGGGATTGATTTTTAAACAGAGAATGACTGGCCTTTATAATATGCTCAGGCAGCAATCTGATTCCACTTTCCAAAATAATATAAAAATGTAAGCACATCAAGGCCATGCAAGATTATATACCCCACTGTCTCCTGGGAGTCTGTTGGCCCTGAGCCACAGAACTTGTTGACAGTTTAAGAGGAATTGCAGTTCAGGTTCTGGGTCTAAAGTCCTGCTGAAATCTGAAAATCCTACTGAATCTCAAGGAATGAACATTAATACATTTCATTCGAGTCACACAGTGACCTGATAATGTATCTGTGTCAGCTAATTACACCCTCATTGGCCGCACAAATCCCCTTGGTATCTGGTGGTCAGCTGAAAGCTTGCACAACATGTGCAGGCTAACACATCTCAATTAGTTCTCAGCCATTGGTATCCTATTCCCTCTTGCCCTCTCCTCTTCACCCCAACCACCACGACCTTGGAAATATCTCCTGAGGAAATTAGACTCTTCCTCTTCATCCCCTGGATTTCACATGGGGCTCAAGTCAGAGAACCAATCCAAACCTGGCTTTAGGTACCTTGGACTCATCTTATTACCTTTGGATGTTAAAAGAAGAAGATACTTTGGGACTGTAGAACATAAAATGGCAGAGCTAAAAGCTCATGTAGTTTAACTACCTGATTTTGTAGTCTTTCAGAGGAAATTAAGGTCCAAAGTGTGGAACCAATTTATCCAAAATCCTACAATCATTAGTTAGTAGCATAACTAGGGCAAAAATCCAGCTGTCCTGATGTACTTTCAATGCCCTTTTCACCTAGGCAACTAGATGGCATGGGAAACAGAGCACTGGCTCACTTAAACCTCTGCCTCAGTTTCCTTATCTGTAAAATTGAGATAATTATAGTCCCTATCTTTCAATTTTCTTGTGATGATCAAATGAGACAATATTTGTAAAGTGCTTTGTAACTGCTTATACTATGCTATTTTGTGACACTAATCTAAAAATATAGGGTATCCCTAAGATTTTCCAGAGGTGCTCCAGTAGAGTTACTGTTTGCTTCAGTGTTTGTGACAGAGGGTCAGAAATCCTTCCAGAAGCTTATCAAGAATTCTCCATGTAAAACCCAACTTTTCTTGCATTTTTTGTGTTCACAAACTTTCAGAGTCTTCCTTTTAAAATAATGTTGGAAGGGGGGCAGCTAGGTGGCGCAGTGGATAGAGCACCAACCTTGAATTCAGGAGGACCCAAGTCCAAATCTAATCTCAGACACTTAACACTTCCTAGCTGTGTGACCCTGGGCAAGTCACTTAACCCCAGCCTCAGAAAAAGAAAAAAAATAATGTTGGAAGGGGTAGCTAGATGGTGCAATGAGAGTGTGCTGGCTTGAAGTCAGAGGACCTGAGTCCAGATCCGACCTCAAAAACTTAATGCTTCCTAGCTGTGTGACCCTGGGCAAGTCATTTAACCCCAATTGCCTCAGCAAAAAATAAAAAGATGTTGGAGTGCTAAATTGATCAAATCCCAGTCATCCTTTAAAGTTCACCTCAGATACCACCTCTTCCAAAAAGCCTTTTCACAACTCAGATTATTAAATTGTTTTGTGCTTCTCAAGTAAACTTATATTATATTTATTGTATACTATATCTATCTATAACTTTGTGTTTTTATTATCCTATGATTTCCCTGAAAATAAAGACTGTTTCATGTAAACTCTTATTTCCCAAAATGTCTGGAATAGCACTCTACAAGCAGTAGATATTTAATAAACACTTATTGGAATAATTGAGTGAATGAGTCACCCAATGGACGGATCAATTGTGTCGGGTGAATGGATGAAATGAAATTTTTCTTAGTTTATTATGATATAGGTCAAGTCAAAGCTATGAGGAGGTGAATCTCCTCATTATTCTTTTTCACATCGATTTCTTTCCTACCTTTCTTAGCAAATTGGAGTACTGAAAGAGCACGCTGGCTCATTCTTAAAAAAAAAAAACCAAAACAGCTAGAGACAGGTTGACTGGGGGTATGAAAGGAGGAGTCTATTTGAGATTTCTTTATTTCAAAATTGCTAGGCTTGGAAGGATGACCGGACAGTACGATTCATGAGGGGCTGAAGTGGGCGGAAGTTGTTCACCATCTTCTTCTCTTCCTCCCCAAGGGCAGAAAACAGCAGCCTCCGAAACTCAGCTAGCTGGAAAAAAGACGGAACAAGTAGATTATCAGGGTCAAGGAGTCTACATACAACAAGCTATAAGAACAATGCTTGGATGGACCCCAAATTTTCTAGATTTGAATATCTATGCAAGAGGCTGCAAGAGTTCTGGCTATGGACAAATCCAGAAGCAGCTTTTGTGACACTTTCAAGAATTATTTTAATAGTATGGAGGCCAGATTCTTCAGTCCTAAATTAAATAGATTATCATTATTATTTTTATTTGCACATTAAATCTTTAGTTTTATAATCTCATGTTGATTTTGATTTTTGTTTTAACAAGTTGACTGAGCTGGCATGAAAAAGGCTCACATCAGTAAACAATAATTTCTTAACTGTTAAAATAGAGTCAATTGCATTTTTTGATGATGTTACTTAGTGCTTGCCATAGCTAGCACTTGCTTCTTGTCTTGTATAAAGTATTCATGATGCAGAGCCCTAAAACTTTTTAGGCCTCTTTCATATCTTGGTCTTGAAACACATATTCCAATATATTTTTGCCAATAGATTATCATCATTATACTATTGAAGAGTTTCAGAGTCTCCCTCCAAAAGTGAGGGGTTTTACAACTTTCAAATTTTAACTTGAACAATGTGCATGGTGAGGGAGTGGAGTGTAAACAGGGAAAAGTAGGAAGAGGCTGGGTGATGAAAGACTGAACATCCAACAGAAGGTTCTGGAAATGACAGGGAATCATTGGAATTGGTTGAGTGTGGTTTGGGGAAGGAGGATGAGGTGAATATTGTTATTATGGGCCTCTGGATCTACCAACTGAAACTGTTTTTTGTTTGTTTTTTTTTTAAAGCAAAATGCCATATTATCTCCATGAGTATTAATCCTGGTGCAAACCCCTTGTCAAAAGCTATGAACTCAGCCAGGTTATCAGGAAGTTGGGCCAGGCCCCTGTAGCTGATTCCTAGGACCTTGATCTTGTATCTAGTTGTTCTTTTCACAAAACAGAACAGAATGGAAGGTCTCTCTCAAATCTCTGCCAACAGTCATCATTTCAAAGTGGTTGGATGGCTGTGAGGTATTTGTCAGGGAACATGAACATGAAGGACTATGTTCATGGCAGGCAGAATAAGCTGCTTAGGTAGGTCCAGATGGCAATGCAAAAAATAAATATCTACACTATAATTTATATATAACATAAATGTAGGGGCATTTGAACATTTAGGGGCATTTAGATATTTGTGTGGTGTATTTATAGATTTTATGAAGCATTTATAGATTTTCATGGAGTTTTATATCCTTATGTAGAAATTTGTATATTTATATAAGGCATATATATTATATGGGGTATTTATATATTATTATACACACACACACACACACATATATATACACATTTATATATTATCTGGGGCATTTATATAGAGTATATATTATATGAGTCATTTAGAAATTTATATAGGGCATGTATATAGAGTATTTATATATTAATTTAGGGCATTTGTGGAAGGACTTAGACAAGAATCTCATAATATACATCTATATATACAGGACTTCACAAATTTTGTAGTCTACAACTAGAAACTTCTGGTTCAACTTTCTTATAGCAATAGACTGCATTCTACTGAACCATTCAAATGCCATGGAATGCTACTGATGAGCTGAGTACTCTTAAATTGTATGTCATAACCCCATATATAGTCCCATAACTGCAAATAGGGATCATGTTTTGTGATTTATTATCAGTAAATGTTTGATTTATATGCCTACTTTATGTAGCTATATTCTTGGGATTGTGTAAACATTTCTCAAGTGAAAAGGGGCTGCAAGTGGAAAAAAATAAGAAGTTCTACTCTAGGTAATATGGAAAAAACTTCATAAGTCAAAACAAGAATCTTAAGAAGAACCACACTGGCAAGTAATCTTCCTTAGCATGCCAATAAATTAATTTTCTATTTGACCTCCAGTCTTACCCACTGGCAGGTGAGGATCTCTCTGGGCTCTCCAGTAACACAGGCTGAGATTTGCACCTCTCTGCCCCCCTTTCCAAAGTAACAATTCACTGCTGTCTTCTCATCTCATATAATTGTGTAATAAATACAGCCAACTTCCTAAGAACTTTCTTCAAGGCCACTTGCCATTATATATCCATCATTACAAAACTTGAGTTATCTACAATTTATCTCTCATTTTCACCATGTGATTGGCTTGCTTCCTTTTTTGTTCATACAGTCATATTTTGCTAATTTAAAACATGAAAGCAAAGCTTCTGGGTATTGTGGGATATCTTAAATTTATCCAGGAAATCCAGTTTAGGCCAAGAATTTTAAGAAACTGATTACACCCATGACTCACCTGATTATGACCAATCTCAATAGGTTTTTTCTTAATGATCCAAGTGACAGATTCTGTAAGTGGTGGGGTGGTCAAAGATCCAGCATAAGTCCAATAATCTTGACAGGAGGGCAAAAGACATGAGGGATCAAATCTGTCAAAGGTCACACGAGTATCCTAACATATCAATAAAATCAGTAAAGTATATTTAATAAATATACTAATAAATTAAGAATTATAGAAAGCAACTTAAAGGTATAGCAATTTACATCTTGGGTCTCTGATTTATATTAATGACATCTCTAAAATCTCTAACTCTCAGTCCATCATCCTATAAGTCTATTCTTATAATCATTTGATTGATCAATAAGCATTCAAAAGCATTTGAATATACCAAGCACTGTGGCTATATGCTAATCATAGTCAAAAAACATTCCCACTACCTTCACAAAGAAAGAGGCAGGATGGCAGAAGAAAAGAACTTGGCTGAGCTCTCTCAAATTCTCCTCTAAATCATGCTTAAATAATGCCTTATATCTGGAGTGGCAGAACCAATACCAGTCCAAGTGAAACAGTTGTCTAGCCCAATGAAACTTAGAAGATTGGTAGGAAAGGTTTGTCTTAAGAAATAGACTGGAAAAATGAGCAAATGACAAAAAAGAACCTGACCATAAAAAGTTGTGGTGGTGATGATGAAGATAAAGACACAAATTCAGAAGACAATGATGTCAAAAGCAACAAAGCCTCAAAAAGAAAAGTGAATTGGTCACAGGCCCCCCCAAAAAATTCTGAAAGAGCTCTTTTTAAAAACCAAATAAAAGAGGAAATGGGAAAATTGGGGAAAAGAAATTATATTGACGTGAGAAAATTATGAAAAAGATAATCAACTGATTGGCAAAACATATTGAAGAAAATAATGCCATAAAAAACAGAATTGGTCAAATGGAAAAAAATGTATAAAAGCTCATTGAACAAAATAATTCCTTAAAATTTAGAATTAGGCAAGTGAAAACATGAGACACTGAGAAACTATTAAAAATTTTTAAATTAAAAAAATAGAAGAAACTATGAAATATTTCATTGGAAAAACAATTAACCTGTAAAACAGATTTAAGAGAAGCAATTTCAAAATTATTGGACTATCTGAAAGCCATAATCAGAATAATTTTTAAAAAGAACCTAAACATCATTTTCAAGAAATTATTAAGGATATCCTAAAATCACACAGTTTTTAGCAGCTTCCACATTAATGAATTGAAGAGCTTAGAATATTGTATTCCAGAAGGCAAGAGAGTTAGGATTGCAACCAATCATCTACCCAGAAAAACTGTGTATAGTCCTTTGGAGGGAAGAGTGAAGGAAATAGGTATTTAATGAAAGGACTTTTAAACATTCCTAAATTAAAAGATCAGAGTTGAACAAAAAATTACAAGAGGAAAATATGATGGAGAGAAATCATTAATAATCATAACTGTATATGTGAATTGGATGAACTTACCCATAAAATGGAATTTGATATCAGAGTAGATTAAAAACCAGATTCCAACAATATGTTATTTATACAAAACATACTTGAAAAACAGATACACATAAAGTAAAAATCAGTGGCTGGTGCAAAATATATTTATGCTTCAAGTGAAATTTTTTAAAAAGTAGGTGCAGCAATTATGATCTCAGATAAAGCAAAAGTAAAAATAGATTAATTTAAAGAGAAATTATGTTTTGCTAAGAGGTACCATAGACGATGAAACAATATGAATATTAAACATATATGTTCTAAGTGGTTTAGCATCTAAACTTTTGAAAGACAAGTTGAATGAGTTACAGAAGGAAATAGACAGTAAAATTAATATAGAACTTCAATCTTCCCCTCTCATAAAATAAATAAGAAAGAAGTTAAGAAGATGAATAGAATTTTAAAGTTAGATATGATAGATTTCTAGAGAAAATTGAACAGAAATGGAAAATAGCATATCTTTTTCTAACTGTTACATGGCACTTTCACAAAAACTAACCATATGTTAGGACATAAAATCCTCACAACCAAATGCAGAAAAACAGAGATATTAAGTGCATCCTTTTCAAAGCATAATTCAACAAAAAGACTGGGAAAACATTAAAATTAATTGGAAACTAAATATTCTAATTCTAAAGAATGAGTGAAATTAAAGCAAAAATCATGGAAACAATAACTAATTTCATTAAAAAAGAATGACAACAATGAAACAACATACCAAAATTTGTTGGATGCAACCAAAGCAGTACTTAGAGGAAAATTTATATCTTTAAATGCTCACATCAATAATACAAAGAGAGAGCATATCAATGAATCTGTCATGCAGCTAAGAAAAACTGAGAAAATAACAAATTAAATTTCCTCAATTAAATGTCAAGTTGGAAATTCTAAAAATCAAAAGAGATATTAATAAAACTGAAAGTTAAAAAAAACATAATAAATAAAAATAATAATAAAAAAAAACAAAATAAATCTGGGAGTAAGTTTTTACCAAAACCACAATAAAATAAATAAGCCATTGGTTAATTTAAATTTTTTTAAAAGAAAAGAAAACCAAATGATCAATATCAAAAATGAAAAGAGTGAAATTATCATCAATGAAGATGAAATTAAAACAATTTCATTTTCTTAGCTGCTAAGAAGATGAATAGAATTTTAAAGTTAGATATGATAGATTTCTAGAGAAAATTGAACGGAAATGGAAAATAGCTACTTTGCCCAATTATATACTAATAAATCTAACAACTTTAGTGAAATCAATCAATATTCACAAAAATATAAATTGCTAGATTAATAAAAGAGGGAATAGAATATTTAAATAACTCTTTCTTAGAAAAGTAAATTAAATAAGTCATAAAAGAGCTCACTATGAAAAAATCTCCAGGACTAGATGGATTTAAAAGTGAGTTCTACCAAATATCTAGAGAACAATTAATTGCAATATTATATAAATTATTTGGAAAAATAGGCAAAGAAAAATCCTACCAAATTGCTTTTATGGCATAAGTATGGTGCTCATAGCTAAACTAGGAAGTGCAAAAGAAAAAACAAGAGAGGAAGAAAGTTATAGACCAACATTGATGCAAAAATTTTAAATAGAATGCTTGCAAAGAGATTAGAGCAATATATATAGAAAAGATCATTAACCGTGACTAAGTGGAATTTATACCAGGAATACAAGGCTGGTTCAAAATTAGGAAAACTATAAGCACAATTGACCACATCTGTAATAAAACCAATAGAAATCATATGATTATCTCAAAAGATGTTGAAACAGCTTTTGATAAAGTACATTTGCTCCTATTAAAAGAACTCAAAAGCATAGGAATACATAGGGCTTTCTTTAAAATAATAAGTAGTGCCTATCAAAAACCATCAACAGGACATGGTTCTCTTCAACAATAACATGATTCAAACCAGTTTCAATTTTTCAGTGATGAAGAGAGCCATCTACATCCAGAGAGAGGATGGTGGAAACTAAATGTGGTTCACAATATAAAGTTTTCACTCTTTTTGTTGTTATCTGCTTGCATTTTATTTTGCTTCTCTCTTTTCTTTCTTTCTTTCTTTTTTTACTTATTTGATTTGATTTTTCTTGTGCAGCATGATAATTGTATAAATATGTATGCATATATTGGATTTAACATATATTTCTACCATGTTTAACAATGGACTGCTTGTCATCTGGGGAGAGTGTGGGGGGGAAATTGGAACACAAAGTTTTGCAAGAGCTAATGTTGAAGAACTGTCTACTCATATGTTTTGAAAAATAAAAAGATATAATAAAAAAGATTAACAAACATTATTCAAAATAGGCATAAGCTAAAATCCTTTCTAATAAGATCAGTGTGAAGCAAGGATAACTATTATAACCACTATTATTTAATATTATTCTAGAAATGCTAGCTATAGAAATAAGAGAAGAAAAAGAAATTGAAAGAATTAGAATGAGTAATGAGGAAACAAAACTATCACTCTGCAGATAATATGATAATATCCTTGGAGAATTAACTAAAAATCAGTTTAAATAATTAGCAACTTTAACAAAGTAACAGGATATAAAATAAATTCACATTAATTATCAGCATCTTCCAGAAGAAAGAGCCAGATAGAGAAATTCCATGTACAATAACTTCAGACAATATAAAATACTTGGGAGTCTACTTGCCAAAACAAACCTAAAAACGATGGGAACATAATTATATAACACTGTTCATACAAATTAAAAAGCCAGATCTAAACAATTAGAGAAATATCAATTACTCACAGGTAGGCCAAGTCAATAAAATACAAATAACAATTCTACCTAACTTAATTTACTTATTCAGTGCCATACCAATCAGATTAATCAAAAATTATTCTGTAGAGCTAGGAAAAAAAAAGCCCACCAAAAATCATCTAGAAGAACAAAAGGTCAATAATATCAAAAGAATTAATGAGAAAAAAATCTGAAGACAAGTGCTTTGGTAATACCAGTTCTTAAACTATATAGCAAAGTAGTAAATCAATAAAACAATCTTATACTAGCTAAGAAAGAGAATGAGAGACCATTGGAACAGATTAGGTATACAATACTTAGTAGCAAATGACTAAAGTAATCTACTGTTTAAGAAATCAAAGATGCCAAATTGTGGGACAAAAATTCACTAACAAAAACTTGGGAAAAGTGGAAAGCAGTTTGGCAGGCACTAGGTGTAGATCTTACACTATATACCAAGAGAAGGTCAAAATGGGGACTTGATTTAGACAGAAAGTGTGATATTATAAGCAAACTAAAGGAGCATGAAATAATTTACCCATCAGATTTATGGATTAAGGGAAGTATTTATGACAAAACAGGAGATAGAGAGCATAATTGGATATAAATTAGGTAATTTTGATTCATTAAATTAAAATATTTTGCACAAACAAATGCAATGCAGTCAAGAATAAAAAGAAAGTAGGAAATTGGGAGGAGGGGGGAGGAATTTACAGCAAATTTCTCTGAAAAGAGCCTCAATTATCAAATATATATAGAGAACCGAGTCAACCTTATAAGAATATACATCATTTCCCAATTGATACATGGTCAAAGAGTATGAACAGAAATTTTTCAGAAGAAAAAATTAAAGCTATATATGGTGGTATAGAAAAATCTCTCAATTTCTATTGAATAGAGAAATGCAATTTAAAACAATTCTGAAAAACCACGTCACTGGCTGGTATGCAAGAAAATGATAAATGTTGGAAAGATGTAGGAAAATTGGAACACTAAAGCACAATTATAGAATTATGAACTGACCCAAACATTCTGAAGAATAATTTGGAACTATGCCAAAAAGGCAACCAAATTGTGCATACCCTTTGATGCAGGAACATACCATTAGGTCTGTATCCCAAAGAGATCATGTAAAAAGAGGAAAAGGACTTAAATGTACAAAATTTTTTATAGCAGTCCTTTTTTGTGATGTAAAAATATTGGAAATTGAGAAGATGTTCATCAGTTGGGGAATAATTAAACAAGCTGAATATATATAAATGTATTGAAATACATTGCAGTAAGAAGTGATGAATAGTTAGATTTCAGAAAAACCTGGAAAAACTTGCATGAACTAATGGAAATGGAAATGAGAAGGACCAGGAAAATACTGTACACGATATCAGCAAACTTTTGTGATGATCATCTCAGGTCTTCTCTGCAACACAATGCTACAAGGCAAGTTCAAAAAAATCATGGAGGAAAATGCCATCTATATCCAGATAAAGAACTGATGGATTCTGAATATAGATTAAAGCATTTTTTTCACTTATTTTATTCTTTTTGTGTGTGTTTTCCCCCCTTTTGATCTGTTTCTTCTTTCACTAATGGGATTAATATGGAAATATAGTTTACATGATAACAATGTATAGCCTATGTCAAATTGCCTTCCATTTTTGGAAAAGGGGCATGGAAGGGGATAGGGAGAAAAACTTGGAACTATAAATCTTAAAAAAAATTTTCCCCCGCTACATGTAGAAAAACTTTTTTTTGGTTATACATGTTCATTCATTTTTAAAAAACATATTTCCTCATGAATCAAGTTGGGAGAGAAAAATCAGAACAAAAGGGAAAAAAACAAGGAAAAAAAAACAGAAGAAAAAGAAAATAAAAGTGAACATAACATGGGTTGATTTACATTCAGTCTCCATAGTTCTCTGTCTGGATATAGATGGCATTTTCCATCCAAATTTATTAGGATTGCCTTGGATCACTGAACTCTTGAGAAGTTCCATCACAATTGATCATCACACAAACTTGCTGTTGCTGTGTACAATGTTTCCCTGGTTCTGTTTGTTTTGCTCAGCATCAGTTCATTTAAACCTTTCCAGGTCTTTCTAAAATCAGCTTGTTTGTCATTTTAAAAAATAAAACAATAATAGTCCATTGCTTTCATATACCATAACTTATTTAGCCATCCCCCAACTGAAAAGCATCTCACTCATTTTTTCTGATCTCAAAAGAAGCTGTTATGAACATTTTTGAACATATGGGTCCTTTTCCCTTTTTTATGATTTCTTTTATATACAGACCCAATAGTGTCAGAGTCAGTTCCCCTTTCTGTCCTTCAGCCTCTTCACCTATAAGATGGGAAGATTTCAGGAGTTATCTAAAATTTTTTGTATCCCGAACACTTTGGATAGTTTGGTGAAATCTATGGATTTCAGAATCATGTCCTTCAAGGCATAAAATAAAACATGTAGGATTATAATGGAACTTGAAGGTTAGTGAAAATGAAGATGTAATTTCCCCCCTTCATGAACTAAGAGTTCATGGACTCTTAGAAATCTATTCATGGTCTCCTTGGCAATTAATGGACTCCAGGTGAAGAACCCCAGGGCTCACATGCACAAAAGTGTTTCTAGCAGCTCTCTTTATGGTAGCAAAGAACAGGAAATTGAAAGGATGCCCATCCACTGGGGAATGGCTGAACAAATTGTGATATACATAGAATATATCTGTCATAAGAAATGAGGAGCTGAAAGGATGTCCAAAAAACCTCAAAAAACTTACATGAACTTGTCATGAGTGAAGTAGGCAGAATCAGCAGAACATAGCACACAGTAATAGCAATGCTGTGCAATAAGAAAGTTCTTCTGAACAATGCAGTGATCCAAGACAATTTTAAAAGACTCATGATGGAAAATGCTATCCACATACAAAAAAGAGCTATGGAAACTGAATGCAGATTGAAGCATACTATTTTCACTTTGTTGTTTTCTTTTTCACAGTATTTCCTTTTTGTTCTGATTCTTCTTTCACAACATGACTAATATGAAAATAAATTTCAAATGATTATACATGTATAACCCATATCAGATTGCTTGCTGACTTGAGGAGGAAGAAGGAAGGAGAGAAAATGGAAATCAAAATCTTATAAAAATTGTTGAAAACTAAAAAAAAAAAAAATTAAATTAAATTTAAAAATTTTAAAAGAACTCCAGGGTTACGTGATCTCTTAGACATTTACCAGAACTCTATAAGTTAGTTCACCATGAAAATGCTGCCTTCCTGAATGTTGATCCCAGAAAGGCTCATGAGATCCTGGGTTTTGAACTGAAAGGAAACTTAAGAGCACAACTTTATTTTACAGATGAGATTTCAAAGTGACTTATCCAAGGTAAACAGGATTAGTACTCATCCTCCCAGGGAGAGATGGGGGGAAAAGTTTCCCAGAATTTTCAAAGAAAAAAAAAAAAGGAATCCTGAGTACACAGCGTTGCAGGGGTTGGTTCTTCACTGCCAGAACTTTTCTTTCCTACCAAAAGGCATTGTGTTATGGCCTTCTTATTGGAAAACATCCCAGGTTTAGTTTGGCAAAGAAAAGGATGAGGGCTCAGGATTCACCTTGAACTTGTAAAGTTTTGCAGTTTGCTGCTGGGAACTAAGATGTGTGTGGGGAGGGTGGGACTGACTTGATCTAAGCCCCCATTAGTGAGAAGGGGTTAAAAGGAAGTCCAATGTACAGATCAAACAGTTGCTCTGAGGAAAACTCATGTTTTTCTAAGCTTTAATCCACTGGTGGCCAACACCATTGTTAGGAAAAGTTGACAGTTTTCCCAGGAGCACATCTTAATATCGATGTTTATTCACAGCATCTAGAACTCCTTCAAGATGCTTATACATTTCACTTCTTGTTTGACCTTGAACAAACAAACAGCATTTCTTGAAATTTCCACTTCATATTCACCTAACAATCAGAAAGCCCCTTTTCTTTTCTTTTTAAAAATAGCTTTTTAGTTTTGAAAATACATGCTAAGATAGTTTTCAACATTCACCCTTGCAAATTTTTCTCCTCTCCCCATCTCTCCACTCCTCTATACCACAAGTGATCCAATATAAGTTAAACATGTTCAATTCTTCTAAATATATTTCCACATTTATCATGCTGCACAAGAAAAATCAGATTAAACATGGAAAAATGAGAAAAAAAAACCAAGTAAGCAAGCAAATAACAACTACAACAAAAAAGGTGAAAATACTATGTTATCAACCACATTCAATCTTTACAGTTTTCTCTGGATGAGGATGGCTCTCTCCATCACAAGACTCTTGGAATTGCCTGAATCACTTCATTGTTGAAAAGAGTCAAGTTCACCACAATTTAACTTCACATAAACTTGTTACTTTTTCTCTTGGTTCTCTTCACTTAGCCAGTTCATGTAAATCTCTCCAAGCCTCTCTGATCATTTTGCTGATCATTTCTTATAGAATAATAATATTCCAGAACCTTCATATATCATAACGTATTCAGCCATTCTGCAACTGATGGGCATCCACACAGTTTCCTTGCCACTTGCCGCTACAAAAAGGGCTGCTACAAAATCTGAGTCCTTTCTGCTTTTTTAATGATCTGTTTGGGATATAGATCCAGAAGAAACACTGCTGGATCAAAGGATATGCACAGTTTGATAGCCCTTTGGGTATAGTTCCAAATTGCTCTCTATAATGGTTGTATCAGTTCAGGTCTTCTGACCCCTGAGGCAGCACATTCTCCTTTTGTTACTGAAGTCATTGTATGAATTGTTCTTCTGATTCTGCTATTTTTATTCTGTATCAATTCAGAAAAATCTTCCCCGAGTTCTATGAACTTCATATCCATCCTTTTTTATGGTACAATAATATTCCATTACATTCACAGACTACAATTGTTTGGCCAACCCCCATTTGTTGGCTGTCCACTTTATTTCTAGTTCTTCACATGAAAGAACCAACTCTCTTTCCATTGTACCAAATTACCCCTATTGTGCTGTGATTAAATCAGTAAATTTAGGATGCTTTAATGACTATGGAAGTCAGCTCTGGCACATAGTAGGCACTTAGTAAATGTTTATCTTCTTGGAGCTGATCAGAAGGAAGGCACTAACACTTTGCAAATGTAATCTCATTTGATAAGAGATTTGAATTAGGGACCTTAAAGATCATTTTATGTAACTCCTTCAATTTATGGAGGGAGAAACTAAGTTTTTTTTTTTTCTGTTTTCTTTTCTTCCTTTATTTTTTAAATTAAGAACTTGACAAAGATTCATAATTATGACTATTTCCATATAGAAAAAGAAAATTATAAGTGAAACTGTCTCTATCATATATCATTTTAAAAGCACATGTTAAGAACAATAGTACCAACACTGCTTTGCTTTTCGGTATTTCCTTCTGAACTTCCTTTTGCTTACTTCTATTTTTCTGTAAATGCTTCATTGAAACTCTTTTATTTTTCCCTTTACATCATTTTTGCCTAGTCTCCTGCTTACCAAAGGCTTTTTTTTTTTTTTTTTTTTTTAGAAGCCAAGTGCTATAGAGTAGGTGGCTACTTATCTGAGGTCACATCATTAATTAACAGAAGCCTGGATTTCTGCTGTCTTTCTGCTGTAGCATGTACAAGACAAGACAAGACAAGACAAGAAATCACAAAAATGATAAAAAGCATTCTTTTGGAACTAAAATACAGCTAGATTGGTCAGCTAGAATTTCTTAAGCACGTCCTCTGGGTCAGGAACTATAGTAAGTGAATTTTGCTTTCCAAATTATGTTGAATAGCCATCTTACCTTATGCTTAATTCCTGGTAAGATATTGACCAACTTCTGTAGCTCCTTATGCTCTGCTCCCAGCTATAGGATGCAAATTCATTAAAACTTGAGTTAAAAGTGCTGTGTGTGGTTTTTTTTTAACAGAAAGTAAGAGTAATTTAACAAGATAATATGACAAATACATGCCCATCAAACTATTTTTTAAAAATTCAGTTTTAATTTTTTGCCCTGATTTCCTATATGAAAGAACTATAATTTTACAAGGGCTTACCTTCAAAAACACTCCTATCACTGCTAGACCACTTTCTCCCATTACTGCTTCTTTGTAATTTTGATATTTGGCAGAATTCCAGTGTACTAAATGAAGCTGAAATGAAATTCAAAAAGAATCTAAATTTCCTGAGGCAGAGCAAATATAAAGATAAATTTTTTTTTCTTGAAAGTTATGGCCCCTTTTTGATCTCTCCTTCAACTTGTATATTGGGGAAATTAAGGTTGGGATGGTATTTAGAAAAAAAAAGTTGAAAGGAGGATGTCATGGTCTCTCTGCCTCAAGTCTTCCTCCACTCCAAGTCATTCTCTGCTCAAATTGTCAAAATTGATCTTCCTAAAGCATAAGCATAGTAACTCTTTCTATTTCTATTTAATAAACTCTATTGGCTCCACAATCAAATATTAAATCTTCGGTTTGGCTTTTAAAATCCTACACAACTTAGCTCCTTCCTACCTTTTCAGTCTTCTTATAACACATTCCTTTTCTCATCTCTTGACATAGTCTGCAATCTGGTGACACTTGCCTCTTTGCTGTTTTTCAGCCAAGTCCCTTCATCTCTAGACTGTGGATATTTCCACTGGCTGTCCTCTCCTACCTGGAACTTTCTCTCTGCTTATCTCTTCCTGCTGTCTTCACTGACTTCCTTCAGATTTCAGATAAAATTCCACCTCCTTCAAGTAGTCTTTCCGAGTTCCCCTTTATGTTAGTGCCTTCCCTCTGATCATCTCCAATTTTTGGTCTGTCTCTAGTTTCTTTGATATAGTTGTTTGCATGCTGTATCCTCAGTCGATTCCCTAACACAGTAGAAAGTCCATTTTAAACACTTCAATAATTCAATATAATGTAACATTCAATATAATAATTCAAATAATTAATAATTTCCCAGAATTGGTACTCCCTTCACCCATGTTGATCTCAACCCTTGGGAGGCAAGGAGGTACAAAGAACAGAGGCACGTTTTTTGGACTTTAATTTTCTCACATATAAAATGGAAGGAGAAGAGATTTTGACCTGGATGACCTCTGAGATCTCTTTTAACTATATCTCTATGATCCTGTAATGGTGCTGTCCCAAACTAAGGCTTATGGGACACTACAATTTAGGAGATGGTCTCAGTGAATTGTTGTCATGGACAAGAAAGAGAGTCATGATGCTTTAATCACTGTGATGATGGTCCATTCTAACAATCAACCAGGCTAGTTCTTGAATAATAGACTTTTATTCTACTTTCTAGCTTGGCAAGACTTGCCAGAAGTTATATTCTGCCACCTCATTTTTAATAAAAGTGTGGGTGACTTTGAGCTTAGAATGTATACAGTTCAATTCCTTGATCTCAGATCAGGAAATAAAAGCCACAAGGCAGGACATAGCTTGTCTAAAGTTATATAGATAAAGCCTTTAAATTTCTGAAAATTCCCCAAGTGCCGCACAGGACATGACTTTTATGAAGCTGACCATGTCTTATCTGAAGTTCCTGTCTCTCTCAGGACTCAGCATGGAGTTCCCTACTGATTAGATATTAAACAAATGTTCATTGTCTCTTTGTAAATAAATGTGTCCTTTTCTCTCCATTTATTTATTTATTTATTGCTACTTTTTAGTCACTAGCCACTGTTATTGCTATGGTTAGTTTCTGGCCTTTGTATCCTAAGATATTATGTTTCTTTCTTTCTTCTTCTTCTCTTCCCCTCCTATTTTCTCCAGCTTCTCCTCCTCCCCTCCCTTTTCTCACTCCCTAGCTTCTGGATTTCTTTCTTTGAGGATTTCACTGTCTTAATCCTGGCCTTCCTTTATTTACTTTATTACCGGAGAACAAACATCTGATGTATCCTTGAGCCTCCCAGGCAGGTTCTGTCTGTCAGGGGAGAGATCTCAAGTCAGTCACCCTGTCCTTTCTTCCCCTATTCCTTCCCTCCATCGTATTATTCCAAAGACTGGCAGATGGGGGCAAAAAATGGAGGGGGCACAGAGTGGATAGAGTGTTAGAACTCAACCAAGAAGATGTTAATTTAAATCCTGTTCTGAGCACTTATCCTGGATAAGATCATCCTCAGTTTCTTCATCTATAAAATGGGGATAATAATAGTACCTGCATAGTTGTTGTGAAGATCTAATGACATTTATAAAGTATTTGGAAACTCTTAAAACACTATATACATGCTAGATGTTATTGTTATTATTATTTAGAAACAGGACAAAATATGGGCAAATTGAACAGTAATCTCATCTTTTTCTCCAAATTGAAACTTATAATTTGTTATATAATTAGGGCATTCTGTACTAGCAGTGCTCTGCAGAATTGTAACTAAGTGGGAACAAAGGGAACTTTGCTCCAGGGTGTCAAAAGCCAGGAAAAGGGTATTTTCTCCTTACAGCTATATTTTCTTACTGCCTATTACAGTTCTTTGGAGCTCCAAGGTAACAACCCATTCCCCACCACCCCATCATCCCTGTTTCTGGGCCCTCATACCTTTGGTGGGATTATTCTTTGTGAGACCCAAAACTATCCTTTAAACAAATTCCCTAGATATAGCCCCATCTAGTTGTATCTGGATCTCTCATTGCTTCATTCTCTCTACTCCAATTGATGTAGTAATTTTATTAGACTTGGAAGAATAATAAATTATCACTCAAATTGTTATAGTGGGTTAAGATTTATAAAGCTCTTTCCTGTCAGGTAAGTAGTAAAAGTATTTGTTGTAGTAAAACCATTATAGTCATGTCTGACTCTCTGTGACTAGCTGAGGGTTTTCTTGGGAAAGATATTGAAGGTATTTTCTTCTCCAGTTCATTTAACAGATGAGGAAACTGAGGCAAAAAGGGTTAGGGTTAGGTGACTTACCTAAGGTCACACAGCTACAAAGTGTCTGAGGTCAGAGATGAGTCTTCCTGATTCCAGGCCAAGAACTCCATCTGCTGTTCTACCTAGCTGCCCCTTTTATGTTATAAAGCCCTTCCCATATCTGAAAGCAAATGATGCTCTGCTTAATGATACCTGCTACTTCTCCTTCTACCATTACTCTTCCCTCTATCCCAGTATTTCTGTTTTTAAAGTTCTCTAGGCTCAGATTCTCTGTCAGAGAGAAGCATCTTTAAATCCACTAGATAATAAACCCATGGTAACATGTGCAAACCTCAGCTGGGTAAACTTGCTTGTCCACTGTATGTTCTGAGCCCCAGTCATTGATTTCTCCCCAGTGGAAGTGGAACTGTTTGAGTCTGTAATGATTGTCCAGGGGTCCACCACTAATTCCTAGAAAAGTAAAGCAGAAAAGTTTTTAGATCAAGTTGTCTCCTTTTTGTTCTATTTTCCCAAATACTGGCTTGGACTAATTGTTTTATAGATGTGTCAGACTTCAGATTCTACTTTGCCCAAGTTCGCTTGGGAGGAGGGAAGGGAAAGTGGAAATTCCTGAAATGAGAACTCCAAATTATAGCCTGGCTACTTTCTACCTACACCATTCCAGGCAATTTCCTTTCCTTTTCCCAGACTTTGAGGGGCTAGTTTTATTGTCCTTGACTTTGAACAGACCATAAGTGAAATTTTGGGTTCAATTCTGAGTCCCACACTTGAGAAAGGACATTAATAAGCTGAGAACATGTAGGAGAATGGTCAAGAATCCCGTTAATGTTTTATGAGAATTGGTTGAAAATAGGGGATTTTCAGCCTGGAAGAAGATAAGAGTTGAGGGTGGGTGGTCTTGTCAAGTAATTGAAAAGTCACATGAAAGAAAAATTATTAGATTCACACTTCTTGGCTGAACATGGGTGAAAGTCACAAAGGTCAATTGAGCTTAGATGCTAGAAAAACTTCCTAATAATTAGGGCTACTGAAAAGGGACTCTGAAATTTTGTAACTTAAAATTTCTTATTTATCTGTCTATTTATCTAAGAACTAAATGATTTCTGAAAGCTCTTCCAGCTCTCCATCTTATCAAGCTAAATTCTTAGGTCATGACCCAACCCTGCCTATCAAATTTCATATCCAACTGTCCTTGTAGGCTGTGGTAGATACCCGAGACCTCCACCTATGTAAATTAAGTACAAAAGTCACATTCCAAAACTGCTGATCCCCAGAAATCCTCATAAAATTATCAAGGAAAATCAGTTCTGAACATTCAAGGTATGTGTCAAGGAAAGCAAACAAATCTTGTGTTGGACAGAATAAAATGATCTGAATAATTTGCTTATAAAAATAAAAACATGAGTCAGTTCCTTCCAGTCTTTGCACACAAACCAGTGAAGAAAGTCACATTTCGACACCACTTATTGGAAAAGTATCAGAATACAACTGGCATTGGACTGAGAGTTGGAAAGTCTGGGTTCCACTCCCAGTTCTGCCCTTTCTACAAGTAGTTGGGCAGGTCACTTTCCTTATGTGAGCTTCAGTTATCCCCATACACAAAAAGAAGGGGATCAATTATCTAATGACAAATGTTCTCTAAGGTATATTCTGGCCCAATTTTCTTAAAGTACACTTATTCCAAATAGGATATACCAATTTCAGGCCATTTCCATTTATCCTAATATATTTCAGTTTATCCAATTCTCTCTTTTTGTCCCTATTACCCTGTAACTTGCTTTATATTTCTTTGTGAACATGTCAAATTCTTCCTAAAAGACTGAAAGCTTTTTGTATTATTCAGTCATTTCATTCATGTCTTATTCTTTATGACTGCATTTGGGATTTTCTTAGCAAAAATATTGGAATTTTTTTTCTCCAGCTCATTTTATAGATGAGGAAACTGAAGCAAAGTTACATATTTGCACAAGGTCATACAGCTAATAAGTGTCTGAGACAGATTTAAATTTCGATATTCCTAATTCCAGGCTCAACTTCTAATGAGGGAAAGGAAAGGGGGAACCCCATTTGTCGGCGCATAGATAATTCCATGAGGCGCAGTGTCCCCTGTAAAATGAATTTACAGGCCCGAAAACCTAGATTGATAAATAAAAGGTTTATTGTAGGAATTTGGAAGTAAAACTCAGTTAGAAAGACACCAGGGCCAAAGGTGGCCGTTGGCGGGCAGGGACCCTTACATGGTTGGAAGGATACCATGTGTTGGCTGGGAGGACTCCTGCAATGAGGGCGGTCCAGCTTGTTTCTTTTACACCCAAAAGATGATGGGCGGTACCCAGTTCTGGCAGGCTTTTCAGTTAGCCCAGATCAGGTGAGGGCTGGGGGAAGCTGAACTGAGAGTGGGGGGATGGGCCCAGATATTCAAAGGGTGACTTTGACCAGGATTTGTGAATCAAGGTCAGTCATGGGTTGGGCAATTAGGAATCTTAAAGGGACCTCAACCCCCATCACTTCTATTTACTGCATCCCCTAGCTGCCCATGAGACTAAAAGACTAGATCCTGCTGCCATTTTTATATTTTCATGTTCCAGAATGTAAAAATTCTTGTATGTAATAGGCACTTAATTCATATTATTTGGAATAGAATAATGATCTATGTAAGAGTTCATAAAACTTTCTTCACATGCATTATTACCCTGTGGAGAAGAAAATGCAAATATTATTACTTCCTTCCCATCTTCTTGATGAAGAAACTGCTCAAAAAGATCAAGCAATTTGTTGTCCCAGCTCTTGAACTATAATAACGTAGCAGAAAAGGAAGTTGAACTCTGAGTGACTATAATGACCAGTTTTGTCCCTAGAGAAGATGACAAATGTACCTCTCTCCGTTTGGCAGAGGCTGTGGTCCCTCTACTAACATTCCCTGGTAGTTTTGTTAAAAAAAAGTTTTCTTTATATAAGTGTGGGTAGATGGGTTCTTTCACTGAGAATGGTGAGGGAGTATTGATTGTAGCTCAAGTAAGTATCAATTATGGCACAGATCCTCAGCTATGAAACTGAGGAGTTTTACACAATTGGGAAGCAAGGAAGTCAATGAAAAATTCCTTGGGTTTCCATAAGCTCTGTGCTTAAAAGAGCATTCAGGGAATTATGCAAAACTTCCCTCTTCCTGGGGAAAAATATATGAAAAAGTTCCTTGCCCTCAAGGACTCTCTGGAACAAAGTGTCTCCAAAAGATGTTCACAAACTTGCCCTGAGGAAGAGCAGCCTCCTGAGGTGGAGTGGTAGAAAGGGAATTGGGGAACAATCACAAAATCGTGATCCTTCCTTTTCCAGAAAGAGAAAAGTGACAAATAAAAAACTCTAATATTATCCTTTTAAAAAATAACTTAAAATAGTACCTTTTTATTTAACATCACAATAATTTCCATATATACTTCCTCTCTATCCCTATTGAAAGAACACCCTTCTTATAATAAGGAAAACTGTTAATATTATTAGTGGATATTAGTGGAAGACCATAGCCTCTGCTAAAAGGAGAGAGGTACATTTTATCATTTATTTTCTCTTTTTTTCTTTTTGCTGAGGCAATTGGGGTTAAGTGACTTACCCAGGATCCATACAGCTAGGAAGTATTAAGTGTCTGAGGTCAAATTTGAACTCAGGTCTTCCTGACTTCAGGGCCAGCACTCTATCTACTCTGTCACCTAGGTGTACCTTTTATCATCTATTTTCTAGGGGAAAGACTGGTCATTATATTCACTCAATGTTTGATTTCCTTTTCTTTTTTTCCTTAATAGTATTTTTTTTCAAGTATATGTAGAAATAATTTTCAACATTCATTTTTGTAGGACTCCTGAGTTCCAAATTTTTTTCTCCCTCCTTTCTTCACCTTCCTCCTCTCCAAGACAGCTATACATGTACAATCTTTTTAAACATTTTCTTATTTATTATATTGTAAAAGAAAAATCAGAACAAAAGGGGGGGGGAAAATCCAACAGAAAGAGAAAGCACAGAAACAAAAAAAGGTGAAAATACTATGCTTCTATTCACATTCGATCTCTAGAAGGTCTCTCTGAATTTAGATGGCATTTTCCATCCTAAATCTATTAGGATTGTCTTGAATTACATATTGCTGGAAAGAGCCAAGTCCATCACAGTTGATCATTACACAATCTTGCAGTTACTGTGTACAGTGTTCTCTTAGTTCTGCTCACTTCACTCAGTATCGGTTCATTTAAGTCTTTCCAGGCTTTTCTGAAATTAGCCTGCTCATCATTTCTTATAGAACAACAATATTCCATGGCATCTATATACCATAACTTATGGTATGGACATCCACTTACTTTCCAATTTCTTATCACTTCAAAAAAGAGCTGCTACAAACACTTTTGCACAGGTGGTCCTTTCCCCTCTTTTACAATATCTTTGGGATACAGAACCATTAGTGGCACTGCTGAATCAATGTTTTATATTAGCTTCCTTTTCTTTTATATTACTGTAATTGTGATGACTAAAGGAAGAGTGGAAGGAAGGAAGGAGGGAAGGAGGGAGAGAAGAAGGAAAGAAAGAAGAAAAAATCAAGAATGAAAAAAGAAAGGGTGAAGGAAGAAAAGGAGAAAATGAGGGAAAGATAAAGGAAGGAAAAAAGAAAGGGAAGAAGGAATAGAGGGAGGAAAATAGGAATGGAGAGAGAGAGGAAGAAGGAAAGGAAGGGAGGAAGAGAAAGAGGGAACAAGAGAGAGAGGAAAAGGGGAAAAAAGAAACCACATAGGCGTTTTATCAGATTATCTTTGACCTAGGCTGTTTTTCAGAACTAGGTTGGGAGTGGACTTGCACCAATCTGAGTTGGTTCTGTGGCATAGCAAGGGGTGTTTCAGGTTCAGCATGTGAATATTAACAGGGATTTCTGATGTGCTCACTTTGACTCCTGTTTCTGAATCCCAGGTCAGACATAGGGGATCTTGAGCAAATCAAGGTGGTTAGTAAAAAATATTAACTGCCTCACTTTCATAATATATTGTATTATTATCCTCATTTCACAATTGAGGAAACTGAGTCAGGCAGAAGTTAAGCAACTTGCCCAGAATCACAGAGCTAGCAAGTGCCTAAGGGCAGATTTGAAATCAGGTCTTCCTGATTAAGCCCAGCACCTGGTACCCTCTGTTAAAACCCAAAGGGAATTGATTTAAACCCAGGTGTTCTGATATCTTGTCCAGTATTCTTTCCACTCTATTAGAACACTGTAGAATATAGTGGACCACATTTAACTCAGGACTCCAAATCCTGAAAGCTGAGATCTGCTCCCTAACTAGCTATGACTATAAGCAAATCTCTCTCCTCTCCCAGGCTCCATTATCATCATCCTCAGAGGAAGGGATGAAACCTTCAGCTTCTAAACCCCTTTTGACTCTGACCTATATATATTTCAACTGATAATTGTGTTCCTGATGTTCTTGGTTCTTCTGTAATTATGTAAAGTCTGAGAGTAACCAAAGAGGGACTGATTATATATCTAAATCTCATTCAAGTAATTCTTCAGAACAGTTATGTCCTATCCTCCCACTTGCTTGTTTGATAAAATAGACTAAAGATATTCTGAAAGGACTGAAAACTGTACAATGTAGTTTCTTTTATCTGATCAGGTAAAGGTCTTTTCTGACTTCTCCTAGGTCACTATGAGTTCTTTCTCTTACTTGTCTGAATCAACAATTGGTTAATAGGTACTATGCTAAAGCTGGGCTTATAAAGAAAAGCAAAAGCTAGTCCCTACTCTTAAGGAGGTCACTGTCTAGTGGGACAGACAAGATGAAACATTAATGTGCAAAAAAAGGATAAATACGTGCTAAATTGAGAGTAATCTCAAAGGGAAGGCTCAAAATTAAGAGGGATTGGAAAAGATTACTTGCAAAAGGTGAGACTTTTGCTATGACTAGAAGTAAGGCAATAAAGTCAGGGGGGGAGGACATGTACATAGAGGAAGAAAGAGAGTGAGATAGAATTAGAGTTAGAGTTGGGGGGATGGGAGAGAGAAAGGTAAAGGGAAAAAATGGTAAAAGGAAGGAAGACAGAGACAGAGTGAGATGGAAAGACACAGAGATACATAGGGAGACAGAGATAGAGACAAGACGGAGAAAGAGAGGGGAAAAAATAAAAAGACAGAGGGAGATAGAGAATTCCAGTCATGGGCAAACATGAAGAGAGAAAGCATTCCAAGCAAGAGGGACAGTCATGACACTCAAGGGAACACAGAGAATTGAGAAATGGAGTGTCATATGGGAGGAGTAGAGCAGTGTCACTGGATTACAGAGTACAGGAAGGGGAATTTGAGCCTTATAAAATTGGGAAGGGAGGAAGACACAAGTTACTAAGAGCTTTAAAAATCATATTGGGGGAGGGTTGTTAAATACTTGATTCCATTGGTAATAAGATTAACCTTCAGTTTTAAACTGTAAAGTTTTACTGTAGAGAGGAAAGGTTGTGGGTTTTAGGAAGATCAATTTGAGAGTTGAATGGAAGACGGATTGGAGAGACTTGGAACAGAAAAACCAACAACCATACTGTTGCCATAGTATAAACATGAGGTGATAAAGGTCTACCAATCGTGACAGTTCTAGAGAGGAGAAAGTGGAATGCAAGATATCCTGCAAAAAGGGCCTTGACAACAGACTGAATATGTGGGCTGAGAGAGAGAGGAGTCTAAGATGACTCCTAAATATAACTAGGAGGATGGTAGTGTCCTCAAGGGTAACAGGAGTGTTAAGCCAAGGGAAAGATTTAGAGAGAAAAAAATTTATTTCAGTTTAGGGACTGTTGAGTTTAAAAGTTTATAGACATACAATTCAAATGTTTAATAAGCAGTTCAAGATCTAAAACTAAACATTGGTAGAGAGATTAGCACTAGACAAGTAAATCTGAGAGTCATTTGCATAGAAATGTTCATTGAAACCATAGGAGCTGATGAGAATATCAAGTGAAATAGTACATAAGTCGAAGAGAAGAGGGTACAGGATAGAACCTTCGAGGAGTTTTATTATTAGCAAACATTAGCAAAGAATGCAGAGAAGGCAAAGTCAGATAGGTAGGAGAAGCAGCAGAAGAAAATGTCATGAAAACCCAGAGAAGAGAATCAAGAAGAGCTTACTTAATTAAAAATGTCAAAGACTGTGGAGAGGTTCAGAAGGATGAGGACTGAGAAGAGGTCATTAGATGGACAATTCAGAGATCATTGACAGTTCCTGAGAGAGAAGTTTCAAGTGAATAAAATTGGAAGCTAGATTTTAGTTAAGAAGGATGAGAGGAAAGGAAATAGAGATACCTAATGTGGATAACATTCTCAAGGAGTTTAATCACAAAGGGAAAGATAAAAGAAATGGAGGTCTCAAGTGAGGGTATTTTGAGGATGGGGGAAGATATGGACATGTTTGAAGGCAGTAAGAAACAACCAGTAGACAGAATAAATAGTGACAACAGAATAGGGATGGGGAGAGAGTAGGAGAAATTTGCTGGAGAAGACAAAGTAGAATGGGATTTCTTGTTCATGTAAAGAAGATTGCCTCTGTAAGGAGAAGGATCACATCCTTATGTGAGTTGGGGATGAAAAAGTGTGGCAAAAAGGGTTTCAGTACTCAAGACGGGAGGGGGAGGAGGAGAAGGACAGAACTCTTCATGAAAGGATTCCATTTTTCTCCTGTGAAACATGAGACAAGGTTTTCAGCTGAGAGGAGAGTGAGTTCAGGAGCCAGAGGAAATTTGAAGAGATGAAAAAATCTTGGGAAAAGCAGTGTGGTAAGTGGGATAATGAATCAATTAGGAAGGTATTTTTCCTTTTCTTTTGTAGGATTCTTTTATAGAATTCCTTACTGCAATTATATAACTATATAGCATAAACTTATAGTGGACTCAGTCAATAGTTTTGTTATTTTCTCTAGCTTCATGCTGTAGTCCATGAGAAGGAATGAAGGTAGCAATGACAGGTGGGAATAATCCAAAGTTGGGGTTTAAAAGTACAGAATCTTCTATGGTCAAGAACAAACACTTACTAAGCTTCTACTATGAATGGTGGACAAAAATGAAATAATCCCTACCCTCAAGAGCTTATATTCTATAGGAAAAGATAACATGTATAGCACGTGCAATGAGTGCAAATATAAATACATACATAAATGATCCGTAACATGTAAAGAATTCAAGGGTATGACGTCCTAGAGAGACAGTATGACATAATCAAAAACATTAATTGCTTACTACTGTTAATAATAATCAGTACTGGGGCAGCTAGGTGGCGCAGTGGATAGAGCACCAGCCTTGAATTCAGGAGGACCTGAGTTCAAATTTGATCTCAGACACTTAACACTTACTAGCTGTGTGACCCTGGGCAAGTCACTTAACCGCAGCAAGGGGGGGGGGAATAATCAGTACTTAATGCCATTAAGTACTTAATAAAATTCCTAACAACTGCTAAATTAATATAGCTTCCATCCATTTCTTGGAATTCTCAGCGGCCTGCTCTCATTTCTGCTCTCTGGACTGAAAGAATGGAAATCTCATCTTATTTCTTCATCTTGTCTCTCATATTATACATATACATACACACACACTACTATGTGCTTAGCCCTACAGAAATATTGTCTCATTTGATTCTCACAACAACCTGGGAAGTAGGTGCTATTATTTATCTCAATTTTTATCTGTGAGAAAATTGAGGCAGACAGAGGGTCCTGCAGCTAATAAATGTCTGGGTGGAATTTGAACTCAGGTCTTCCTTTCCAAATCCTGTGTTTTAACGCCACCTAGCTGTCTATATACAAATTACAATAAATGACTGGGGAACTGGAGTCAGGAGACCCCGATTCAAATCCTGCCTCATTAGTATCCTACAGCAAGGCATTTGCACTAACCTCTGTTAGCTACATTTTCTTCACCTGTAAAATGGGGGAGACAATAAGTCACAAAAAGTTAATATTGGGATCAGATGAGGTAAATCATAGATAAAAGGGATGAGTGTGAGAAATGAAGAGGAGAAGGGGGAAGTAAATAAGAGTCATCAAAAAAAAAAAAAAAACCAACTCAGATAACAAAACCCACTGTGTCCAAGTGTTCCACAGCGAAACATAAATTTTCCATTTGTTCTGATTAGCCACTTCTCTTGTTTCTCTTTTCTGCCATCTAGTGGACTCAATCACAAATAGCAGTGTGACCAATCCACGAGACCCAGAAATAAATCCAAAATCTTAAATTGTGACCCCTTGAAGGGCGAGGCCATTTTGGCCCATATATATTCCTCAGCAGGTATCCCTCATATGGCATCCCGGCTAGGTGCTTATCCAAGCTCTGCAGTAAGGCTCCTAGGAGATAATTCTCTCCTAAAGTGATTTATTCCAGTTTTGGACAGCTCTATTAAAAATAGTTCCTTATATCAGGTCAAAATTTGCCTCTCTGCAACTTCTACCCCTTACTTGGGATTCTCAGCTCTCTGCCTTCATTTCTGCTCTCTGGACTGAAAGAATGGGAAATCTCATCTTCTTTCCTCTTTTGATTGTCATATATATGTATATATATATATTTAGAATATCTGTATATGCCATATTTATAAATAGTATATAAGTATACATATTATATGTATATATATGTATATGCATAAGTATATATTATATGCATGATTGTAATTGTTTATGTGTCTCCTCGAGGGCAGGAATGTTTTTGTCTTTTTTGTATTCCCAATGCTTAGCACAAAGGCTGGTGTATTATACTCTTATAAAATGCTCCCTTAGAACAGAGCTATCCTGAAACTGATGTGACTGCTCTGTTCTTGGGATCAAGGTTGTTCTCTATAGCATTACATGGTACATCATCACTACAGTAGCAAATACACAGAAAATACTCCCAATTTGTATTCTCATTTATAATGAGAATAAAGTAACTCTTATGGGATATTAGAAAAAGTCCCTAATTTGGAGTCAGAGGACTGGAGTTCAAATTCGCTAAATTGCTACTTATGTGACTTTGAAGACCCCAAACCACCATTATCTCAACTGTAAAATAAGATGACAGCTAAATAACTTCTCTGCTCTTTTGGGGTTTTTAGCTCAAATATTATGCTTCTGTGACAGGCAGCCAGTGCTGATGGTCTTGAGCTATATTTTAAACCAAAACTTGGTCATTTCTTATTACTGTATTATGGTATGAGCTTAATTTTTTTTTTTTTTGGTAACCCTATCTCTGGGGGATGTGGAAATTCAAGGAGTCATTGGCATGGATCACCAGGTCTTTAGATCTCCCGTGGGATCCTGTCTTAAGCCGGGGAGAAGTAGCCAAGTTAAAATTTCATTCTTTCACAAGTCAGTTTATATATAAGACAGGAAGAGTAAAAAATAGCTTATTTTAAGAGGAAGAAGCTTATATTTGAAGTCCATGGATTCTGGGGTTTTTTTCTTTTTTGCGTGAATGTTGGTACCAAACATGGAAAGGACTCCTTTTTCTCTGTTCGCTGATCTAGGTCTATAACCTGAAGGTTTGCATGAAGTCAGGTGTTTGCTTGGTTGAGAGAATTTGACAGTGGGTGTCTATCCAGGCAGGAGTTTTATTCTTCTGTATTACCTCAGTTTTTCCTCTGGCTTCCCCCATCCCTATAAAAATCATTTATCCTCCTTTTTTCACTTTGGCTTCTAGTGCTATTAACATTCCAGAAACTGAATTCACAGTTCCCTGAGCCCACTGCTGGCCAGGCTTTGGGTGCGGAATCTTTGCCTTCACTTAGCTTTGTTGGGCTCCCAGGAGCCAAAGGAAAATCTGCATGGATATTTAGTAATGGTTGGCTTCACATCTCGGGCCCTCACCCAGTTGGTAATGCCCCAATACCTAAATAGCTATGGGTTTACATATATTAACTCATATTCTGCATTTCTTTTCAATTTGAAATCTTTTCCTCTTCTTACTGTATTCATAAAGCATTCTAGTTTCTTTGTATCTTTGCTTGTTTTAACTAATTTTCTTTTTTAAAAAATCTTTAAGTGACATTTAATTTTTCAGATTTATAAGTTTTTTTTTCTTTTCATATCTAACATGTCCACTTTGGCCTTCTCTCCCACAGCCACATCTACCATAAACCTGAAGGTACATTGTTCTGCTGCTGCCATCGTCGTGGGCCCCCATTGGTGATGTTTCTTTCCATTGAGTAGCACCCCAATTAGTGCTAGTAACACCCACTTAACTACTTAACATTGGTTAGCTTTTACAAGGAAATCATTCAAGTCTATAGCAAAAACAAATATTCCTTTCTCCTCTCTCCCAGTACTTCCCATATACCACCTGGAGAACTGGAGTCAAACTTAGTTCAGCTCCCATATAGCATTAGTCCCAATAAGTTTATGGTCCAGAAGTCACACAATTTCTAGATGAACTTGCATCTCAGATACTGCTGGGATGGAGTTATGGAAATTACTTCCAAAGGTTTCTAATTGTTCCTTAAAGTGCAAAACTTATCCTGGACTGTGGTTACCAGATTCCTATAGCCTGCCCTCCCAGAGTTTTAAACTCCCATGGTTGGTAGAGTCTCCCATCAAAGCGGGAGCCAAAAGTCACTAAATGAAGCCAAAAGAGAATGAAGTAATAAATATTTCTTAAGTGCCTGCCGCGTGCCAGGCGCTGTGCTAAGCACTGGGGGATGCAACGGCGGCTGAAGCTGATAGACCTTTTTGAATGCCTTGGCAGCTAGTCAAACATACAGTTTTTCAACATACAGTTAGTCAACCAGAACTATGAAATGTTTATGCATGCTCCAGTGCCTTTCCCTTACACATCACCATGACTCTCCCAGAAACAGGCTCCCAGTTTCTCCATGTGAAGTGATGCCATCCCAAGCACTCTGCAATATGTCAGGCCCTTTATGGAAATCTTCCAATTTCAAGGATAGATGAAAAAAGTCAAGAAGAGGAATATAGAAAAATGCAAGAGTAAAAATTGGAAAGAGAAACATGTTATCAACAAGTGTTCATATTAAGTGTTAATTATGGGCCTGACACTATGGATAAAAAGAAAGTTTGAAACCATGATTCCTGCCCTCAGGAAACTTACATTGGAATGGGGAGACAGGGAGTACCTAAGTATATTATAGAAGATCTACACAGTGCAGGTGAGAAGTAATCTTAGATGGGAGTAGACTTAGGGCAGTCACTGGAGACAGGACTGGATCATGGAGATAGATGTGAAAAAAGGGAAAAATGCAGGCAAGAAAGATAAAAAGAATGTGAGCCACAGAATCATAGAATCCAGAGCTCAAAGATGTAGCAGGAGCTCTAGAACTCCTTTTTTTGAATTCAGAACCAAATGGGATGATAACTTGTCCAATGTCTCATGAGTAGAGAATGAAAGAAATAATCCAGGTCTACCTCCAGGTCTACCAAACTCCAAATCTAGAATCCTTTGTGACCTATATATAGGCTTCCAAAGTTTCTTGAATTTGGCAAAGAATATAAGAGGACAATTGGCTGTTTTATCAGCTTTTGCATTTAACAGGTCTCTCAACCCCTCTCTGAATCATTGCCAGTATATTTCTGGTCATTAGGCCTTTCCACTGGAAATAGAACAATACTAATAATGTGCTAACATTTATATAGCATTTGGAGATTTCTAAAATGCATTGTATATTCACAAGATCCTCATGTGGCAGAGAAACATTTTACAGATGAGGCAACTAAGTTTCAGAGGTTGGCTTTCCCATGCTCACACAGTAGAAGTCAAGCCCAGGTCCTCTAGAGTCTAATTACCTTTCTTTTCTTGCTCTCTCCCTAGAAAAAAAAAGATGCTCTTTAGTGAGAAAAATACTTCAGATGACTAAGTAGGGTTTCTTTGAGCCATCTGAATAAAACAAAAGGATTTACAAATATTAGTTTGAAGAGTTTATTCTCCTTGGACATATATGGTCAGCATTATTATTAATATACTATAATTATAGTCTAGTTAATAATAATAACAATCCTACACAAAATCTTAATCCAATACTAATTGTAGTGTGGAGAAAGTATGGCTTCTATTCCTTGAACAGAAAGTTCTGACAGAGTCTGCCATGACAGGATGGTTTCAATATAGTCCTAGCAATAGATTTAATCTGCTTTTTGAAGTCTGGCCTACTTCTCAGTACAGAGGCTCATCGTCAATAACCTGCTTACATGGGGATGAATCTTTTGGCCATTCTTGAAATAAAAATAGAAAAAAAATTAGTTCTCATCCTTCCTACCTTCTTTTCACAGTGTCAAAGATCAAAAAGGGAGGAGGGCAGAGAGAACTAAGAATCACCTTGTTTTTAGAATTTCTACAAATGTTAACATAGCAGATGCTATCAACAGTTGAGATTCTTGTCCAATGGCCTGTGAATGGACATTCTGGCAAAAGAACCGAGTTATAGCAATGTTGGCATTCTCACTATAAATGAAACCCAGAAGTAATGATGGATATCACAGAAGGAAGGATGACAGGGTTTTGTTTTTTTGTTTTTTTTTATGTTTGTTTGTTTTGAGAAGCTAATAAAGGACTTGGTAGAATTGTATTTACTGCATGCCCAAAGGCAAGAAAAAAAGATAATTTCATCAGACATTTGGTCATCTCATGTTGTAGTGCTCATAAGAATTTACCAAAAAAAAAAAAAAAAAAAGCAACATGAAAATAATCACAATCACAGCTTATTATGTACTAATATCCATTACAAAGAATAAGGAGTTTGAGAATTCACATCAAGAGTTTGTTAAATCTTTCTAAATTAAATCAACATTCATCATATATGTATATATATCTTATACATATACATATGTATGTTGTTCCTTCCATTAGAATAAAAGCTCTTAGCAAGCAGGGACTGGGTTATTATGGGTTTTGGGGTTTTTTTTTTGCCTTTCTTTGGACACCCAGTGTTTAACATGCTGCAAGGCATATATTAGATGCTTAATAAATGCTTACTATTGTATAAAATATACTTTGAAATTCAATGACTTTAATATAAGAGTAAAAATAAATAAGAATCATAGGAAAATGGTGGAAATTGCATATCAGAAATAAGGAAAGAAGGAGAGCGAAGACATGAAGACTACATAAACCTCACACTTATATATTTATTCTTATCTGTATTGTAAGAGATTGGAAATGACATTGCTGAAGAGGGACTCCCTATGATCGGTGAGGTACTCTGGTAATTCTTATCTGCCTGTGATGCTGTGTTGGGTACAGTGAGTTCTAGAATGCTGAAAAACTGCCTAGAAGAGATCTATGTCTACTCAAAAGAGTTTATTTAACCTAATAATTCACACAGAGAACACCCTGTGCATGAAGAATATCTATTTTGATATGGATAACCTCTAGAACTTATCAGTAGTACAGATATCTGAGACAAACAACAAAAATGAGCAAGTAAAATCATTGGAGGATGAGAAAAGTCTGGTCTTCAGAAAAATTAGAAAACTCCTTTAATGACCTGAAATTTACTTCAGAATGAAAGGCCAGACTCTTAGATATCAGTACTTTGCTGGCATTTATTGTATGGCACTGACTCATAAACACTAAATTCTTCTACGAATTAAAAATTTGCATGATCCTGAGAACAATGAAAAGGTTTATGGTGACTGTGAGCAGGCTTCTACAAATTAAAAATTTCACAGAAGAAATAGAAAAGTTTGTCATTCTGGGGTGGGTTTGATTTAAGTCAGCCCTTTACTAGTAGTGTTTGATATCAGTATTAAATGAGATAATCGCTGTAGGTCATTAAATAGTTTTTTAAAAGGAGATTTTCTGAGACTCAGTAGTAGAAGAATACTCAACAAAAATAGCTATTGAGTATACCTTGAATAGACATAACTGGGTGAAGCTCCCTTGCCTGAAATGGCCCATAATTTTTCATCAGCCAAGCATCAGAGCTTCTCATTGCTATTTAGGACTTAGATGAGCAGGAGGTGATATCCGTAATAGCTAGAATTTATAAAATCCTATAAGGTTTGCAAAATAATTCACAAATTTTATCTCCTTTTATTCTCACAACAATCTTGGGAGATGCATATTATCCCATTTTACAGTCAAGGAAACTGAGATAGACAGTGACTTACAAGTCACATACTTATTAAATATCTGAACTAGGATTTGAACTCAACCTTCATGGCCCCAGATTGAAGTACTCTATTCCTTGTACCACTTAGATGTCATAACAACTTTCCCCTTTATTCCTGCGAACTAAAGGCTTGAGGACGGTTCCAATACCTTTAAAGCAAACTAGTCTAAAACTTGCATGGGATGGTGATATTGCTCCCAACATAGCTGTCAAGTGGGAAACATGATTATAAAAGAAAATGGACTGTTCACATAGTGAGAATGAGCTAAGTTAACAGGCACAGAGCCCAAGGCCTCCACTGGCCTCCTCAACTGTCAAGAGAAAATCAAAAAGGCTCCTAGCTGTTGGCCGGATGGCCTGTGGAGATCCTGTTTGTAGGAGGATATGGACAGACACGGTTGGGTTGAGAAAGGTTGAAGAAGAGGTTGGGAATTATTGAAAGGAAAATCCAGATTGATGAGATCATATCGCCACTTGAATATTTGAGTAATAATAGCAATGATAATAAGTGACATTTATACAGCGATTGAAAGTTCCCAAAGCGCCTTGCAAACATGATCTCATTCAAACCTCTCAGCAATACTGCCAAAATGCCAGTGTTCTGGTATACATGAGATCTCTGTCCCCATTTGTACTGACATGGAAGAATTTCCTTCTTAGTTCTCCAAGGGAGACAAGTCCATTTTAATTCTAAAACTAAACATGTTGTCAATAAATACAGATAATAAAGAACCTCAATGTCCCGGGGAATTGAAGATCATACCATTTACCCATTGGCGATATGACAAAAGGCTCCGAATGGCTATTACGATCAATGATTTAGAATTGGCAAAGTTAAGTGCTTTGGACAAAGTCAGAAAGCTGATAAATGACCGAGTTGGGATTCAAATTCACGGCCTCTGATTTTAAATTCAGGGCATGTTCCTCTTCCCTAAGCTGCCTCTCCCAAAGGGAGGTAGATTGGACCATGTACACTGCAGAGCCAGGTCGCCTTCACGAACAAAAAGTGCACACGTTTTGCTAATTATTTGGCAGAGATCAGGGGTGTAGTCTGGGTCTGTGCAACAGAGCAGAGAAAACTGGCTCATGTGGCTTTCGAATCCATGACCTTGGATCTCTTTAGCCCAGTGGACGAATGTTTTTCTCCCTGAAGAAATAGGATCCTAGCGTTTAGAACCAAACCCCAACATGACCCTGACTCGCAGGGCTCCAATGTGAACTGCGGGCTTTTGGACCAAAGTAGGTTTTTATTGGGTTGGTTTGCTTTTCTTGATGAGGGATCTCAGGCTTCTGGAGAGAGCAGAGGACCCAGAGCATGGTTCCTGGAACATAACTATTCTCTGGCATTTGGGGGAATGAAATTCTTCGGAGACTTCAACCTTTAATGGAGGCAGTGAGTGTGAATGTTCTGCCAGGAGCTGAGCATAATGACTCAACCAGAGACATTCAAATCATAAAAGCAGAAGCAGCAGTGAATGGAGACGCAGATGAGTGCATTCCGCTAATTACCTTCGACAGGTCTCCTGCTCTTGGCACATGAAGGGTCTGAAAAAGTAGATGAAAAGCACATGGATATATTGCCCTGCATCTCCCCTTTCTTCTGAATTGGAAAAAGGGATAATGGTCATCCCCCCAAATAACTGTTTATGCAAGCCAGGAACTTCAGAGAGAAAGACACATTGTCTGACCTAAAACTCTAATGGAGTGTGATGTCAGTGGAGATAATACCAGGGAGTCCACAATCGAGACTGAGTGAAAGCCAAAGGTAGAAATCAGAGGCCTGCCAAGCTGTTGGTAAGATTCTAGGATATAGAATATAGAAAGAGACATTCGCTCATTCAACAATTATTTATTAAGTCTATCAGGTGATTCAGTAGGCAGGATACCAGAGCACCTGGGTTTAAGTCTTGTAGCTTATTAGCTTTCTGACTTTATACAGATCATTTAATCTCAAGATTTTTTTTTTATTTCTAGTCATATAAAAATGCTCTAAATAACTATTGATCAGAGAAATGTAAATTAAGACAACTTTTAGGTACCACTACATGCTTCTCACATTGGCTAAGATGACAGGAAAAGATAATGATAAATGTTGGAGGAGATGTGGGAAAACTGGGACACTGATACATTGTTGGTGAAGTTGTGAACTGAGCCACCATTCTGGAGAGCAATTTGGAACTATGCCCAAAAAGTTATCAATCTGTGCATCCCTTTGATCCAGTAGTGTATCTATTGGGCCTGTATCCCAAAGAGATCATAAAAAAAGGGAAAAGGACTTCTATGGGCAAAAATGTTGTAGCAGCTCTTTTTTTAGCGGCAAAGAACTGGAAACTGAGTGGATGCCCATCAATTGGAGAATGGCTGAATAAGTTTTGATATATAAATATTATGGAATATTATTGTTCTGTAAGAAACGAGCAGAAAGATGATTTCAGAAAGGCCTGGAGAGACTTACACGAACTGATGCTGAGTGAAATGAGTAGAACCAAAAGATCACTATATAAGGCAATGACAAAATTATGTGATGATCAATTCTGATAGAGGGGGCTCTTTTCAAGAATGAGATAATTCAGGTTAATTCCAATAGACTTGTGATGGAGAGAGCTATCTGAACCTAGAGAGACAGCTGTTGGGACTGAATGTGGATGATAACATAGTATTTTCACCTTTTTTGTTGTTGTTTGCTTTTTGTTTTCTTATTTTTTTCCTTTTTGATCAGATTTTTCTTGTCTATTTTCTTGTGGAAATATATATAGAAGAAATGCACATGTTTTACATATATGGATTACTGTCTGTCTTAGGGAGGAGGTAGAGGAAGGGAAGGAGAAAAAATTTGCAACACAAGGTTTTGTAAGGGTGAATGTTGAAAACTATCTTTGCATATATTCCAAAAATAAAAAACTATTATTTAAAAAAAAGTTGCACAGTTTAATGGATACCCAAATGTAATGTAATCAAATGCGTTAAAAGTTGTTTTTAAAATAAAAAAAATGATATGTTAAAAAAAAAAAAAGGATCTGGGCTTTTTTGTTTGTTTTTAAGGAAAAAATTTGAAGATAGAAGAAAGACCCAATAAGCATAAATGTGACATAGCCTAGAAATAATTGCATTTTTGTTGATATTATTCAGTTGTTTCCAACTCTTCATGATTCCCTTTGCAATTTTCTTAGCAAATATATGGGAGTGATTTGCTGTTTCCTTTTCCAGCTCATTTTACAGATGAGCATCTGAGGCAAACAGGTTTAGTGACTTGTCCAGTATCATATATCTAATAAATGTCAGAGGCTGGATTTGAACTCAGATTTTATCTCCAGGTCCAGCACTTTATCAACTGTCCCACCTAATTGCCTAGCAATAATTACATAAGAATTGCTAAAAGTGAAAATCAGCTGAACAAACTAAGCATTTATTAAACACCTGCTAAGCGATGTTAGGCACTGTATTAAATATTAAGGAAATTGAGGCTGACCTCCCCAGGATCATATAGCTAGGTAGTATATGATAAATTTGAACTGAGTGCTCTATCCATTGAGCACCTAGTTACCATCAGCTGATACCAACCAAAAGGCATGTCTTGCTTTTATATTTTCTTTTCTCCTTATCATTATTTCTATTTTGTCTCTCTGTCTGTTTGTGTCTATTACCATCACTAGGGAACCTTCTCCTTGAAGGTAGATTCTATCCAAATTTATCAGTCAATATACATCCCCATTATTATTATCCTCCAATTTCCAGGGCATTCTGTTTATTTTCTCAGTGAATTTAGTGGCTGGCTCAGTTTCCCTATCATGCTACCTACTGCTTCAATACTTCTAGATTCCAAATAAAATTGAGGAATAAACAGTACAGTTGGGTTATTTCAGAAATTGTTGCATGTCAGTACAACCATTTTGGAAAGTATTTGAAAATATATAAATAGTCTAAAATGTTTATATCCCTTGACCTTGAGATTCTACTACTACCATTGATAAAAGAGTTGCCATATACATCAAAATATTTATAGCAACTCTTTTTTCAGTAGCAAAGAATCAGAAACAAAGTAGGGCCCATCAATTGAGGAAAGGTTAAAAAAATTAAAAGAAATTTATTCTAGGATGAAGAGAAGGATGGAAAAATCTATATTAACTAATTTGGAGTAAAATAAGCAGAGCCAAGAAAAGCAATATACACATTGACTACAATAATTTAAATAGAAAGGAGAATCCTTACCCTCCCAAATAAAGATAAAAAAAATGAGTATTGCAAAATTACAAAGTATGTTTCCACATAGAAGATATGAGATGCTCCCAATCTACCCCTTTGTGAGGTAGGAAACGCAAATTATGATACATTGCCCATATTTTTAGCCTTTTGCAATGAAATGATGAGTTTGGCTGATTTCTTTCCTCTTTTTTTTTTTTTTTTTTTGTCTTTAAATTCTTTTTTGTTATATCAGATGACTCTCTAAGAAGGGAAGGGGATACTGGGGAAATTTTTGGCGATTAAGAAAAAGAAAAACAGAAGATCAATTGAAAAGGAAAATATTTTTTTAAAGAGAAGCAATTGAGTGGCTAGATTTACACTAAAATCATTAATGGCTGAAGGTCAATTTGGAAGGAAAACACTGGTGGATTGTTCCAGGAATCTATTTTGTCCTCTGCTGGTTAATGTATCAACCAACTGGATGAAAACACAAATAACATACTTAGCATATTCGTAAGTGACACAAACGTTGGTGGATTGGCTATTATCTAGTGGAAACAGCATTGGACTTGGATACAGGAAAAACCTAGTTTTGAATTCTGCCTATAAATTAGATCATGTATATCAAGAGCTTTGCAAACCATAACATGCTTTTAAAATACCAATTCTGATTAAAAGAGATATTAACAACATTCATTTTGGGGTTTTGATAGTAATTCTTTCAAATTAGAGAAATCTTGATAAGCAAAGTCTAAGAGGATGGAATTAAATAGAAATGTAAAATCTTCTGCTTGGGTTGAAAAAAAATCAACTTCACAGGTGCAAGAGAGTATAGATAGAAACTCATCTGGAAAAGATCTAATATTTTTAGTGGGCTTTATATGAGTCAACTTTTTATGTGGTGCAACAGCCAAAAAACTTGAGATAATCTTGGACTACATTGGGAGAAATTGTGTCCAGACTGTAGTAGTGTCACCATCTGCCCCCAGATCCTGGTGTATAGTCCTAGCCCCCAAGGCCTTTACAATCTAATAAAAAGGATCACTCAATTAATGGACAAGCATGTGCCAGGCAATGTGCTAAGCACTAGATGGATGGAATTCAGATTGGAATATAAGAAATGCAAAATTCCATGAGAAGAAGGGAGAGGGATTATTAAATAAGGGAGAGAACTCAGAACTGCTAAAATTAGGAAATTTCATTCACTTTTTTTTCTCTAAAAGAAAATTAAATCCCTGCTGTAAATAAAAAGAATAATAAAAAGAAACTTGACATGTCTGTAATTCATAATGAACAAGTTTGGCCCTTTGAAGAGAGTTGGAAATATATCTCCCTTCATTGAAGAGATGGGAATCTATGAGTGTGGAATGTTAAATTAGATAAGATAGATGTTTAAGTGCATTTTTTCTCTTGTACAAGAGAAGGATAGGGATAGGGGATGCTCACTGGGCAAGATGGAAATATCCAGAAATAAGAAAAATAAAAGACACAAAGGAAAAAGAAAGTCGAGGGTCAAAATTTTATGAAAACTGTAGCAGCAGTAAAGATTTTGGGGGAGACATAAGTGAGAGTCCCATAAAACTAAAAGGGATCCCTAGATCATAGAAATATTGAAATCTGGCGACTCTGAAAAATTTATGGTAAAAAAAGCTATCCATACCCAGAGAAAGAACTGATTGTCTGAAAACAGATTGAAGCATACTTTTTAAAAAAACTATATTTTTCTTGACTTTTTTGGGGGGGATGGGGAAGGAATTTATGTTTTCTTTCACAACATGACTTTTATGGAAATGTTTTGCCTTCTCAATGGGGTATGGAGTAGGAGGGAGGAAGGGAGAGAATCTGAAACTCAAAGTGTTAAAAACAAATGCTAAAAATTGTTAACTAAAAAAAATAAAATATTAAACCCCCCCCAAAAAAGGAAAGAAATACTGAAATCTAAGGGGAGAAGCTCTTTTAATGACTGAATAGACGTCTGTTTGTCAGTCCAGACACTGATCTCCTACTATAACATATCATAGACACAGTATTTACATGCAAACATTGGGTCACCTTGAGCACTCCTGTCCCCCAATCACTTTTTCTAATCCAGAGGCCACAGCCATTCAAATAGCAATACCATTTAGACTCTATCATCACTGTTTCCAAATGCTAAAATCTCTCCTTGCAAGTAGCTCTTGGACCAGCATGCACTTGATCTCTGTGTAGAGAGGTATAATTTAGGGCTGTCTATTTCCATAGGCTGCCTTCATACCTTATTCTAATATATATTGCTCCCACTCCTAATTAGCCACAAAATCCTATATAGTCTCAAAATATCTAGGAATCTATATCCAGAATTGAAAGGATATTGATTCTGTATCCAAAATCCCAAGATTTGACTCCCAATTCTGGCTTTATTGGCTAGGATCTTTCAACCTCAATTTCTTGGAAATGAGACACTAGGATCTGTAAGGTATCTTTTCATCCTGATTGAATGATTTATGACTATGATATTCTCAAACATATCTATGACATCATACTCCATACATGGCCCTACCTCTCCAGGGATTCTTCGAACTTTTAACATTCTGCTTAAATGACTATCTAAACCCTGGGATTGGACCCAAAACTACTTTAACTTCCCAGGAATCCTCTAGATTCTCTAGAATCTCTAAAGCTAGGGCCATGGCTTGACTCCAAAGGGACTGTGGTCTAAACCCAAGAAGTGTGTGATCAATCAACTGGAAAATGAGAAAATGCTTTACTTCCAAGCTTGAGATGGACTCAGAGTTAATTGTGAAATTTACTGTGGCTTTAAATTTATCACATAGACCCCAGAAATTACTATAAGTCAGGGCTTGAAGTATTGCTTTATTGCTTAAGAATGTGATGAAGAAAATGTTAATAAGGGAGATTTAGTTGAAAAGTGCGTCTCAGTATGTAGTTAGACATTTACCAGCTCACTGGTAGACTCCCTCTCATCCTCCCACTAAAAGCCAATGGTAGGAAAACAACAAGCTCTAGAGCAGCTTCTAGTTTAGGGACATTTCACCCCACTGCCTCAGGAGCTTTTATCTCATGAATTTGCATGTAAGAAATATCAGGAGGCTGGCAGAAGGAAGACTGCTGTTTCCAGAAGACAGGCCAGCAGTGCTGGCCAGTGTGATCCCAGGCTGTGGCTGTGGGCTAGGAGGATCGGACACACACATGGTGAGTGGGATACCACAGGGAGCAAGAACATTTTCAGGAAAGTATGACTGGGGGTTCTGGCTGTGGCTTAGGAGGGGAGAGGAATCCCTGAGGTTGAGACAGAATTCAGAAAATAACAATAACATTGTGCAACATTATCCACAATTTGGGACTAAAACTTGATTAATAATATACTGCTAAAAATAAAACAAAATAAAAATAAGCAAGCAAAGAAGAAAGAACCTGACTATAGATAACTACTTGGGTGGGAAAGAAAATCTGGATTCATGTTCAAAAGAAGATAATGAGATTAAAAACAAAATAAATCAGTGATGAAGACAGCCATCTACACCCTGAGAGAGGACTATGGGAACTGAGTGTGGATCACAACATAGCATTCTCACTCTTTCTTTTGTTGTTTGCTTGCATTTTATTTTCTTGTTTTTTTTTCTTCCTTATTGATCTGATTTTTCTTGTGCAGCAAAATCACTGTATAAATATGCATACATATATTGGACTTAACATATATTTAACATAATTAACATGTATTGGACTACCTGCCATCTAGGCCAGGAGGGAGGGGGAAGGAGGAGATAATTTGGAACAGAAATCTTTGCAAAGATCAGTGTTGAAAAATTATCCATGCATATGTTTTGTAAATAAAAAACTTTAGTAAAACAAAACAAAACTTCTCCTTTTCCAAAGAGTAACACCAAATGGTCACATGTCCAAAAAGAGTTCTTGGAAAAACTTTAAAAGGAATTCAAAAATCAAATAAGAGAAATCAAAGAAAAATAAGAGGGAAAAAAGCAATCCAAGAAAATTATGCAAGTTAACCAATTGGGAAAAATGGTACCAAAACCTTGAAAATTAGAATTGAGCAAGAAGAATTGAATGATGATATATCTAATTATATAAAAAATAATAAAACTAGGAAAAATAGAGGAAAATCTGAAATATCTTAGAAAAACAACTGATCTGGAAAACAGATCAAGAAAAGATAATATAAGAATTGTCAGACTCCTTGAAAGTTATGATTTTAAAAAAAGAATCCTGATACAATATTGCAAGAAATCATTAAGATGTTTTGAAAATAAAAGGCTTTAATTTAAAAAAGAAATCATTAAGGAAAATTGCCTTGAAATTCTAGAACAAGAGGGTAAAGTAGAAAAAGAAAACAAAATTACTGTTCACCACCTGAAAGAGATCCTAGGAGGAAAACTTATAGGATATCATAGCTGAGTTTCAAAATTCTCAAGTTAAGAAGAAAATATCGCAAGCAACAAGGAAAAATGACTATTTTAGAAATACAGCCAGATTTCATTCCAAAAGACTGTAGGACTTGAGAACATTAAATGTCAAAGAGTAAAAGAGATGAGGTTGCATTCAAAGATCCATCCAGCATTTGCATCCAGCAAAGTTGTAATTCTGCATGAAAAAAAAAGTCATTTGATGAACTGAAAAACTTTCAGATATTTGTAACAAAAAGACTAGAACTCATTGGAAAATTTGATATATAGGATTAGAAGAACTATAAAGAAAATATTAAAGACTAGATATAAGACACTGATTGGTCAAAAGATGAAAGTATTATAAGTTTTTTAAAAGGCCAATGACGGGACTTATCTCTAAAAACAATCCCATTTAAACATATTTTCCCCTACATAGTTCCCTCATTCCATTTTATAAGTATTAACTTCCCCTGGTTTCATTTGGGGAAATTATAACTTAATTGGGGAACTACAGCAGTAGCTTCATAACTGCATAGAAAATTCTACCCATCTCTCCACTCCCTTCAATCCAGATCACTTCATGGCTGCCCTTGGAAGCCAAGTTCTATGCTCTGGACCCATGACCAGAAAGAGTCTATCCTTTCCATTTTTTGTTTTGGGTGGGACAGATAAGTGGCATAAGGATGAGCAGTCAAGGATGGATAATGATCTTCCTTACACATCTAATTATCTTTCCCCACAAACCAATCCTCCTTCCAACTTTTTGTATTACTCTTGAGGGCATCAGAATATTTTCAGTCACCCAAGGCTCACAATCTCTGTGTCATCTTCCATCACTCTATTTATCCAATCAGTTGTCATCCCTTACATCTGTCTCCTCTGTATTCACAGTCATCCGGATAGACCACACTCTATTCTCACTCACCTGGAAAAGCAATTACAGTAATTTCCTTCTTGGTCTCCCTTCCTCAACTCTTTTCCATTTCAATACAGGTGCCAAAAATGCTTTTCTTAAGCATTGACAAAGGAATTATCCTCAAGAACTTCAGTGACAATAAGATAAAATGTTATTTCATCTTTATCTCATCTTTTTAAAATATCTATTTTATGTTTAAGTCTTATGACATCTAATTATTACTATGATCATAGACATTATTAATGAATGATTATTTCAATCATGTATTTGATATTTTCTTGATAAAGATACTAGAGTGGTTTGCCATATCCTTCTCCAACTCATTTTACAGGTGAGGAAAAAAACAAACAAGCAAGTAGAGTCACATAGGTAGCAAGTATTGGAGACTATATTTGAATTCATAAAGATGAGTCTTCCTGACTCCAATCCATGCGTCACTTGTAAATATATACATAATCTCAAAAGACTCAAAGTGTTTTTACCCATCAGGTGTTCAATCAGACAAGTTTGGAGATCACAAGATATATGAGAACTTAGACCAAGGTCAAGGTTTCTCTTTATTAGAGAGGCTTTTCTCAGATCTCTCTCAAGCTTAGAATTCCTCACTGCCTTCCCCTTTACAAACAGGACAGAACAGGGAGAAACAGAGAAGTAGGAGATCTGGGAGGAAAGATTGGATATTATTGATTAGGTCAGTAGATGCAAGTTACTACTTACCCGATCCATCAGTAGAATCATCAAATTCAACCTGGAATAAGTATCCTGTATTCCATACATGAAGACAACAAGAGGGGTCATAGTGGATTTTCAGAGGTTTCAAGTGAGGGTCATAAACACTGTCTCTCCACTGAATATTGATAGGAGATTGCTGAGTGCCTCCTGGTACAGATATGGGGCTTGTCCAGAGTGGATGTACTATAATCCAGAGAAAAGTAGACTATATTAACGAAGCCATTCTGCCAAGCACCCCATAAGCCCAACCTGAAGCATTAGAACCTTGGGCAAACCAAGCTGCTATTTGGATTTTGATTCTGTAAAACCAAACCAGAAATTAGATGCTCTAAAAGAAAAGAAATCAATGTAATATTTTATCTACTTGCCTTGAAAGGCAATTGTTAAATTTTCATTATAGACATTTATACATTGCAAATCAGTAAACACAACGAATCAGCACTTGATTTATTATTATGGTGATTTCTAGGCTTAGAAAATGATGGGGAGAATGTTAATAAAGTTGATGAAGCTTTAAAATGTCTTATTTTCATAGTTTTTTTTGGAGAACCAGTGATTAAACATTTTACAGAACCACCTCAAGGGGAAATGCTCAGCTGAATGCTCATTACTTGATAAAACAATATAGACTAGCTTACAGAGGACTGGAATTAGTCACAAGACTTCTAATTTCTAAATCAGATAGATAGGTAATCTGTGGGACAATAGGCAAATTACTCAACTTAATCATTTCTTCCTTTGCTAAGGGAGGGTAGCATAATAATACCTGCCTCTCATAATAGTTGTGAGGCTCAAGTAAGATTAGATAGATTGATGTATTAGATAGGTAGATAGAAATAGATAGATAGATAGAGATAGATTAGATAGATATATAGACTAGATACTTAGATAAATAGATTAACTAGAAATTGATGATAGACAGATATATAGAGATAGATAAATTAGATAGACAGAATAGATAGATGGATAGTAAAATAGATATTGATTAAATATAGATAGATATAGATTAGATAAGAGATAGATATAGATAGCTTAGATAAAGATAACTGAGATTGTTAGATGGATAGAAAGATGCACAACTAGAGATAGATGATAAAATATATAGAAAAATAGATATATACATGTGTATTTTATATTTTTTCTAGACTGATGGCTCAACTTTATTCACTTTACAATCAGGCCAGACAGATCTGACCAGCTCTTCTTCATTGCTAACTTCACCTCTTGTTTCAGTGACTTTATAGAAGTTTGTCACCCTGACTTATACACATCCCATCCCTGAAACACATTCCAGCCTCGCCTCTGGGTCAGAACCCCTTCTTTTAATGTTCATCTAAAAGATCTGGTCCCCATAGTTGTAGTCATATCCCTTTCCCCCAAATTGCTTTGCTCCAATTTTGTGTGTACATATATATTCACATACATTCATATATGTATATGTTCATATACATATACACACATGTATACATATATGTTCATATATATGAGAAAATAAGCCTTTATCAAGTGCCTACTATGTGCCAGGCACTCTGTAAATTATTTTACAAATATTATTTCATTTGAACTTCACAACAACCATTTTTATTCCTATTTTACACTTGAAGGAACTGAGACAAACAGTGGTTAAGGGATGTATGCATACAGTATATATTTCTTTTTTTGGGTACATGTTATGTCCTACTGAGAAAACTGTTTCTTCTTTCTCTATATTCTCAATCTTTAGCACACTGATTGGCACTTAATTAATGGTTAATGGATGAATGGATGAATGAAATGAGATTGGAAATGCATTTTAACTAAAGATGAGAATTTACTACCTGCTGTGATTCTCACTTAAAAGCTATTTTTCTGTCTGTAAAATTTTGAGTTTACTTTCCATCCAACTGCTAATGCTTCAGGCATAAATTTGATTTATTTTACTGTTACTTTCATGGAATGTGGTCACAGTGGGTGGACTTTCCCGGTGTCAAAATGACATGAACACAGACCCAGATGATGAAATACATGGCCACCATTAATGTTTATTCACAAAGAATCAAAAAAGGTCCCTTGTCATTCTCTTGCAAAGTTAGAGAGTGGTGTCAAGAGAGTGAGCATAGGTTAGTGATACTAGGTTAGGATTCTGTTGTAAAGGATAGGGGGTGAGATTCTTGGTTGTGGAACTTTCAAGAAATGTCTATTGATTTGGCAAATAGACACTTAGTTGACTAAAATCAATTCAAATACGTACTCTTAGCTTGGTTGAACTATATTTCCATGGCCAAAATAAAATGGAAAACATAAGTAATTATTAGATAAACCTACCTTTAATGCTAATTAATTAAAGAATTTCCTCATGATTCAGACCAATTCCAATAAATTTGTAATGGAGAGAGCCATCTGAATCCAGAAAGAAGACTGTGGGGACTCAATGTGGATCACAACATAGGATTTTCACCTTGTTTGCTTGTGTTTTTTTTTCTCATTTTTTCCCTTTTTGACCTGATTTTCCTTGTGCGGCATGATAAATAAGTGTTAAAAATTCTTTGTATATATAATTGGGAAAAATAAAATTTTTATTTTAAATAAAATTTAATTTAATAAAAATTTATTTAAACAAAACAACAACAAAAAGAATTTCCTCAAATTTTTTTCCCCCTCAAGTTAGTTTTAATATCAGCAGCACCATAAAGGGAATAGAATGCTGGATTTACCAGTAGGAGAGACCTTAATAGATTTGGCCTGACCAGGGCAGCTTGTAGGTGCTGTGGATAGAGCACCAGCCTGAATTCAGGAGGACCTGAGTTCAAATCTGTCCTCAGACACTTAACACTTCCTAGCTGTGTGACCCTGGGCAAGTCACTTAACCCTAACTGCCACAGGGGAAAAAAATTTGTTCTAAAGTGGAATGGGATGCTTCTAAGGTAAATTCTCCTCCACTTGAAATCATTAAGTGAATAAGAAGAATACTACTTGTCAGTACATTGTAGAGAGGATTCTCACATACACTCACTGCTCTTAATTCAATATCATTTAAACTAGATCAGATTACTTGCTGTCTTGGGGAGGGGGGAAGGTAGTGAAGGTAAGGAAGGAAGGAGAACAATTTGGAACACAAAGTCTTACAAAAAAATGTTAAAAATTATTTTTACATGTATTCGGAAACTAAAACCTTATTGAAAATTTTAAAAAAGAAAAAGAATAACCATGTATTGACTTACAGGATTTATTCCTATTTCTTAGAGCACAGGATCCCCCAGCACATGCTCTTTCTGGTATCATCGGGTGACTCTTGGGACTTCTTCTCACCTGCTTGCCAAAAAACAGGGAACTCAAACTTCTGAGGTTGTTGAAGACCAACGTCTTGGCTCTAGACATCCTGGGCTGTTCTACTCTTGAGCCCAAATGTTTCCCAGATCCCCAGTGGACACTCTGATTTGTACCTCGAATATTTTGATGGATGGAAACTTATTCTCCCTTTGAGGAATATTATGCCCAAGCTGGACTGTGCCTCCTACACCATGCAAAAGGCCACCCAAATCTCAAAGCTAAATTGTTAATCTTCAAACAATCCCTGTCCTGACCCTTCAACCCAGGCTGACGTGGAGTTTTGTTTGAGGATGGAGTAAGACAACCACGATTGGCTGTATGGGTCTGATTTGTGTCCTTTGGTTTTGTCAACATAGGTTAGCTGACCAACATGATGAATGAATTATTTTCAGAAGAAGACTTAAGAAAGGATATAAGATAAATTAGTGTATACATGATTCTGGCCTTGAGTGAAATGACACCATATGACAAAATAAAGCTAATTCTAAATCAAACAAGGAGAAAGAAGGAGCAAATGAATAGTTTGACATTTAAGAAATGACCCTCTTGATACCCAGCCAGACTGATGCAAAATCCTAAATCCTAAAGTTTGGCTGCTTTTGCTTTCCCTTTCTCTTACCTGTCCTTGTTTCTTCTTTAAGTGTCCAAGGCCCCAGATGTTTTCAGATATCCAAAATAATCACAAATAATGTGATTATAGATCCCAAGATGTCTTAACAGTCATGTAGTCTAGTCTCCTTGTTTAACAAATGAACATACTGAGGTCCAGAGAGTCCAAGGTCACACAGGTAGTTAATGGAAGAATTAGGGTTTGAAGTCATCTTTTAACTCCAAATTTAACATTCTAAGCTTGTCTTACTTTCTGCTGTTTTTAGTCAGTTTCTCTAGCCAAGCTTTTCTACCTCTTTACCTCTTGTCTATCTATATCAAAACTGCTTTTTAATAGGAAGGCAGTATGTCAGTCCTTCATACTTTAGTGTGAATTTAAGTCTTTATTTCTTTCCCAAAGGAATATAAATTTTAAGTCATTCCTGAAGCAGGAGAGGAAAGGAATAAAAACTTTTGTCTCTGGATAAGGAAGTTTAAACAATTCCAATAAGTGGGAGAGTATTTTTTTGTCTGTAGGAAATTATTTCCTCTAGAAAAGAGCTTTAGATTAGGAGTCAGAGAGCTCAGATTCAAAATTGATGGATGCTATTTGTGTTATCCTAAGCAAGTCATGTCACCTCACTCTTTGTCACAATATTTTCATCTATAAAAAGAGGAGATTGGATTAGATAACTTTATGGGTCCCTTCTGCCCTTTGACAATACTTCCAGCAACTACTCATTTAAGTTATGGTCTTATTTGGACTTGATGTCAGGAAGACCTTAATTCAAATCCTGCTTCAGATACTCATTAGTTGTGTGACATTGGGCAAATCCCTTAACCACTGCCTGCCTCAGTTTCCCTTTTGGCTCTATATCTATGAGCCTATGGCAATGGCTTGTGCAAAGTAGGAACTCAGTATTTAGCTATAATTGAATGAATGAACAAATGAAAAGAACACTCTGCTTGAAAATTCCACAGCTAGATTGTTCGAGCCATTTTGTCCAAAATTCAGATTGTGTAAAATAGACATCTAGCAAATATTTAAGCAAATGGCGTTTGTTTTTAAAATGGCTCATGAAATACATTGACTTTCAATAATCTACATTCCTGGAAAAATGAAGAACATTATATTGTCAGGACTGATCCATCCTAAAGGTAGTTCTTAGACATTAGGTAAATATTAAAAGGTAGAATTTAAAGGTAGATATTAAAAGCATTGGCCCTGAACCCCAAGTCCCAAAAATGAGGTCATCTAACCTTTCTGGGCTTCAGTTTCCTCATCTGTAAAATAGCAGTAAGTAGTCTAGATAAGTGCTGTCAAACTCAAATAGAAATAGGGATCTCTAAACTATATATAAGAATTCCTGCAGGTTGCATATTCATTTAGAAAATCACACATTTTTACATATTTCTTTTGTTATTAATTTATCAGCACAATAGAATCAAATGGGACCTACATTTTAATTTGGTCCATCCATGAGTCAGGAATGTTATGAGTCCCATGTGGCCCATAGACTGGCTTTTTGCCCCCTCTGTTCTCTCTATATGTCTTCCAAGACCTCTTCAAGCCCTCAATCAAAAATATTATGGTCCCATTCTGTCCCTTACTGAAAACTGAATACTTAGGTCATTAAAACACACAAACAGCAAATGCAGAGATATGTAATTTATGTGAATAGGACCATGCTATGTTTCTTTTTGTGCTGTCATTATTCTTAATATTTTAATAATTCCTTACTCCATGAAATAGGAAGACTAAGTGTATCCTCTGTCTCTTTGGAACCTTTCAGTTGGAGAAAAAGGAAAGAAGGAAGGAAGGAATGAGGGAGAGAGGGAGGGAGGAAAGGAAGAGAGAGGAAGGAAGGAGGGAGGGAGGAGAGAGAGAAGGAGGAAAGGAAGAAAAAAGAAAAGAAGGATGGAAGGAAGGAGGAAAGGGGGGAAGAAAGAAGGAATGCATGAAGGAAGGAAGAAACAAAGGAAGAGAAAAAGAAAGAAAGGAAGGAAGGGAAGGAGGGAGTGGGAAAAAAAACATTTAGACTTCTAAACTAATAGTATTTTGATTAGACTTATTTTCCTCTCCAATCCCTGTTATTTTTGTGTTTCAAAAAATCTGGATCCAAATAGTATTGGGAAAGAAAGTTGTAGATAGATAGATTCACCTCATGGTTCTTCCTTTAAAGTCTTTGTCTATATCTACCTTCTACCTGGGCATTTCTTTCCCAATCCTCCTTTCCTCCTTTCTTCTCCTTGAAAGTAAAGGTTCTTGACTTCAGATAAGATATGACAAAATTTACCACCCTCCATTCATTGGATAATGAAAGGAGACTGTGGGTGACAAATGTGCATAGATAGACTGATATGATATTATGTTTTTTTTTTTTTTCTCAATTGTTTTTCTTTCTTAGAAGGGAATGCTTACTTGGTCTGGGGGATGAGGATAGACAGGAAGAGAAAAACCATGTTTGTCAATTACTGTGATATAAAAATGACAGGTATCAATAGAACTTTAAAATATAAGCCATATAAGATGATGAAGTACAGGCAGTAACCCAGATGAATTCTCCCAACATTTTCTTCCAAACAATTTTAAATTTAAACTCTTCTTATCAAATTTTGGTGCAGCAGAGCCAACAAAATGTCAGAGTGAGATATTTTTCCAGCCTCAGACAAGTTAGGAGGTCCAAAGGCGAGGTCTGTGACACTGGTGTGGGGCTCTGCCTGGAATGTAGCAGCAGGGTGGACTTTGGTGCTGGCCCTGACAACAATAGCAGCAACAACACTGGGAGCTCTCAGCCTAAGGACAATAATGGAGTCAAACAACTTGTCAGAAAGAGATCATAGGGGACCTCAGCTGATACTGAGTGCAGCTGATGCTGATTGACAGCTCTATTGTCCATAAGTAGTCTTGTCTCACTCTCATTTTTGGTCTATATATATTCCTTCTAATTACCCTATAAAGTTCTTAATAATTACAAGTATTATATTGCCATGTAGAAATATAAACAAGTTAACCTTAATGAAGCTCTTATATTTTTCTTTTCTGTTTACCTTTTTGTGCTTCTCTTGAGTCTCTTGAGTGAGTAAGGACCCTGCTCACAGTTCCAAGGAAGCAAGGAGGGCTCAAACTTGTGTTTGCAGGAGAGCAGAGTAAGTGGTCACAGTTCTAGGGTCCAGAGAATTACTAGCACTTGCAACTGCAAAGAAGCAAGGACTCTTCTGGATAAAGACCAGAGGACAAACCAGAAAAGTAGTAATCACAGATCTTCCAGATTACATCATCTTGTAAACTTGTAAGAGACAGAACTAGCTCTGAAAGCAGTAGCAAGAAAAATCCTGAAGCTTGGGACAGTGCCTTCCCACCTCCAGATGAGCAGAGACAAACTTTAACAAACTTCAAAATTAGGAAACAGGCTGGAAAATGAGCAAACAACAAAAAAGGAAATCACACATAAAAAGTAATAGAGTGGTTGAGAAGACCAGGACATAAACTCAGAAGAAAATAACCACATAAAAATATCTGCAAGCAAAGGCTCAAAGAAAAATACTAAACAAATACAAGCCCAATAACAATTTCTGAAAGAATTAAAGAAAGAGATTAAAAATATTAGAGGAAATATTGGAGAAAGAGAGTGATAAAAGAAAATTATGAAAGGAAAATTAACAGTTTGGTAAAAGAGACACAAAAAATACTGAAGAAAATAACACCTTAAAAACAGAATTGGCCTAATGAAAAAAAGAGGCACAAAAATTCCCTGAAAAAAAGAATTCCTTATTATTATTCTGTAAGAAATGACCAACAGGATGATTTCAGAAAAGCCTGAAGAGACTTATATGAACTGATGCCAAGTGAAAAGAGCAAGACCAGGAGATCATTATATACTTCAACAATAATACCATATGATGATCAATTCTGATGGATGTGACTTTCTTCAAAAATGAGATGAACGAAATCAGTTCCATTTGTTCAATAATGAATAGAACCAGCTACACCCAGCAAAAGAACTCTGGGAAATGCTCTGTTTTTGTCTGCTTGAATTTTTTATTTCCTTCCCAGGTTAATCGTACATTATTTCAAAGTTTGATTCTTCTTGTGCAACAAAATAACTCTATGGATATGTATACATATATTGTATTTAATATATACTTTAACATAAAAAAGATTCAAAATATATAACAATAAATTTCCATTCCAAGAAAGCATTAAAAAAAAAAAAAAAAAGAATTCCTTAAAGGAAGAATTGGCCAAATGGAAAAAGAGATACAAAAACTCGCTGGGGAAAAAAAACAAAAACAAAAACAAAAACAAAAAAACCCACAACTAATTCCTTAAAAATGACAACTGGACAAATGAAAGTGAATGGCTTCTTGAATCTTAAGATATCAAGAAACAAGCAAAAGTCAAAAGAATGAAAAAATAGAAGAAAATACAAAATATTTCATTGGAAAAACAACTGACTTGTAAAATAGATTCAGGAAGATAAGTTAAGAATCATTGGACTACCTGACAGCCACAATGATACAATTTTTTTTCCAAGCCAACAAGTATTTATTGGTATTTACCAAGTGCCAGGTACTGCACTAAGATTTTTGGGATACAAATAGAAGCAAAAAGCAAAAGAGTCCCTGCCATCAAGGAGCTTATAGTCTAATGAGAGAAAATAGTACACAAAAGGAAGCTAAAAAGTTAGGGGATAAGAGTGGGAAATATGGGAGAAAAGCCTAGAGAATAAGGAGTGAGACTTAGAGAAAAATGAAGTAGCAAACATGAGTGACCTGGGGGTTCCTTCCTTCAAGGAGATTTTTTTTTTAATTTTTTTAAAATTTTATAATTATAACATTTTTTGACAGTATATATGCATGAGTAATTTTTTTTTATAACATTATCCCTTGTATTCATTTTTCCAAATTTTCCCCTCCCTCCCTCTACTCCCTCCCCTAGATGACAGGCAATCCCATACATTTTACATGTGTTACAGTATAACCTAGATACAATATATGTGTGTAAATCCAATTTTCTTGTTGCACATTAAGTATTAGATTCCGAAGGTATAAGTAACCTGGGTAGATAGACGGTAGTGCTAACAATTTACATTCACTTCCCAGTGTTCCTTCTCTGGGTGTAGTTGTTTCTGTCCACCATTGATCAACTGGAAGTGAGTTGGATCTTCTTTATGTTGAAGAGATCCACTTCCATCAGAATACATCTTCATACAGCATTGTTGTTGAAGTGTACAGCGATCTTCTGGTTCTGTTCATTTCACTCAGCATCAGTTCATGTAAGTCTCTCCAAACCTTTCTGAATTCATCCTGCTGATCATTTCTTACAGAGCTATAATATTCCATAACCTTCATATACCATAATTTACTCAACCATTCTCCAATTGATGGACATCCATTCATCTTCTAGTTTCTAACCACTACGAAAAGGGCTGCCACAAACATTTTGGCACAAACAGGTCCCTTTCCACTGTTTAGTATTTCTTTGGGATATAAGCCCAATAGCAGCAATGCTGGGTCAAAGGGTATGCACAGTTTGATAACTTTTTGGGCATAGTTCCAAATTGCTCTCCAGAATGGCCGGATTCTTTCACAGCTCCACCAACAATGTATTAGTGTCCCAGTTTTCCCACATCCCCTCCAATATTCATCATTATTTGTTCCTGTCATCTTAGCCAATCTGACAGGTGTGTAGTGATATCTCAGAGTGGTCTTAATTTGCATTTCTCTGATCAGTAGTGATTTGGAACACTCTTTCATATGAGTGGACATAATTTCAATTTCATCATCTGAGAATTGTCTGTTGGTATCCTTTGGCCATTTATCAATTGGAGAATGGTTTGATTTCTTACAAATTAGAATCAGCTCTCTATATATTTTGGAAATGAGACCTTTATCAGAGCCTTTAACTATAAAAATATTTTCCCAATTTGTTACTTCCCTTCTAATCTTGTTTGCATTAGTTTTGTTTGTAAAAAACTTTTTAGTTTGATGTAATCAAAATCTTCTATTTTGTGATCAATAATGATCTCTAGTTCTCCTCTGGTCATAAATTCCTTCCTCCTCCACAGGTGTGAGAGGTAGACTGTTCTCTGTTCCTCTAATCTATTTATGATCTCATTCTTTATGCCTAAATCATGGACCCATTTTGATCTTATCTTTGGATCCATATCTAATTTCTGCCGTCACAATGATACAATTTAAAAAAAAGAACCTAAACATCAAATTTTAAAGTAGAATAAAGGAAAACTTCCCAAGGAGATCCAGAGGGCAAATTAAAAATTGAAAGAATCCACCAATCACCTTCTGAAAGCGATCTCAAAATGAAAACTTCCAGGAATATTCTAGTTAAATTCCAGAGCAGCTATATCCAAGGAGAAAATATTGCAAACAGTCTGAAAAAAACTATATAAATAACATGGAGCTATAGTTAAGATTTAGCAACTTCCATATTAAAGGAGGAAAGGGTTTAGAAAATGGTATTACAGAAGGCAAAAGAGCCAGGATTACAACCAAGAATAATTTACCCAGAAAAACTGAGTATAATTTTTGAGGAAGGGAGGGAGAGCAGAAATGTAATGAAATAGAAGACTTCCAAGAATTTTTAATTAAAAGACCAGAATTGAATAAAGAAATTGACCTCCAAATACAACATTCAACAGAAGCACAAAAAGGTAAAAAGGAAAGGAAAATATAAGAATTCAGGCCCCAGGGCCAGAAGCAAACTCTATCAAACATTTAAAGAGCAATTAATCACAATACTATATAAACTATTTTTAAAAATAGACAAAAAAGAGTCCTGCCAAATTTATGACATAAATGTTGTATTGATATTTAAACCAGGAAAAGTAAAATGGGGTGAGGGGGAACTATATGTCAATTTCCCTATGAACCAATTTGCAATTGATGCAATTAAAAAAAAATAGAATACTAGCAAAGTGATTAAAGCAGTATATCACAAACACCATGACCTCAGGTGGGATTGATAGAGGATTGATATCAATAATGTAAGAACTGATTCAATATTATGAAAACTATTATCTTAATTGACCATCTCAGTGATATAATCCATAAAATCATATGACTATCTCAATAGATAGTAGGAAAGTAAGTGTTAAGTATCTGAGATCAAATTTGAATTCAGATCCTCCTGACTTCATGGCCAGTACTCCATCCACTGCGCCATCTAGTTGGCCCAATAAAATCTCAATATGGACTGAAACATACTATCTTTCTTTTGTTCTTTCCCCTTCCTTCCTTCCTTCCTTCCTTCCTTCCTTCCTTCCTTCCTTCCTTCCTTCCTTCCTTCCTTCCTTCCTTCCTTCCTTCCTTCCTTCCCTCCTTCCTTCCTTCCTTCTTTCCTTCCTTTCTTTTTCCTTTTAGTTGAGACTTGATAGATGGGAGGCAAGGAGTTGAAAGGGAAAAAATAATGAATTTTCTTTTTGGACATATTGAGTTTAAGATGTCTACTGAACATTGGATTCAAGATGTCTTAAAAGAATTTGGAAATGAAAGATGGGAGGTCAACAAAGATATCGGGGCAGAAAAGGTATATATGAGAATCATCAGAATTGAGATGGTGATTAAATTCATGGGAGCTGCTGAGACCACCAAGTGTAGCAATATGGAGAAAAAAAAGAAGAGAGGTCCAGGGCAGTAGACTCCTGAGGAACATCTATTATAAGGCATGACCTGAAGGAAAATCCAGCAAAGAAGACTGAAAAGGAATGGTCAGAGAAGAAGGAAAACCAAAAGAAAGTGGTGTCTCCAAAATCTAGAAATAAACCCAGTGTCTAGCAATAGGTGATTAACAAATGTTAACTTATTGATTGATTGATTACTCTATGCAAGGAATTGTGTTCTAAGAGTTGGGGATATAAAAAGAAACAAAAGATGCTCCTGCCTTCAGGGAGCTTACAATCTGGGGGGGGGAGGGGAACAATATTTGAACAAATATATACAAAGTAAGCTGAATGCAAAATAGATAATAATTAAAAGAGGGAAAGCATTAGAATTATGAGGAGTTGGGAAAGGGTTCTTATGGATGATAGGAGGAAGTAAAGCAGGGAAGCCAGTCAGCAGAAATGAGGAGGGAAAACATTTCAGATATGGGGAACAGCTAGAGAAAATGTTTGGAACCAAGGAATGGAATATCTTGCTTATGGGACAGGAGGAGAACAGTGTCTTTGAATCAAAGAGTATGTAAAGAGGAGTAAAATGTAAAAAGACTGGAAAGGTAGATGAAGACTAGATTATAAAGGACTTTAGATGTCAAGCAGAGGATTTTGTATTTGTTCTGGAGGCAGTAGAAAGCCCCTAGGGTTTATCGAAGTTACATGATCAGATCTTCATTTTAGGAAAATCTCTTTGGTCAATTAATGAAGGATGGAATGAAAGGAAGTGAGATTTGATGCAGACAAATACAAGCATAGCTATTACAATAACTCAAATGGGACTATCTGCAGCAAGGGAATGACAATGTCAGAGGAGAAGAGGGAGCTAATTTGAGAGATGCTGCAAAGGTGAGATCAATATACCCTGGCAATAACTTAGGTGTGGGAGGTGAGAGATAGTAAGGATCCAGGATAGCTCTTGGGTTGTGAGTCTGAAGGACCGGAAGTTGGTGGTGTCCTCTACAAGAATAAGGAAGGCAGGAGAGGGAAGGGTTTAAGGGCAAAGGTGATGAGTCCAGTACGTATGTGGGTATTTCCTCCAACAGGGCATATAATAACCCAATCATACCTACTCATCAGGTGTAACTCTTGTCCATGTTCTCTAGTAAATTTCCCATGAGCTTAAAGAAGAAGGACAGAGTTGCTCATCCCTTCCTTTGGGTCTCTTGACATTATAGAGGCAAAGTAGATTAGCAAAGAGAATGTTGACCATGGAATTGGAAAGACCAGGGTTTAAATTTTCCCTCCAGTACTAATTGTATGACCTTGGGCAAATCACAATCTCTCTATGCCTCAGTTTTCTCATTTGAGGAAAAAGTGAGGGGGTCTAGTTTAATGATCTTTAAGGTCTTTCCACCTCTAACCTATGATCCCATGTAGGTACCAACAGAACATGCAATAAAGGTGCCTAATAAAAATACTTGTTGATTGATGGAAATAATTTCTTTTGTGCTTTGCAAATGCACTACTATAAATATTGGGGGCACAGATAACAAATTTCTCCACTCTCTCATTTCAATACTACTCTTCCTTCAGGCAGCTGCAAAAATAATCTTGCTAAAGTATGAGTCTGACATGACATTGCCCTTTCCTGAATTTTTCATCTTCCTATTGTCTAGAAAATAAAATTCAAATCCCTTTGCCTGGCATTCAAGGCTCCCCACCTTTTCAGCCATATTTCATACTCGGCATTTTAGCTAAGTTGGATTATTACCTGCTTCCTAAAAATTTCCATTGCCATTCCCCATCTCCTTGAATCTCTGCATGCTGTCCTTCATGCTTGAAATATAGTGTCTTATGTTTAGCTTCCTTTTAAAGCCCAATTTGGTGCTATTTACATGAAAACTTCCTTTATTTTCCTACCTAAAAGTATTATCTCTCTCCTCAAATTTTCCTAAAGGTTTTGTGCTCTCCTTTGACTTTTTACTATTCTTCTTTGTACATATCATTGTGCATTCCCCTATTAGATTATAAACTACTTATGGGCAAAGACAAGGGAAGTAATCATTTCCATGGTTGTATCACAAATGGACACCTTAGTTTAAAACTCCAAGTTTTCCTATTGCATCCAGAGACATCTCTAGTCTTTCTGATCTATATCTGGCCACTGGACTGGATGAGTATGGAGAGGAAAGAGAGGCAGGTGACTTTGTACAACCTTTCCTTGTTTAAATCCAGTTCATTTGCATGTCATGGCAACACTTCCGTGATATCATGACCCTTTTCTAAAATGAAGAACAAAGAACAATAATACCTAATCAGTATGCAATAACTTATTAGTGGCACAATGGATAGAGCACTGGTTCTGGAGTCCTCTTCCTGAATTCAACTCTGGCTTCAGACACCTATTAGCTGTGTGACCCTGTGCATGTCACTTAACCCTTTTTGTCTCAGTTTTATTATGTAAAAGAAAGTTGGAGAAGGAATTGGAAAAGCACTCCACCATATCTGCCTAGAAAACTCTAAAAAGGATCATGGAAAACTGGACACAACTGAACAAGATGGTTGCTAAAAATGGCTTTGGTTTTTTCCCCCTGAGGCAAACAGGGTTGTGACAGTTCATACAGTATCTGAGGCTGGATTTGAATTAAGTTCTTCTTGACTTCAGGTATTCTATCCATTTTTGGTATTCTAGACATTGAGCCATCTAACTGTGTCAAAACCTGGGTTCAAATTCTCCTTCAGCTTAACAAGCTGTGAAATCCTGCTCAAGTAATTTGACTTCTCAGTGCCTCACAGGGAGAAGTAGATTAATGAAAGCATATAGAATTTTAAAATATATATATATATATGTATATATATATGCATATATATATACATATATATATATATTAAATTTACATTTCTTCTTTTAAAAATTATTCACATTCTTTGATTTTGAATATAAAGAGGAATGAGTGCTTTCCTTGAATATCTTTCTCTAAACTCTATTTTGGAATTCACCTTATAGTCTGATTCTAATAACAATGAAGCTCCCCAAAATGAGTTTTAAAATACTGGTCATTTGGAAATTGTCTTCTTCAGTGGTTTGGCCACTGCAAAAATCAGGCTAATTGCAAGTCAAATTTAAGTCAGCAAAGTCTAGCTATGAGGTTTTTCCTACCCCATGATGACTGTACTCTCTTTGTTTCTTTCTTCCTTCCATTTTTGAGTCATTTGGGGATTTTTAAACTAACCCTACTGAGCTGAAGAGGTAATAATACTAACTATTCTATAACTGTATTCTTTTGTCTCTTTTAATCTGGGCTTTTCCTTCTGAAATGAAGCAAAACATAACTGACCTCAGTCTTCTGGCTTGGGGAAGCACACCATCGCCCAGGAATTAAACCAAATACTAACCAAACCCATGGAAAAAAAAGAAAAAACTCTGGTGCAAAAACACTCTTCTTTTTGTATTACATAATTTGAGAATTCTTTTTATGCAACATGACTATTTAACAAAGACAGAAAAGAAATGTTTCCAATACCTCTCTGGGTATGGGAATGATCATAACCTTTTATGGAACTAAGGAGGAAGGCTTCATCTTCTTAATTTCCCCCCTAATAGTTCAGCTTACAGATTTCCCTGATAAGACTTTAGTAGTAAAATATAATTTATTGTATTTTCCAGTCATTTATCAACAGAGGACAGTTCTCCTCCTCTACTCATCCAATCTCCCAAACTTTTCAAAATAAGACAGTGAATCTATGGTTCTACCAAATTATGTCTCCTTGTTCTTTGAATTCATTTATATATTTTTATTTATTTTTTATTTATACATTAAAAAGTAAGTTTTATTGCTACCTTTTGAAAGTACATCGTATAACTACATAAATATGTATACATATATTATTTTAATATATTTAACATGTATTGGACTACTTGCCGTCTAGGGAAGGGAGTGAGGGGAAGGAGGAGATAGTTTGGAACAGAAGGCTTTGCAAGGGTCAATACTGAAAAATTACCCATGCATATGTTTTGAAAATAAAAAGCTTTAATTTAAAAAAGAAGGCAGAATGTACATCATAGTTACTTCCAGATTTAACCTTCCCCACCCTCAAATTATATGTTGAAAAATGAAAAACAGTTAAACAGAATATTTTGTCTCAGTGACTTCTCCCCTGTCCCAGTAGTTTTATGAAATATTCTGGACTCATAGTCCTACCCCCTTTTCTCCCAACCCCCAGAGAGAGAAAGGAAGGCATTCTTTCTTAATTTGTTTGCTATTGTTCAATTGTGTCTCTCTCTTCAGGGACCCATTTGGGATTTTTTTTGGGCAAAGATACTGAAGTGATTTCCTTTTCCAGTTCAGATGAAGAAATGGAGGCAAATAGAGTTAAGTGACTTGCCCAGGATCACACAGCTGCTATCTGAGGCTACATGTGAATTCCAGTCTTCCTGTAGAGAAGCCTGGTGCTCTATCCACTATACTACCTCGCTGCCCCATTCCTCATTTTGTTCTGTAGACCAAGATTAGTTTCTCAAAGATTTGTTCCCTTTTGGGTTCCATTTCATTGATTATTGTAATCTTTATTTAGTTTCTGTAGTTTATGATCCTCTGCCACTTTTCCTTACCAGTAAAAGCACCTATTTCCCAGGATTGGGATGAGACTAAATGAGATTGGATGTGGACTACTCTGCTAACTGGAAGGCTCATCAGTTATAGTTTTCTGGCTTCTTCCTCAGCATTCTGCCCTTTGGATTTAAAATGGAGTAGATTAAAACTTTAATTAACTATTAGTGAATAATTCACCAAACATTTCCTAAAAAGTCTTGCAATGTGCTAGACTGGTGAATATGGTGGCCACAAGATTAAAAAAAAAAAAAAAAAAAAAAAAAAGTGATTCTTTTCTTGCCCTTAAGGAGTTAACAATCTCTCGGGAGGAATTAGTGTGAGATCCAAATCAAAGGCTAGAGGATTAGATTTAATGATCCCAGGAAAAGAGAGTTGTAAGCAGTGGCTGGAACCTAAACTTGAAATCAAGAAAACCTTAATTCAAATCTGGCTTCAAGACTGTTACTAGCTGTGTAACTCTGGGCAAGTCACTTAACCCTGTTTGCCTCAGTTCCCTCATCTGTAAAATGAGCTGAATAAGGAAATGGTAAACTATTTTATTTGCCAAGAAAACCTCAAATGGGGTCACAAAGAGTGACCCCTGACTGAACAACAAATTAGAAATGGGAGAACACAGTGAGATGAATCAGGGAAAGCTCAGGAAAAACTGTCATTAAGCACATGGCTCTTGAGGGAACCTAAGGATTTTGAAAGATAGTGATGATTCCAGCATAGTAGGTTTTTAACAAATGTTTACTGACTACTAAATTTCCAGGCATGGCTTATAACCTTTGTGAATGCATAGAATCGAGTCAATAAACATTTATTAATTGTTTACTATGTACCAAGCTCTGTGCTAATCACTGGGAATGAAAAAGAAAAGCAAAAATATGATCTTTGACCTCAGGGAGGATTCTAGTATGGAACAGTGGATAAACAGCCAACCAGCCAGTTTGGCTGGGATACCTGGTTCCTTTCCCTAACAGCTCAATGATTTATATTTAGGGGGGAAAAGCAGAGCTAGGATATTTTCAGGGAGTAGCAGGAGGGAGAGGAGAGGGATCATTTTTCCAGAACTGTCCACCTCCCTTTGATTCATTGCTTTTAATTTGCTAAGATTTGGGAATTAGGGAAGAGCCCAGATATTACAGTGGCACAACCCTCTCAGGTGATCAAAATAATGATTGGTCTGCAGCTGCTTTCATGAGTTTATGAATTTTAAGTTTTCATTTGCAGCTGTTCCCTAAGGCTGCTCCAAGAAATGGGAGATAGGTTCATAGATTAATAAAAGAAATGAGTGAATAACAAATCAGCAAGCTGTGAAAAGATATAATCCTAGTGGGCTGGCTTAATCGGGTAGTGGTAAGGTGGTGCAGTGGATAGAGTGCTGAACCTGAAGTCAACAAGGCTCCTTTTGCTGAGTTCAAATCCAGCTTGATATTAATCAGTTGAGTGAGTCTGAGCAAATCACTTAATCCTACTTGCCTCTGTTTCCCCCTCTGTAAAATGAGCTGGAGAAGGAAATAGCAAATCACTCCACTTGTCTTTGCCAAGAAAACCTCAAGTCAGGTCAAGAAGAATACAAAATGATTGAATAACAAAAGGAATAGGGGAAGGGAGATTGGGGAGAACTGAAAGGTAGCTAGAATGGGATTGATCAGGCCTTGGCCCTGGAGTCAGAAAGATCTGCCTCAGATACTTAACAATCACTAGCTGTGTGACCTGGGCAAGTCACTTAGCCCCAGTTGCCTCATTAAAAAAAATAATAATAATAAAATGAGATTGATTTATGTTGCGAGGCTCTCCAGGGCACAGAAAGGAAAGGATGTTCAGTCCTGCTAGGACCAAGAAGGAAGGGCTTCAAGTGTAGTTGTGGCTCTGGGCAGAAGAGTTCACTACCCTTGAGGGGACAGCTAAGGAAAGAGGACTCCTTGCACCGTTAATGTTCTGATGATATATTTGTAGATCTCATCCACTGGGTCAAAAACGGCTTCCAAGCTCACCACACTGCAGTAGGAGGGATGCCAAGAAGTGCCCTTTGTTGGAATTGGGGACTTGACCTTGTTTGAAAAATCTTCCAGGAAGGATTTTTTTTGGGGGGGGACACAAAATGGGGGAAGGGAGACAGAGTGGGTAAGAGAGAGAATCAATCAAAAGAAAGATTTGAAAATGGATATCCTTATGCTCAACGTTTCTGCTTCCCCCATGCCCTATGTGGGTATAATTAAACTTCAAATTGGCAATTTCTCCACTATGTTTTTAGAATGTAGTTAAGGGCAATGGACATATATAGTTCCATGGTGAGGGAAGTAGGAAGGGAGGGAAAAAGAGGAGAAGGGGAGATGGAGTCCACTTATTACTAAATTTTATCTATTTAGATTTTAAAATTACTTACAAAACATATGCATGGGTAATTTTTCAACATTGACCCTTGCAAAACCTTCTGTTCCATATTTTCCTCTCTTTCACCCCACTTCCTCCCCTAGATGATAGGTAAGACCAATACATGTTAAACATGCTAAAATACATGTTAAATCCAATATGTATATACATATTTATACGGTTATCTTGCTGCATGAGAAGAATCAGATCAACAATGATGGACAGAATCAGCTACACCCAGAGAAGGAACATTGGGAATGAATGTGGACTGCTTGCATTTTTATTCTTCTTCCCAGGTTATTTTTACCTTTTGAATCTGACTTTTCTTGTGCAAAAAGAGAACTGTTAGGTTCTGCACACATATATTGTATTTAAGATATACTTTAACATGTTTAACATGTATAAGACTGCTTGCCATCTAGGGGAGGGGGTGAAGAGAGGGAAGGGAAAAGTCAGAACAGAAGTGAGTAAAAGGGAAACTAAAAAATTACCCAAGCTTATGTTCTGTTAATAAAAAGCTATAATTAAAAAAAATGATCAAGAAGGAAAAAAAACTGAGAAAGAAAACAAAATACAAGCAAATAACAACAGAGAGAGTGAAAATGCTATGTGGTGATCCACACTCACTCCTCTCTCTGGGCACAGATGGCTCTCTTCATCACAAGACCACTGGAACTGATCTGAATCATGTCATTGTTGGAAAGAGTCACATCCGTCAGATCTGTTCATAGTAATAATCTTGTTGTTTCCATGTACACTGATCTCCTGGTTCTGCTCATTTCACTTAGCATCAGTTCATGTAAGTCTTCCCAGGACCTTCTAAAATCATCCTGCTGATCGGAAAACATAAATTTCAATAAACATCAGGTGCCTACTGTGTGTCAGGCATTGTGCTAAGTGCTGGGGATACAAATAAGAAAAGGTTGTCCTTGCCTTATGGAGCTTACACTCTCATGAAGGAAGACATCCAACAAACGGAAGCTGGAGAAAGTGGGGATGGGGCATGATGAGTGGAATAGATTCCAAGGAACATTCCAAGGAAATGTCTGAGTTGTGAACCATCCTAAAGCTTTTTGCTTCTCCCTCCAGCCCTCCAATCAGAGGGCCAGAGACCCCTCAAAGGAACTGTAAGGCGTGGTTCCTGAAATGTTGCCCCCTCTAGGATAATGTGAGCTTCCCAGTGATGAATTTTTGGGGTCATGACGAAGGAGACTTTTCTCTGGACAGCTGAAAACTTGCAACTATCTACTACCTCCTTGTCTACAGATCAGGAACTTCCCAAATGCCTGAGGGAAGACGGTCCTCTGTCAATCCCTGCTGAGTTTTCCTCTGTGCACAAAGTCATATCTCAAGTAGGGACCTGTCTTTTGATTCTTGTGATTTATAATAGAGACTTCACTGAAATACACATAATTCTTATGATCCCCAAACAAAAACTGTAAAAGGAAGCCATTTTATTCTCACAGTCAGAATAAAAAGTTCTTCCGGAAAAAAGGGAAATTTATTATTCGGAATGGCCCCCCTGTGGCTCTCAGAAATCATAGCCCGGACAGCAGCCAGGTTAAAACAGGTGGAGGATAACTTAGGGGCTTCAAGGTAGGTGGATTAGGGAGAGGTCTGTCCAAGCATGTGAAGACTTACCCATCAGAACGCGCAGATAAGTACCATTTGTTCCAGCAGCCAGGAGGCAGCTGAGGAAGGCACTGTGAAGTCCTTAGAGCCTGATCCATCATCAGAGCCGCCAAAGTCATCCACCGCATCCCAGGCTACTGCCAGTACTGATGATTTTTATCTTGCCACTGGACTCCCATGATTCCCAAAGAGAAAGTAACACTCACAACTTTGTGCAGCTCTGCCTCTCTTAAGTCCAATTTATTTGGAAGTTAAGACATTGCCACTGATGTCATTGCTCTTAAGAAAACAAAAAAGCCAAATAATTCTAGATGTTATCACAAAGTCCGTATTGTTACTCCTTACCTTTTCTTTCTCTTCATATGAATAATCTGCCTGCTTTCCCTTAGACTCTCCTCCTGACCTTTCCCAATTACATACTTTAGCTCTTTACTCCCAATAAATGGTCTTCATCTCTCTCCTCAAGCACTGACTCTGCTTCCCACTCTGTCTTCCTTAGTTTTGCTTTGTGTAGACAAGCTCTCTTCTTGCATATGGTGCTGATCACCCACTCATTACTTTTTCCCCCTTCAGCTTTCTTGGCTCATCTCTGCCAGTTTATCCCTCACCTACTTTCTCCTGCTTTCCAAATTTCACTTCTCCTTCAGAAGATGGCATTTGTTCTCTTTCCCACAGGGACCATTTCTTTAACCAGAACCATATGAAATAAGTTTCAAGGGTTATCTCATTTTATTTTATTTTTATTGATAAATTTTGTTTTGGCTATTTTTGACCATGAAGGCAAATTGCCTTATAAAACAAATTGTCTCTGAACTGTTACACAACAGCAGCCTAATAATGTGATTATGACTAATGGTAGACTTCACTTTCCACTTTTGTAGTGTGATTAATATTAATGAAAGGGACAATGTGTTCTTTAGTAGAATGGTTGTTGTTCAATTGTTGAGTTGTATTTGACTTTTCATTATCCCTTTTTATGGTTTTCTTGGCAAAGATACTGAAGTGATTTATCATTCTTTTTCTAATTCATTTTACAGAAGAGGAACCGAGGCAAAAAGAATCTTAAATTACTTACCCAGGGTTATATGACTAGTAAGAGTCTCTGGTCAGATTCCTGAATCCAGGCATGGCACTGTACCCAGTGTGCCACCCAGCTGCCCTAGCAGAATGATAGCAGCATCCTATTTTACCCAAGTTTTATTACCTCTTAGACTTTATTTCAGAAGTAGCAGCCATTATATGTTTTAAATTTGCTTTTTTTATTCTTATGCTATTCTGAAATCTTTTTGCATATGGTCCCCATAGCACTGGAGAGGGCCCCAGTTAAATATTTTTCAACATATAAGTACATTTTTTGTTTTCAACTCAACATACATTTACGACAGGTCAGTAGCATTTGCTTGTTCTCTTCAGTTTTTGGATGGCATCTCCTACCAATGTCTCATAATCCGACAAAGGAATACTTCCTCCAAGATTGAAGGCAGTGAGACCAGGATATTCACATTATTCAGGCTTGATTCTAGAAGCAACATCAGCTCTTCCCAATGCTAAGACACTAGGAAAAAGGAAGAATTTATCATTCCTGAATTTTCCAAGGTCCTACTGATAAGTGGAAGAATACAAAGTTGAACAAAGGCTTTTTGTTGCTCTTTCCACAGCCACATTATTTAACTATTTAGCAGGAAGGAATCTCCATGAGGAAAATACATAATGACATGTAATGTAATTACACTTTTCCACTTTGAGTCAAACAAAGACATTCTATAAGTGATCCCAATCAGCTTCCATGATGAAAAGACAGATTGTTGATTGGTTGCTTAGTCTAAAATGGGGTTCAATGAAGAGCCACTAATTTGATAAAGAGTGATCAGTCTTCATTCCTGCCTGACTGTGTTCAAGTGATAAAACAAGGACTAAGATTTGGTGAAAACAGAAGTCATATAGCACATGAACTTAAACCCTTTTTGCTTCTGTCTCTGTCTGAAAGCAAAGTCCCATGATACTGTCATGTAATCAAGTTAGCCCTGACTTATGTATTTGTGGGAGTCTTCACATATTTGCTACCTTGAGGAGGAACTGAGAAGCAAGGTCCCAAACTTTTTTTGCTGATTTGTCTTTATATCATTATGAATGTTATCAATAAAATCTGACCTACCTTGAAGTCAGTTCTGATCTCCTTGATCAGCCTCTCAATATGTGGTTATCTTGATGTACTTCTAATAAATTCCTTTTATTTCTCTTCGACCTGAGTTTCATTAATCTGGGTGAAATCCTGAATGAAGAATTTTTCTTTCAACAATATCACTTGATTGTTTCTTAAAGTTTTGAAAAATATCATAATTATATGAGCTTGAAGTAGTAACAAGTGTGGATTGTAACAGTCCTTGCATCCTCAAATCAAATTTGTAATTTAAGATATAAAAATCATGCAAGAAGTAATTGAGACAAATTTAGCTCAATTGGAGAGGGAATTATTTAAAATTGCCATCTTTTAAGCTGGTGTGATCTCTAAATTTTGGTTGCTCTGGAAAGCCTTGGCTGCTGCACCCTACTTAAAAATCTGCACTTCAGAAGACCAGTAGGAACATTGGAGATAAATAGCAGAGCAAGATTGTGGCGATTCAATTCAGTTTCGTTATATTTCAGCCAAAATGCCTTATTTGCTTTTTCATTCTCAGGTCAGCATCCATTTACAATACTTTTGGTTTCTTCTTGGAGTGAATGTCCCCATGCCTGGAATGAGATTCTTCCTATTATAGAGAACTTTTGCTTCCTTCAGAGTTCATGTCAGAAGCTGCCAACTATATAATTACTTTCCTAAGCCATCCACAAGATTGCCCCCCTCCCCATCTCTCCCATTACTAGGTTGGATATATTTTATGTTCAATTTTACATATATGTGTGTTTTTCTCAATGAGATGTAAACTCTTTAAAGACTGAGACTTTGGTTTTATTTTGTTTTTCCTTTGTATACTCATACCTGGCACTCAGTAATTGTTTAGTAAGTGTTAAATGAATGAGTGATAAATCAGTACAGGAAACCTAGTTTTAGTGGAGGGATCATTCACATAAGAAGTGCTTCATTTTGGAGACCTATAGCTCTAGGGCTGGAAGGAACCTTAGATTACATCTAATCCAACTTCTAAGAAACTCTGAAGCACTTCCCCTCCTAGACTGATTCTTTTGTGAAGGCAACAAGGCTATCTTTTGTCTCCTATTTTTCTTAGCCTTTAACTACTAAATGGATGTTGCCTCAAACACCCAGACCTGAGAAAGACTAAAGTTTCTCACTGCTTCCTGGGTCATGGCCAATGGTCCTGTTCTATGTATTATTACTGGATTCCCCTGACTCTGGAGAAGGGAATGCTGTCGATGACTTTACAGAGTCTTGCCTCACTTAAATCCAATTTATTTACAAGTCAAGACATCACCTTCCTGATGTCATTGTATTTATATCTGCAGTCTTTAGCACAGGACTTATCCCGAAGTAAGCATTTAGTAATTTTTAAAATTCATTCATTTAATTATTATTAAACAATGTTAACATTAATTGAAATTTTCCCATGGAGACCACTCACTATTGATGAAGCACCAGGTTCTAGTGGGAGAGTGGTTTGGAATGTGAAAAACTCACCAAGGCTTCTCTTGTAGACAGAAAGAGAGTCCCCTTATCATCATAAAAATGGGCTGATCAAATTGAGTGAAGAGATGCCATTTAAAGGTTAGAGGAAGAGAGAGAAGAATGGGGTGTAGAGAGTTAGGAAAGAGTTAGGAAGGGTCCCTGTAGAGAACAAACGTGCATTCATATTATGTCTATGTCACACCCCAGGAAGTGGGATATGCAAATATGGAATAATAAAGAGTACTTATTATTACAAAGATTACCTGTAGGGCAAGAATACCTCTAGTGTGCCTGCTCAAGGGAAAGAAGAGTCTTATATTTGTAGGATACTTTGAGTTGAGCAAACCTAAGAAAATAGTTTCAGAAATGTGGCCTCCCTTTGCGTGTAAGTTTGATAACAGTTAGTCTTAGAGTTCGGATCATTCCTAATGGATGTACCACATCATTCTGCTCAACAATTCCTCAAGAAGTTGACTGGTTAAGCTTTCATTAACAAAATCTTATATTTAGAGAGTTTAGCTGAACTGTTATTGTACATAACTGTAGTATTTGACAATTTATAGGATCATTGTAGAAGGCTGGAACTCTGGAGATGAATACTTGAAACAAGTATACTTACAACAAGGTGTTAACACTCAGTGGAATGGATGAGATGATAGTTCTTTAGTATACATATACTTAGTACTTAGCATGGTGATATAATGGTTCTCTAGTTCACACATGTGCTATAATGCTGTAATTATAATAGGGTATTTAAGGGCTGAGAGGATTAGAGATGAAACACTCCATCTTTGACCATCCTGGTGGCTCTTCTGCCTCTTGCACTCCTCCACTAAGATCAAGACTGGGTCAGACTATGACAGTCACAGACTGTGAAGGAGACAATAAAGACTTTAGCCTCTATTCCTGTCCATCCTCGTGGTGACATTTTGTAATGATGGCTGATCGCATCATTCAAGATGATTTGTGCCCTGCTTTTCAAGGTCCTGCATTTCTGGGTCTCCATGTTTAGGTGCCAGAATGTAATACCCAGGCTAGCTTTCTGGAGGTCTTCTGAACAGGACTTGGTTCCAGCATGATAGTCACCACTAGGATGGACAGAAATAAGAGCCAGTCTTTATTGTCTTCTTCATAGTCTGTGTCTGTTATAGTTTGATCTTAGAGGAGGAATGCAGGAAGCAGGAGAGCCACTATGAGGCTGGTCAAAGATGGAGTGTCTCATTTCCAGTCCTCTCAGCTCTTAAATACCCTATTACCATTACAGCACACTGAATATATATGAACTAGAAAACTCACAAAGGCTTGTCTTATAACCAGAAAGAGACCCTATGTCATCATAAAAATGGGCTGATCAAATTGATCTAATAGTGGACTGTGAGTGAAGGGATGCCATTTAAAGGTTAGAGAGAAGAGATCACCATACTAAGTACTAAGTATATGTGAACTAGAGAACTATCATTTCATTAATCACACTGAATTAACACCGTGTTGCAAGTATTTTGTTGTATTTTACTTTTAAATATCTGCAGTCCTGTACACTTGATGTCTTAGAATCATTATTAGCTTCCACTTGTCCAATTTTAGTTAGCTTTTTTTTTTTTAATCTCCTTTTCCATTTGGTTAATTCTCTTTTAAAGGAGTTATTTTCTCCTGTGTTTTTTTTTTTTTTTCCCTCCAATTTGGCTAACTCTATTTTTAAAGAGTTGCTTTCTACAATCATTTTTTTTTTTTGTGCTTCTTTTGCCAAGCTGTTGATTCTTTTTTCATAATTCTCCTCCATAAATCTCACTTCTTTCCTGAATTTTTCTTCTACCTCTCTTACTTGATTTTTCCCCCGAGGCAATTGGGGTAAAGTGACTTGCCCAGAGTTACACCGCTAGAAAGTGTTAAATGTCTGAGATCACATTTGAATTCAGATCCTCCTGACTTCAGGGCTGGTGCTCTATCCATGGTGCTACCTACCCGCTCCATTCTTACTTGATTGTTAAAATTCTTTTTGAGTTTATCCAAGAGAGCTTTTGAGTTTAAGATCAATTCATATTCCCTTAAGGCTTCATATATAGACATTTTGCTATTGCTGTTCTTTTCTGAGTTTGTGTTCTGATCTTCCTTGACAGCTTTCTAGGGTCAGGACTCTTTCTTGATTTTTAACTCATTTTTTTGATGGGGTGAGTGGACTCCAGTAAAATACTATGTCCCCAGTTGTAACTCAGTATCTGAATAGGCCCCAGTGAGGAGCAAGCTGACCCATATCTTATACTGACATTACCATCTACAGACAGTGCTATCCTGTACTGTTAGTTCCCTTATTCAACGAAGAGATTAAGCTATAAATGTCAGCCCTTAAGGCAATCTTGTACAAAGGAATGGCCACACTTGATTTACTGGCATACACAATTAGGATGGTTAGCATACCTGTTAAGGCTCCTTTCCCATTAAAAAAAAAGGGGGGGGTCACTTTCCTTTTAATTGTGATTTCATTAGTCTCAGTTTGACTAGGTTAAAAAAAAAAAAAAAAGGACATTCTTTGTTTCATTTCTTACCTAGCCTTAATCATTGAATGGGACATTGCAGTCAGGGCTCCTGATCTATCTCTTGCCAAGGACCCAGATGGTTCTGGGGGAGAGTGAGGCAGGTGATTTTGTACAAACCTCTGTCACTTCAATCCACCTCACTTGCTTGTCACTGATTCACCTCCCTGATGTCATGGTCCTCCTCTAGAATGACAGCTGTGTGCTGGGAACTGTTATGCACTGAGAATACAAGGAAACCCTCTCTCTCTTCCAGTTTACTGGAGAGTCATTAGTGGAGGCAAAGAGGTAATTATGTTGTAAGGAACTTAAATGCCCCAGGAGGTTATATTTGTTCCTAGAGGTAAAAGGGAATGTAATGTTCGGGCTAGCTTTCTGGAGGTCCTCGGGATCAGCTGGAGTCTGTGGTCTCAGTGGAGAAGTGATGAAGGCAGGACAGCCACCACAACTGGTCAAAGATGGAATGTCTCATCTCCAACCCTTCTCAGCCTGTAAATACCCTATTACAATTACATCATTACAGCGTACTGAATATGTATGAACTAGCATTACATCACCATGCTAAGTACTAAATATATATGTGAACTAGAGAACCATCGTCTCATCAATTCCACTGAGTTGACATCTTTCTTTCTTTCTTTCTTTCTTTCTTTCTTTCTTTCTTTCTTTCTTTCTTTCTTTCTTTCTTTCTTTCTTTCTTTTTCTTTTTTCTTTTCTTTTCTTTTCTTTCTTTTCTTTTCTTTTCTTTTCTTTTCTTTTCTTTTCTTTTCTTTTCTTTTCTTTTCTTTTCTTTTCTTTTCTTTTCTTTTCTTTTCTTTTCTTTTCTTTTCTTTTCTTTTCTTTTCTTTTCTTTTCTTTTCTTTCTTTCTTTCTTTCTTTCTTTTTTTTTTTTTTTTTTTTTTGCTGAGGCAATTGGATTAAGTGATTGCCCAGGGCCACACAGCTAGGAAGTGTTAAGTGTCTGAGGCCACATTTGAATTCACATTCTCCAGCCTTCAGGGCTGGTGTTCCATCCACTGCCCCACCTGGCTGTCCCTCACCTTGTTTCAAGTATACTTCTCCAGAATTCCCACCCTCTACAAGGGAGCTATTAGAGTTTCCTACTATTAGAGTAGGGACATGGACTTTTGTTCTTCATTCATTTCAGGTCTCTCTGTCTCTTCATGAGTCCATTTGGGGTTTTCTTGACAAAGATACTGGAGTTTTAAGGTTTTTTTTTTTTTTTTTTTTTTTTTTTTTGTGATTTCTTTCTGGATGACTCGGATGGTGGAAAGAGGGAGGTTTGGAAAGGGGTTGAATATGGGAGGAAAGATAATGAGTTTTCTTATGAACACTGAGTTTGAGATGCCTATGGGAAACCCATCTGGAAATGACTCATAGGCAGTTTGTAATATGTGGTTGAAACAAATATTTCGTTTTATAGTTGGAGAAATGGAAGACTAGTAAAGAAAATTAACTAAGTGAATATTACCCAGGAAATAACTTCATTAAAAGGAAATGTTCATTAAATTCCTATTTTGCATAGGTGGTTTGAAATTTTAAAAAAGATAAACAATATCTCCTCTTTTAAAAGATTTTATAATCTAATGAGAGCAGGAGAAATTCAGTAATCCCCATAAAGATATAGTAAATGTATTGAAAAAGACAAAATTTCTCTTGACTATGATTTCTAAGATAATTTTTTGGGGTTCCTGGTTCCTCAAGGAACGTGCAGAGCTTAAATGTTAACTATGCACAGGAGGGTTAGAGTAAGGGATAGGTCAGCAGTTGATTAAGATGTCAAATCTGTACACCAGGAATCAGTAGAACTAAGATCCAATGTTATCACATGAATCAAGGGTAGAGGAGTGGGCATCTAGGATGTCACCAGATGTAAAAAAAATTGATTTCTTCTTTTTCTTCTGCTCTTAATAAACATTAAGTATAATGAACATTTGTATATACAAAGTGTCTCAAAAATCTTAGTTCAATTTAAAGGGCATACCTTTAAGATATCTTTCATGTTATAGAACAGAAAAAAAGAAGATTGCACACAAAATTGCAGGACTCATCAGACACAGATTACTTTTTTCCCTTTAATTGGATGTTACTGAAGTTACATGTCATGAATCTCCTTCCCTCATGACAGGGTCTCAGGGAGCTTACATTCTAAAAGGGGGGAGGGTAACAGAGAAGGGTTAAAGGATTCTTTTCAAATCCCAGCCCACCATCCCGGTTACAAGTCAGACCCACTCCCAAACAGGTTCTTTTGGGGAAAGATAAATTCTATTCTTTATTATTCCTTGATGTCCTTGTAGATTTGTTTTCTGATTTGTTTCATTTCTCCAATTTAATTTTCATAACTGTGGAAGACAAATATCCATCCATTTCTCATACCAAGGCAAAAAACGGGCAGTTTACAGTCTAATAAGGGAGATGATATACAAGCTTCCACACCATAAAGCCAGCCGGAACAGAACTGATTACTGGGGAGTCTGAAAAACAAACAAACAAACAAAAAACAAAACCAAAAAACTCCAACAACGTTAAAAACTCATCACAAAGACCGACTGTTACAGAGAAGAAAATTGAGGGGAAAAAGTGATTTTTGTAACTATGTGTTTGAAAAATATAGAGTGTGCAAGTGTGTTTTTACAATAAAACAAAAAAAATATGCAAGGTCATCCAATCTATATACTATTGGAATCTCCTTTAAGACCTCTGTGCCTCAGTTTCCTCCTCTGTCAAATTAGGAGGTTGGACCTTTTAAGAACATTTCTGGCTCTAAATTGGGACATTCCTGGGGGATTATCAATTCCAGGGAGGGGAAGCCTTGCAAGTAAATTCATCAGTTAGAGAAATCTCCATCATCCAGTTTACTTCAGACAAGATCTTCAAATATGTAGCAGAAAGAACAGAAGGAAATAATGAAAATTACCTCAGAGGGATTTAATAACTAAATTGACTTAACTACAAGTCCCAGCATTCCATGCGGCAGGGGAACGCGCCGGGATAGAAACAGACTGGGCAGACTACAAGTCCCAGCATGCCCTATAACATTACAGCACAGAATGGACTACAATTCCCCGAATGCTCCTTGCGGGGAGAGCAGGGCATCTTGGGATTTGTAGTATTCTCTGCTATTTCTTGGGGGTGAGGAGCGGGAAACGATAACAATAAGCAAACCCAAAAATCAATAAATCAAATTTTTTAGCAATCCATCTAAATGACTTTCTGTTTCCTGCAGTCAGCTAAAGAGGCTGAGATCATACGCTTGCTTGTGTCCTGGAAAATTTAAACGGGATGAACTTGGGAGGCGGTGCGCATGCGCTCTGACTAAAGAAGTGACCAAAGGGAGTGGGATCAGGTTAAGGTGAAAGCGCGCGCACGAAGATAAGGGACGAGGCTGGCGCTCGCGCGTCGTTTCCTATTCCCTCTCTGGGCGGGTGGGAGTAATGCGTCTGCGCAGGTTTGGGAAGACGACCGCCGCGGGGGAAGGGAATCGCGGCGCCTGCGCACTGCAGCAGCTCCTCTCGCGAGGACGGACGCCATTATCGCATCTCCCCGACAAACACCACGAGAATTCCGCAGCCCACACGGTAATTGCAGCTCCCGCAGCCGGTCGCGTCTCCACCTCCCCCCCTTCCCGCGGGGCGAGAGCGAGAGCGAGATCTCCCCCTCCCCCGCCTCTCCCCTGCTCTCCTCTCCCGGCCTGGCCGGGCCCAACTCCAGCTCCCTTCGCCCGGCCCGGCGTCCGCCTCAGCCCCGGGGCGGCCGGGCCCGGGCCTCGCCGCGCCCCCCCGGACCGGAGCCGCCGCCGCCGCCGGCAGCGGGAGCAGGAGCGCAGGCCCGGCCAGGCCTGCCAGGCCCCGGCGCCAACGGCGGCCTCGCTCGGGCCGCCCGCTGCCCGAGAGTCGCGGATACCGGGGCGAGGGTGGGGGAGGAGGCAGCGGCCGCTTCCTGGGCGGTCATCGCAGGCTCCGGGCTCGGCGGCGGCCCCAGAGACCGGCCCGCCCCACCCCCTCCTTGACAGATGAGGAAACTGAGGCCCGGCGGGGAGGCCGCCTAGCACGGCCCCCTCACGGGTTCTGGGGACTTAGAACTGATAAGGGGGAGCATTAGTTTTCATTTTTACAGGCGAGGAAACTGAGGCCCAGGGCGGGGAGTCCTTTCTCCCGCATGGCCGCCTTCTTGGGCTCGTAACACTTGACGGTGGAAAGGGGAGCTTCCCTAACTTTACAGATGAGACGTAGGGGGGTGAGAAGTGAAGTGGCCTGAAGCGGAGAAGCGGAGAATTGTGGATCCGGACTGGGAGTCGGACCTGGTCGCGTAGGCTCTTTTTTCTTAGGAATAACCGAGCATTCCCTCCCTCGCCCGTGAGATGGCTGGGGAACATTATGTAGGGCATCCTTCCTGACTCCCCATCTCCCCGCTCCTATACAGATGGTTTTCTCTTCCAGCTCACCCGGTGCGATACTATTGTAAACAGCCCACGTGCCTGCCACCCACCTTTGTAAATCTTCGGAGCCCTAAATTTCCTTCTTCGGGCTTTGTAAACAAAACCTTTATGCTTTAAAAAAAAAAAAAAAAAAAAAAAAAAAAAAAAAAGCGCGTGCCCCCGCCTTTTTTCTCATGGCTTTGTAGACTTTGTATTAGAAAAGGAATTTTGATAATTACAAAAGCTTCAGGTTTGGGAAATTCTCGAAAGTGAAATTACTATAGATTCCGTGATTATTGAGCTTCTCTACTATGTTCTTGCAGTTGGTCAGTATCTTGTCAGATAATACTTTTTTTTTTTTTTTTTTTTGGTGAATTTCGGTTTCTATGGCAATTCAGACAAGTTATTTTGGCGAGATTGGGGATATTTAATGTGTGTGTTGAATCTAGGCACTTTACTATACCTGAAGTAGGAAAAGGGAAAGCTCCCCTTAGCATTGCTAACAAGAGTGTAATTGAACGTTAAAAGGTGAATACCAGATGGCTCCATTTTTCTTGTCATGTCTTAGCTCATTCTTTAATCTCAGGAGGGCTCAATTCTGTGATTGTGTCCAGAGTACAAGTAAGTTGGTGGGATTTTTAAGAATTGGAACAATCTTAATCCAAAGTACAAAACTTGCTAAACTTATTGTTCCATAACTGTCCACGTAGATCTTTGAGTTACTGATTGTATATATTTAATATGTTTTAAAAAAAATCAGGATTTGACTTTGAATTTTAGGAAAAACATAGAATTTTAGAAGTGAAAGGATCTCTAGAGAGCATTATTAGTCCATTTCCTTAAGTGATTTAATAGCTGGGTTTTGCCTCACTTCATATTATTTTTGGTCATACTGATTTGGCTCTTTTTGCTTTGGTTAGTTTTAATTTTCCATTTTTGCTAAATTGGGGCAAAATTCAGACAAATGTACAATCACAACATGAGCATCCTTGCTTAATACTCATACTAAAAGCATAATTTCTTGTTTTGGTACTCCTCCAATGTGGGCTGCAATTTCTCTCTTTTCAGTTATAATTGCTAAAAAATGGATCGGGGCTGCCTGTGTGGTGAGGTTTTTCTACTTTGTTTTGCTCGGACAAAAACAAAGCATCTTCGCTGGGTCCATCCCCAGAGCTTTTGCATCCTGATAGCCTCTGGCTAGCCCTCTGGAGGGGAATGAGAGCTGCTGGAGAATGTCTCAGCTGGTTCCTAGGTGGATATTAGCTTGTGAAGATGGTAACATTTTCAGGGGGGGAGAAAAAAATTAAGCCTGAAAAAGAGGGAAGGTGGTAGGCAGGGAGATGAAAGAGCATTCATTAAGTGCCGATTATGTGTTGGATAGTTTACAAATACCATCTCGTTTGGTACTGCCCAACTGGTGTGAGATGTGAGAAGGTTCTGCCCATCATTGGAAGGACCTAGGACTCCAGCAGTCTGATTTGTTTTGATAAAAAGGGCTGCATGATTTAGGCTTTCATTTTCAATATCCTCTGAAAATGTGCAGAGCTTAGATTAGGTTTTTAAGGATAGTTGCATTTCCAAAATATTAAATTTTTCTTTACAAATAATAGTGATATTTGTGAGCTGATGGGTGAGTTAGGTTTGCAGTCCATGGCTGTGAAATGTGTGATGTGTTCTGAATGACTTTGTTTTAGGTATAACTCACTGTGACTGAACTTTGACTTTGCCAAGCCAACGGCCTTAGGAATCACTAGAAGAAATCAAACAAGTGGTTCCCCAAGATAATGAAGTAGAAGGGTTTAGGATGAACATATAACTGGGACATTCAAGCTTAACTTGGACTTAATTGAAGGAAAGGATTTTGCTTTGTAATAGCTTGGTAGGGAGGGAGACACAAAGTAATAAGAGAAATGTTGCCTTTCACTTGACTTCAGAATTCTGCATGATTGCCATGTGTGATAAAGATTGAAAAACTTAAAATTTGCATTGTTGCATAATTAGTATCTTAAGTGTTTATTTTATTTGAATAGTGAAGATGCAGATAAAAGTATATGTTATCCATGATATAGCTATCTCTGGATATGTGCAATAAATGCATTCCAACAAAACCCACTTTAAAGTGAGATTCAGTTCAGTCAAGTTGTATTACATTCTTACTGTGTGGAAGGCACTGAGTTTGATGGTAGGGATACAAATGTGACAGGCAAGTTTCTGTCCTGGGTGAGCTTAGCCCTTATGGGGATGGGGGAGTAGGGATGTGATATACACGGATAACTGATTAGAAAACAATGAAAGTTGCAAAGGAGATCCAAAGAGTCAGGAAAATTTGATAAGGAAGGGAGCATCTTCATATGGAGGAAGGTGGGTTGTACAGAGAGAACTTCATGAAAGAACAGAAACCTGAATTTCAACCTTGAAAGAATCTGGCAGGCAGAAAGGAATTTTGGCAGACTCACAGATGGGCGAGTCTAGTTTGGCCATTGAGAACATAGACCAGAACATAGGACAACCAGTGATGGTGTACAGAGGTGGGAGACGTCAGATATTTGGGGAGCTACCAGGAGTCTGTCTAGTTTGGTTGGAATCTATAGTGTGTAAAAGAACTTAAGATGAAATAAACCTGGGTCGTTGTCAGTTCCTGTCTCTTTTCTTCCAATATAAAGGAAAGTTGATGGCATTCTTGGAACTGTGCTGGGCCTTCAATGAATGAACTTCTATTAAATCTCTGTGCCTGCCATTAGGAGGCCTGATGGCCAGGCAGACTGAACCACGAGTAGCTGTAGGATACTGTTTGTAGTTGTAGGATACTGATTAACAGGGAACAAAATGTTTCAAAACAGAATTTTCAGGCACATATTTCATTCTTAGCTTTATTAGTTTACTGAGACAAATGTTGAGAGAAACCTACAATTATAAAGTTGCCACATGAGGCATTTATCTTAGGTGCCCATATGTTAGGTGATTGTCAAACATGGTTCCTAAGGGAGGAACAGTATAGACTATTACCACATAGCCAATACTTCATTAAAAACCTCCAATAGATCATTAGATATAGATGATTTTTTTTTTTTTCTTTTTTGCTGAGGCAATTGGGGTTAAGTGACTTGCCCAGGGTCACACAACTGGGAAGAGTTAGGTCTGAGGCCAGGTTAGAACTCTGGTACTCCTGACTTCAGGACTGGGGCTCCATCCACTGCGCCACCTAGCTGCCCCTGACATTGATTATTCTTAAAACATTTGAAATAATTCTCAAGTCAACCAGTGTGTTATTGAAGTTTTGCTGACAATTTAAAACTAGTCACTAAATCACACATACCTAGTTAATTTTTATAATCTGTTATATGTGGGAGTGTTACCTCATTTTAAGATTGTGGCTGTCGGTGTGTTGATGGTGGTTGTGTAGGGATGAATGGCTTAAATGATGGGTATGTGTAAACTGGCAAGAAATGGGAGCTGCTATTGCAGATTCTGATTACAGGTATGATTACATCTATCGAGCAGATTCAGAAACCTACTGATACACCTAGAGCCTTTTACAAGCTCTGATCTCTCCAGTCTACTTGATTCTGCCTATTTCCCAATAGAATGTAAGCTCCTGGAGGGCAAGGACTATTCTTTTTTTTCTTTTTTTTTTTCTTTTGGTCTTTGTATCCCTAATGCCTACTACAGTGCCTTACACATGGTAGGTGTTTAATAAATATATGTATTGTTTGAATTGTGTCTTTAAATTAGTCTGAAAATACAAGCTAAGATTTGGAACTGAATAAACTGCTTATTATGACTATATCCCACTTCAAATTACTGTTTAAATAAAAAAAAACAGGGTTTTAAAAATCTATTAACTAGGTTTTAAACATTCAAAATTTTTTTCCTTATAAAATCACTTTCCCCCTCCTCCCTTTATATTTTTATAAATATGTTAGAATTCAGAGCATGACAGTGTTAAAGAAAACACTTTTGTGTACTATCTTAGCACAATTTTAAAAACTATTGCATGTGATGCATATGTAGTAAATAAAGGTCTGTTTTTGGACATTTCAAATGTGTAGTGTTCACATAAGATCACACAAGGAAAGATAAAATGTAATTCACTGTGAATTTAATCCTTAAAATGGGATTTTATTAGGAAAAATGAAGTTTGGATTTAAAAACAAGAGCAGAAGTGTGCTTCACATTTATGTGGTTCAATTTGACCACAGCCTAGAGTAGGGAAAAAAACTGGTGTATATACTAGAACATATGGCATTGGGTGAGAAGTTTTAAAATCAAAAGCTTCTGGCAATCATTGTTCAAAGTATTATTTTGAAGTCCTCCAAAGATATTTTAAAATCTTAAATCTGAATATTATTAGTGTTGACCTTTTAGGAGTTTTGAAGACCAGATTAAAATAAGGAGCCTCATCCCATTTGTAAACAGATCCCTCTATTGCTCTTCACCATTCCATTTTTTTATTCTTCTACCACCTTTTAAGCAGAAAACTGCTTTGTTCCATTTAGTAGCAGGGTTAGGATAGGAAAGTGGGGTAGTGGTGATGGTGCTAGGGAGTTCAAGCAGTATTTTCTAAAAGATCACTTGTATTTTGTGTCTGCATAATCATGATGATGACCTACCATCAATGTTGTAGTTAGTTTTTGAGTTTTTCTAGCAATTAGTATTTCTACTGGGCTGTTATTGCTTAGAATACAACATCTCTCTCCCCCAATAAAAAGACAAGATGGATTTACAAGTCAACTGGACACATGCTATAAATTCTAGTCACAGAAAGAAGTGGACCAGTTAGGTATGGAACCCATGATCAGTTACACTAAATAGCATGATGATTGAATTGAATTTAATGAATTTGACAGAATAGATTGACATCTGCATGGCACTATATGTTAGAACATTAGATAACCTGGAATTTAGTAAACATTAATTCATCCACATCCATTAATAGAATGGTAAAAGTCCACAATGTATTCTACAGACACGCAGAAATGATTTGATTTTTTTTCTCCTACTGTTTCTTGTGTGTGAGATATCAAGTCATCTAGAAATATGTAGGTTTTAATAAAAAAAAAACCACAACAAAAAAATCATAGAAGGCAATATAGAAAGGTGAGAATAGGTTCTGGAATTAAAACCATAAGTAAATTTGTGAAAGATAATGAGCTTTTTTTTGGTAAAATAATTTTGTTTTTTCAAAGTACTATATATAATCTATCATGGTAAAATTATATATGTTAAGGTAGAACATTAAACATTTTCTCCAACTAGATTTGTTTGAGACTTGAGAATGCTACTGGTATTTCCTTTGATAAGACAATTCATTGTATGAAATTTTGACATTTCACTTATTGTAGCTAGAGATTTAACTTTTGACTCCCAGTCTTGCCTACTTAAAATACAACAAAAGCATTAAACTCCTCCTAGGTGCAGGGTGAGCTTTTGCTGCTCAAGGAAAATACAAATACAACTGCTTAATGAAGGATTAAGTCCTGACATGGAGAGGTATAATAATACACACCGTTATTTCCTTTACCCTTATCACATTTTTGCCTTTATAAATGATTTTCATCTTTGACACATCCTCCCCACAGGTTATAAGCTTGTCTTTTTTTTTTTTTTTTTTTTCCACCTCCATATTTCCAGTACCTAGAATGGTGTCTTGCCCAAATCAGGCACTTAAAAATTTGCTTAATAATCATTAATGTGAAAATGATAAATTCCACAAGAAACAATTTATATGTGCATTTGTAGAATTAAGAATAGCAAAATGGTGTAAAGATGGGTACTTACATGCTACTTTTAAAATTTATAATTCAATCAAGCATTTATTAAGGCACATGTACCCAGGAACTATACTAGCTGCTAAGGATACAAAATAATACCTCCCCCTCCCCTGTAGGAAGCTAATATTTTTTTTACAGAAACAAGATTAAAAGAATCCTATTAGTGTCATAAAACATTCCATGTTCTTGAACCCCTCAGTGCTAGTGTGCCTTCTCTCTAAGATGACTTCTGATTTGAACTCAGTAAGACCTCATTTCAGATCTGATCTCAGATACTTTCTAGCTATGTGACCCTGCAATGTTTGCCTCAGTTTCCTTATTTATCAAATAATAGTAATGTCATCTACCCCCAGGATTGTGGTGAGGATTAAAATGATCATATTTATAAAACACTTAGCACCATGTAAGAGTTATGTAAATGCTTATTTTTTCCCTTTCTCCAGTTTACCCCATATATCTTGTATGTATATATTGTGTATTGTCTTTCTGTTGGACTGAACTCTTTGAGATCAGGGATTGGTTTTTGCCTGTCTTTGTATCCCTACTACTTAGCACATAGCATTTAATTCATCAATGACTGTCAGACTTAGACAGTTTTGAAGGTCTTTGGAGGATACCAACACTCAGCAGTTTGTCAGACTTGTTCCATGGCCCAGACAAAGTGGCTACCTTGAATCTCCAGTACTTGGAATAACATAGTTACAGAGTCCAAGGTAAGAGAATCAGAAATAAGTCTGCCTAAGCACTCACAGCATCTTGAACACAGTTGTTTTGAAAGGAAAAAAAAGTTGTTGAAAAAATACATGTCCCCAGGGATTATTTTTTGCCCCAAATCTTATTTAAGGCTCTAGCCTTGTCAAGAGGCACAGGAAACTGAAAAGCCCTAGAGGAGTAGCATTAAGAATACGTGGGGTATAAATTAATGCCAAAATTTCAGGCAGGAAGGGAAAATGGGCCTCAGTTTGAGAGACCACTGTTGTAGGCTGAGAAAATAAACGCATCTAAGGGAAAGCAGGGAGGGGATGGGGGACTAGTACTGCTTGTTTTTATTGACAGTTTCTTCAAGTTTGAGAGCTAAATTTGCTACCTGACTTGGTTAGCTATTAAAAGTCTCATTTACAAATTTGGCAATAGCAATCTGTTCTATTTGATTTTTGTCAAATGGAGGGAAAAGAAATTAGGATACTGGTAGGGTTAGTGATGTACATTATAGATGAAAAGAATCTTTTTAGCAACTTGGGAGAGAAGGAACAGATAAACTGTAGTAATGTCACAACTTTAAAGTCTCAGCTAAAAGTCCACTTTTCACCCTTCTAAGGCTTCTTTAATCTTAGTGCCTTTGCTCTGTTGAGTGGCTTGTTTGTGCATAGCTGTTGCATTAGCTGTCTTCTCATTAGATTGTAAGCTCTTTGTGGGCAGGGACTGGGCTTTTGTTTTTGCTTTTTTGTTGTTGTTTTGTTTTGTCTTTCTTTGTATTTTTAGCACTTAGTACAATACCTGGCACAGTGTAGGTGTGTACAGTGCTTGACCTGCTGGAGAAACCTATGGAAAAGTTTGGAGAGAGTAATGGAATATTGTGTCTGTTGGAATTTAGAGGTCTGGAACATAAGACTGGAGAAAGGGTTCTATAAAAGGACTTCTGAGAAAACATTTTAACTTGGGGAATAAAAGGAGAAGTAGTTAGCCCTATGGAAATGTATAAAGTAAGTGAAGTTTGTTCATCATTCCCTCCCTTCTTTTGCAATAATAATTCCTGTGCAGCTCCTCCCTTATTTTCCCCTTAAATCTTAGGTAGGGGGCTGTTTGTCAAAGCCTGCTCCTTCATGGCTTATACAAATATCATCTGTCCTGAAGAAAACTAATAGGTTAATTCACATTGAGGTGTAAATGACTTTTAAGTGCTTTCACTTCTGGAGCATCTGCCTCTTGAGTTCAGTATATCAACTCAATGAATAGATCGCTAACCCAGGGGTTCTTAACCTTTTTTGTGTTACAGACCCCTCAAGTAGTTTGGTAAAATCCAGGGACCGCTTCTTAGTTTTTAATTAACTTAAAATTTCAGTTAGAAGTTAGGGAGAATAAAGGTGCTTTTTGGTGTTTTTTTTTTTTTTTTTTTTTTTTTTTTTATTTTTTTAACCATTTCAAGCATCTCTTGAAATGTACCACTTCCAGAAGTCCATGGACTGTAGTTTAAGAATCCCTATCCTAAGGAAGTCTCAAATATTATATCCAAAAAAAAAAAAAAGTTGATAATAAATGTTTATTGATTTACCCAGTGCAAAGGGATAGCAAAGGAGTAGGAGCTAAAAAACAAACACAAGGTTTCTAGGAGCTCACAGTCTAGTGACTCAGAATGGGATAGGAGTTGTAAATAGTCTACATTGTAATATTAGATAAGAGAGAGATGACTTAAATTAGATACATCACAGGCTAGTTAACTAGGAAGTAGGATTGGCATACACAACTCCAGCTGTTGCAGCCTACTTCCTAAGACTTGTCACAAGCATATTGAGTGACAGATAAGATTATGGCAAAGTAGATAGGAGAGGAAAGGCAGTTTAGGGAGGAGAATGGTACAGATAAACCAATGAATGATGGTTCTGTTCTGCGGAACAGTAAAGAAACTTGCTGAAGTAGAGGACTTGAATCTTGGGAGTTATTAGGCAGAAGATTGGGATTTGATTATAGGGGTTTCAGTACTAGATTAAGACTGGACTTTATCTTGTAGTCAGAGGAGAATTATTGAATATTTTTGAGCAGGCATTTCATAAATATTTGTTGATCTAGTTCAGACTTCTTATTTTATGGATGGAGGAAGTAAGATGGAATGACCTACCTGACCAAAGAAGGCAGCAATTTCTGATACTATCCAAATTTTTATTTATTTATTTATTTAAAACATAAATATAAATGGGGGGGGGGAAGCCAAACATTACCTTGGGCACAGCAGAATCTAAGAGAATTCAAAATATGAATAATAAATGTCTATTTCAAGAAAGCCTGTGTAATAATGAAATAAATTCAGAACTGTCCATCTTTTCTTTCCTTCCTTGTAGTTTTCTTTTGTTCTCTACAGTATGATTTTTACTTTATTCTTCTCTCTGTCTCTTCCTCAGGCTATAATTAAGCTCTAATACATACTATCTCCCTACCCACACATACATATACATATATGTAGATGCCTATAATCATACACATATACATTCATATGCATCTGTGTAGGACCATACTATGTTTGTCCCTTTCTAAGTCTACCAACTTGTTATTTCCTTTAGCACAACAATTTTTTATTTTTTGCTGAGGCACTTGGGGGTTAAGTGACTTGCCCAGGGCCACACAACTAAGAAGTGTTAAGTGTCTGAGGGCAGATTTGAATTCAGGCCCTCCTGACTTCAAGGCTGGTGCTCTATCCATTGTGCCACCTAGCTGCCCCCACCACAGCAGTATTTCAGCCTTATGTGGTCTAGTTATTTTAAATAGTTTAAAACAATATTAACTAATATGGCTTACACATAATGTAGTTTCTCTTATTTTCCTTTTTTTATTAAGCCTATTTTAACTTCCTTTGAGATCATGATTACTATTCCTTCCTTTTTTTTTTTTTTTTGCCTGATTCTGTTCCTGATTTTTGTATGTGTGTTTGTATCTCTTATTTCCTATCTTTTTTGACCCTTCTGCTTTATTTCTACCTGCTATCTTGCCCTCCTATTAATTAACCTACTATAACTATATTTTTGATGTGTAGTACTTGAATGATAGTTTTAATAGAAAACTGTTAAATCTTCAACTTTGTGTAATCTCCACATTTGATAAGTATGCTATTTGTAGTTGATCAAGTCTTTTGAGATTATTTTTGTGGCTAAAATGAAGAATGGTCGAAATCAGGCAATCATTATTGTAGATCCAAATGGTTGGATGCTGGGGAGCTTAATTGGTTCTCATCACACAAGAGGAAGTCTTCATTCCTGGATGGCAGGGATTTTGCTTTGCTTCTTCACCAGTGACTTAAATAAAGGCACAGATGACTTGCTTATCCAATTTGCAAATCATACAAAATACATGGGCTAATTGCTAATTCATTAGATGAGTTACATCCATAAGATACAACTGGTTGTATACAAAGAGTAGACCTTAGATAGTGTAGAAGTGTGGAAGAAAGTAATTTATTGGTCATTAATTAGTGAGATGTCAGTGTGGATAGACATCTACTGGAGTCCATAACATTCCTCCTTGGTCCTGTGTTCTTAAACATTTTAAATTTCCATGAAGATGTCTCTTATCAGATTTGTAGCTTACTCAATGGTAAAAGTGACTACAGGGATCCCAGAAGCAAAAAATCCCGAAAGATGAAGATGGTATTGTTTTTCCAGATGATCTCTGAGATCCCTTTGCAGCTCTTCTCTTGAATTCTGAGAAAATCAGTCAACAAGGACTCAAATGATGACATTGCCACAGACAAGAGTCCTTAGGGTCATATTTTATTTCACACTTATCACATTTTAAAAAACAATTGTTAATCAAGCACTGTGGAATTGTATACACTTCAATTATGCAACTGTAATTATGTGCTTGTGGCATTAGTATACAGGATTAATTACTAAAAAGGCAATCAGTAAGAAAAGGGTTAGAAGACTATCATGGTAGCAGGGGATAAAAATTTGAAGCAAAGTAATGATACTAGAGAAGAATAGTAGTTTCCTTAATAGTTTTTTTTTTAATTTGTGTATTTTGTTAATTAGCATTTATTCTCTGTTTCTTTCTCTCTCACCTCCCCTAATTCCAATTGAAAAATTAAAAAAAAATGAAAGAAAGAAAAACTAAGTCTGTCACATACTCATAGTCAAGTAAAGCAAATCCCCACATTGGCAGTGTCCAAAAATGTATCTCACTCTGCATTTTGATTGTGTCCACTCTTACAGGAAGAGGTGGGGAAGAGCATTCCTCAGCACTGGTCCACTGGAGTCATAGTTTGTCATTGCATGTCAATGATTTCTCAAGAGAAACAGACACTTCTAAGAGAATGTATTGTATCTTGTGACCTGCCAGATACAGGAGAGGAGGGAGGGACCTAGACTTCCTATACTTACCTCCTGCTTTGCTTGACTGCATATTTGTGACACTGGTTTAGTTTCTTTTCTTTTTTTAAATTAAGGATAGGAGGGAGAGAAAATAAATACTTGTTAATAAAAAAAAAAACCCATATATATATATATATACATATATATATTTAAATATATATGTATATATATATTTAAAAGGAACAACTCTCTCAAGAAATCTATTTATTTTATGTTTCTCTTACCATTAGCTTGCCTGCAGGTCTTTATCACTCATTATAGAGAGGAGTCAAAGATAGTGCCAAGAGTTTATGGCTTGAATGGTGACAGAATGGTTGTGCCATTAGCAGATATCTAGAAGAGAGCCTTTTTGGTGCTGAGAAAGAAGAGGGGAGACTAGATGATTGACTCCTTTGGTCATATTGAATTTGAGAGAATAGGGGGATATTTAAGTATTTGGAAATATATGAGACTAGAACACAAATGAGAAACCAAGGCAAAAGATGTAACTTTGAGTGGGTCTTGCCTAGAGTTAAAGCCTTAAGAAGAAGAGAAAAGCCAAGATATGGGATAAAGCTTCTGGGAACACCTGAAGAAACAATAGGGATTACCTGCAATGCACATGATTGGTTTGAAGGATGGCAGAACCATAGAAACCAAAATCTGGGATAGTTTAAGAAATAGATGCTCTTTGGCAATGTCTGGATGCTGAAAGAGAGAGTTTAGGAGACTGAGTTTGGAGAGGAATTCCTCACCCTGGAGACATCAATTTTAGTAAGGATTGGCAATGGAAGCCAGCTAATGGGCAATGTAGGTAAATCATTCAGTCTCTGGGTCTCAATTTCTTTATCTCTGAAATGGAAGGGTTCTTAACCTGGGGTCCATGGACTTATTTTAAAAATATCTTTGATGACTGTACTTGAATATAATTGAACTCCAATGTTTGTAAATTCATAAAATAAAACACATTCTAAAAAGGGGGCCATATATTTCACTAGACTACTAAAAGGACCCAAGAAACAAAAAATTCTTGGAGCAAATGATGTTCAAGGTCCCTGTCATATCCAAAATTCTACAACTCCCATGTACTAGATAGAAGTGGGAGATAGGAATCCCACATCCAAGGGCTTTGGAGTCCAAAGATTCAAGAGAGATGGTATCAAATGGGGCCATTTTATCTTGTCTAGGTTTAGGGTTTTTTTTTTTTTTTTTTTTAATAATGGGAAAACTGGTCCGTCTGAAGGCATTAAGAAAGGAACTGACAAGTGTGAAATATTTAAGCTGCTCTGGAGGAAAGGGATCTTTGAGATATAAAGGCCTCAGGGGAGGCATGAAGAAATGGGATCTAGGATAGAGTAGAAGGGCTCACTGTACAAAGGAGGTATTTGTTTTCTTTGATAGTCAGGGGAAAGATGATGGGATAAAAGTAAGATGTGGAGCTGAAGGAGAAGGTGCCAGAGGGAGCTCACACTAGATGAACTCAATTTTTTCTATAAAGGAGAGAAATGTATACTTGTCTTGTGAGACATGGAGAAAGAGGAGGCCTACAGTAACAGCTTAAATCTCAGGATGGTATTGTAGAGAAGTTTTGATGATGTCACAGTAATGAGGTTTGAAGAAAAATAATAAGTTACATTTTAACTCCTTTTAGGCTAGGTTGTTAATGATTTATTAGAAGTTCATGAAAATAAAAACAATGTTTCTGAAAGCTGAGATTTTGTTGAAAATACTTTTTTTTTCTGTTAGGATTTTAAAGTAGTTACCATTATTGGACAAAACAGTAGAATAATTATGTTCAAAGAAAGAGAAAAAGTTCACAAGAAGTTCCATATGTGGAAACAGTGGAAAGTACAGAGTAAAAGTGATTTGCTATAACAGATTTTTTGATTGCTATGCAGATTGTTCCAGGCATTTAAAACAGCCATTCTGGAAAACATGAGGCATCCTTTGTTTGAATGGAAATGTTAAACCGAACCTAATTATTCTTTGAAAACTTGATTTTTGTGAATTTATTAACAGTTAGATCAAATTTCGATGGCAAGAAGTTGTCATGTCATTACCTTATCATAACTCTGGCTGCTTTGGGCTTTAATTATTAATATCCATTTTCTTATGACTGTTGATTATCTTTTCTGTGGTTCAAATCACAGAAAGTTAATACTTCGTAACTGCAGAGGAGTGGTTTGGTTTAGTTTTGCTCTATTAAAGTACCTACTATGGGAAGTTCCCTTGTCAGAGTTCCTTTATCACTAAGTCTCAGGACCATCTTGCTGCCTCGGTTCCTTTCTTTGGTGGTTGGGGAGAAGGAATGAGTATGTTTATGTACATGAACAGCAATTAAGAGCTGGTGGTAAATCAACTTCTTGCAGAATGTTTTCAGACCACAGTGGAATTTAATCTAGAACAACAAAAAAAGTATGACCCAATTAAATTATAGTCAAAGCAACATCTGGCTCTTCTTCCCTTTTCTCTCTCCCCCATCTACTTCAACCTTCCCAATTGCTTTTCCTGTTTTACCTCAATCAGTGAATCAGCAAAGCTTTTTTACATGTTTATCATGTTAGACCTAGTCTGCCATATATAGTTGGAGATTTATTTTTAATCCTAGAGAAATAATGGGTAGGCATACCAGACAGAATTAATTGCCTTTCACTCTGACAAGCTGACTTATATTAACTTAATCATGGCATACTAAACACTTTGCCAAATAATCCCACAGGAATTTTGCTTGCTGGGTCCCCGGGAATGAGTGAAATCCGAACTCACAGTTATTCAGGCTCAGCAGAGGTGGGTTTACTCCAAAGCTCTTCTTTCCCTTAGGGGCTGTTACTTGGACCTTTTCTTTAAATGCTAATGTACAAGGTTGTCTTCACAAATTAGCAAATAACTTCAGAATACAGAACGGAATTCATTGCCCTATCATCATATGCATACTCTGCTCCATCATCCACTAATTTATATTATTACACAATATTGGAAGCATATCCAATGTCATCATGGTTCACTCTGTAGTACATAATGAGAATTCTGTGTGTGTATTGTGTGTGTGTGTGTGTAATTATATAATTATATATGTATATGTATATATATTTTTAATGTATATTTTATATACACATACATTTTATATAATTTTTCTTTTTTAAATCAAGATTGTTTATTTGTAGAGGCATTCATGATGAAAATGTGAATTGTGGCCTGTAGTGATCACTGTAGCATTCCCAAACCCTCCATACACTTTGGAATGCTGTAGCGTCATGTTTTTCCCAGTAGTAGAATGCTCAATTGGGTGGCCAGTGGATATTACACGAACATTGATGAAGACCATTGGAATGGAACAGGGTATAGTAATAAATGCATAGCACAGCCAGCAGACGCCGTGTTCCATGCTGATGCCATAGCTGCTAAAGGGTGAGCAGTTCTCATTACTGGCGTTATAAAACAATCATATGGAGTACTGCCATCATCCCTGGGTGAGGAGGTGAGATCACAGCTCCTCCAAGTTTTCTTTGTATAGCAGCCATTGTGTTGTCAGTCAGGCCTTAAGCTTGATCTTTCATCCATTTCTGATGATAATCTGTCATGTTCTCTTTGTGTTGCTATGAGTCTCTATCCCAGAGGATTATGGATGAGATAGATCAAAGTAGTCTTAGTAACCTGGGCTTGGTCATTCTGCTCTGCCAAGTAGTCTGGCACAGAACCAGGTTTTGTCCAAGTCTTGTTGCATCTTATTCTCAGTGACTTGGAAGCCCAGCTGTCCATTGCATCCTTAGAAGAGATCACCTCCACATCCTGAACTTCTGTGTCCATCCCTCCTTTCACTTTATTGTTCATGTGGACCAGAGAGGTGTCCTTCAGGATCCCCTTAAGTGTCTTTCTAGATTTTTTTTTCCAGTTTAATTTAATAATTTAATACATTAAATATTAATAAATTAACAGCATTTAATAATTTCTACTCCATTCTCATCTTTTCATTAGAAGTTCTAGAAAGCCCTCTGTTCTCTGGAGGGTCTACTTTCTCCCTATAAGCTTATATTCAGTTTTGTATGGTCAGTTATTCTTATTTCTCTGTAGCACCTCCTCACTTTGTTGGCTTTTTCTGCACTTCTAGGCTTGATGGATGAGACTGTTTCTTTTCCATTTGCTTTCTCATTGATTCTTCTGGAAATTTTTTTTTTAGTCTTTGCTGTGGTTTATGTGGGAAATTCTTCATGACACCTGAACTGGAAGACACTAATGGACTGTTGGCCAAGCTGTGAATTGATCCAACCATTCAGTGTCCCAAGGGAGCCACTACAGTCATGGGAAGTGTGGATAGTAAGAACTGTTAATGTAGATCCAAGAGATATTTGGGATTATCTCCAGTTTTAAAAATAGGAAATCCCTCAATTCTTTTATTTCATATGGAAAAAGTATCTTGTTTTCAATTTAGAGTTGTGCAGATAGGCCCAATAAGTTACAAAATCATAGGTTTATTGAATTATTACATTTACTTATCTATGTATTCACAGTAGTCTTTTCAGTGAAAATGCCTACTTATCTCCTATCATTCAGAGAAGTTGTAAAGAGAAAAACTAGATTTTAGTTGATGCTATGCTAGACACTGAATTAAGTTTATAAATGAGGTTAAATACTCCATATCAGGGAGAAGAAGCCCACAGGATTGGAAAACTTGACTTGTATTTGTTTCCTAAAACAAGGTTTATTTAATCTTAATTATGTTTGAAACATAGGTGTAGCCACCATCCTAAGAAGCCCTTCGAATGTAATAGAATATGGAAAATAGAAGAAGGAGCCTTTGAAATTTTTAAAATACTCTTTTATATGAAATATTATGCCCTCTACTTAAATGTTCAACTTAGAGGAAATAATTATTTATTAAAGATCAGTTATTTTGCTTCTATGGTGTCAATTATGATGCAGCTAAGTGGTGTCATGATGCATATAACACTGGTCTGCAACTTCATCTTCCTGATGACACATCCGAGTTCAGATTCAGCTTGAGACACTTACAAGCTTTATGAACGTGGACACATCATTGAACCCTGTTTACTTCAGTTTCCTCATGTATAAAATGAGCTGGAGAAGAGAAATGGCAAACCGCTCCAGGGTCTTTGCTAAGAAAACCCCAGATGGGGTTGTAGACTCAGATATGACCAAATAGAATATAACAAGAATTCCTTGTAATGGCTGCAGCCATTTGTTTAATGTGCAATTAATTACATTACGTAAAATAGTAAGAGAAGGGTCCCTTCCTGAAATTTTTGGTTATAGACCCAATAGTTTGTTTTATTTAAAATAGAAAAAAAATAAATAATTGCAAATTGAGAAATTCCAAATAAAATTGTAAAACTTGAACTTCCTAATTTCAACTGAACTAATTAATGACTATTCTCATTTTACATTTGGGAAAACTGAGTCAGACAAGATTAAGTGACTTACCAGCTACTTTGTATTTGAGGCATAATTTGAACATGGGGCTTTCCAATTTGCTGTACCACTTAGCTGAAATAAATGTTTTATTTTTTCTTTATTCACATGAATTCTATCTTAACAGCATATTTATATATATTGACAGATTTTTCTGCCATACCAAACACGATCCCTGCTTTTCCAATTTATTCTATGTCTTCAGAAATTCTGATTATCTTTATGGATATGAGATTGCTCCCTTTTTCTGTTCTTTCATTTTCCCTGAGGTCTAGAGTCAAATTATCATGATTCTATCTCTTTTTTCCTCCTGCCGACACTATGGTCTTGTTATCCTTCTGTAGCATTTATATTGTAGGTATAACTAGTCAATTACAGTTGTAATGTTTCTGGTAGTATCTTTACATTTTGCTTTTATTTTGGATCCATTTTTGTTATGAAAAATGTTGATTTTTAAAAATATGTTACAATTTGTTCACTTTTGCTTCTTAAGTATTTTCTTTAAAAAAATCACATAAAGTGATTTTAAAAAAATGTTTAGGTGATCGATTTAATTGTAATTATAATGACTTGTATGAGATGTAAACCTGAATTTTTTGCTATTCAGTTTTCTCTGCTGTTCTCTAATCTTGGGTATATAGAGGAATAATTTTTTAAGTGCAAGTTTGTTCTGTTCTGTTTAACTGAGCTATTTTTCATAAATAATATAGTTTTCATAGTTATTGCTTCAGAAAATATTTCAAAACTTGTCACAGATTTAATACTTTTGCTTGTTTATTTTTCCTTGTTAATTTTATTTTGTTTAATTAATTCTTGACTGATAGTCCATTGTGTTTAACTTGGGAAGCATTCATGTTAAGACCAGTAATTATAAATACATACAATTGATTTAAAATTCTGTGAAGTCTGTTTAGGGATATTTCTTCCATGGTTAGAAATTGAAATAGAATGCACCATTCCTTCTCATATTCTTGTTCATGTTCTTCCATTATTATTTCATATAAGATCTACTGGTGGCCTTTTCTCTTGTTCAGTAGTGGTCATTCTCTTTGAAAACTCTTTGGGCTTTTTTTTTTTTTTTTTTTTTTTAATTTTCAAAACAAATGCAAAGATAGTTCTCAACATTCAACCTTGCAAAACCTTGTATTCCAAATTTTTCTCCATCCCTTCCCCCATCTCTTCCCCAGACAGTAAGCATTCCAGTATATATTAAACATGTGCAATTGTTCTATACATATTTTCACCTTTCTCATGCTGCACAAGAAAATCAGATCAAAAAGGGGAAAAAAAAAAGCAAACAAAAAAAAAAAAGGTGAAAAATTCTATGTTACGATCCACATTCAGTCTCCATAGTCCTTTCTCTCTCTCTCACCAGTCTATTAGAATTGGTCTGAATCACTTCATTGTGGAAAAGAGCCATGTCCATCAGAGTTGATGATTACATAATCTTCTTGTTGCTGTGTACTATATATTCTCTTAGTTCTGCTCACTTCGTTTAGCATCATCAGTTCATGTAAACTTCAGGTCTTTCTGAAACATTGAGAATTCCTTTTAAAAGATAGTAGTTGTACTATTAATATTCCTTTAGAAAATCAAGTCAGAGTAATTAGGAAATGAGAAACTTCCTTTAGCATTGAAATGAATAAGTATTGAGAACCTAGGTTTAGTTTCTTACATATTTGAAAAATAGTAATACATAGGTATGTGAGACATGTTCATTGCAGAAAGTATGTTTGCTTGTTTATTACTCTGAGCCATGTCATGTATTTTTACTGGAATTAAATCCTTGATATGCAGTTAAATTTGTGAAACACCTTGCTAATCTCTTGATTCTTTAAGGGGCCATGACATAGAGGTTAGAAACTACTATTTTCATTTTTGAAACACAACTGTATATATTTTTCCTCCCTTTAGTTGATCAGTAAATATTTATTAAGTACCTCCTATGTGCCAAAGGGCATTTTGGTGGTGTAGTAGTAGAGCACGGGTTTTAGAATTAGGAAAATTCATCTTCATGTGTTTAAATCTGGCCTTAGACATTTAGTACTTCCTTAGTTACTTAGGGTGAACCTGAATAAGTCACTCCATCTTGTTTGCCTCAGTTTCCTCATCTGTCAAATGAGCAGGAGAAGGGAAAGGCAAAACACTCCAGTATCTCTGCCAACTTCTCCCTTCCCCCAACAGAGTTATAGAGTGAAGGAGAATCCAGAATTTGTATCCTGCCTGTGGTATTCACTTTGTGATAACAAATCATGGAACCTTTCCATGCCCGTTTCCTCACCTGTAAGATTAGGCTAATAACTTCTACCTTACCTCCTTCCTAGGTTTGCTGTGAGGCTCAAGATAGATAATATCAATAAAGGATTTTGCAAAACCTTAAAACACTTTATATATGTCAGTTATTAGTAAATGTGGATTACTTCCCTCCCTCCACAAAATGAAGCATGTGATCAAAAACATTATTGCGTTGTACACTGTCTTTGCTGTTTGAATTTTTCTTTAAAGTCATTTAAAAAACAAAACAAAACTTTTTTATTTAAAATGAATAAAATTAGAAGGGGCTGCAGAGTCTACACACATACAGTTCCCACACTTAAATTAAACTGAAGTGAGTTGTTCAAGGTCAAACAAGTTGTAAGCATCAAAGAATTTGGTCCTTTTACTCCAGAGTTGATATTCTTTTTGCTACACCATGCTGCCTTCTAGAATTAGCTTTAGGTCATTAATCCCAAGAGAACTAACTAAAGGGAAAAATATCATCTGGCAGTGGCCTCCTGAACTCTTTGGATCTAGGCACGTAGTTAGTGGCCCACTCCCATTATCTATCAGGGTTGGCACTTATGGGTTATGCACATGAGACTTAGATTGGGAAAATAACTTGGTTGTCAATGGCCAGTCTTTCTGGGATGTAAGACTTTAAAAAAAAAAAAAAAGGTCAGGAATTTGACAATCCAAAATGGAATTTATTCGATTGACTTATTTGCTGTTGATTACAGTATAGAGGAAGAAACTCTTGGCTGGGAAGCAACATGACCATATTCTGATTCTGTGTCTCCCATTACCCAGTTGTATGACCATGGCTGGCCTCAATTTCATTCTCTGTAGATATTTTCTTAAAGGTCAAATATTCTGTAACCTCTGAAGCAGGATGTAGTGGATATAGAGATGGGCCTAGAGGCAAGAGGACAGACCTGGATTCTGATCACTCCTTGGTCACTGCCTCCTGACTCTGTCACATACAGTGCCCTCAGTTTTACTTTTTTCATCTGCACATCACCTTACTTAGCTAAATGCTTAGCCTGATTTTATGATAGTAAACATTTATTAAGTACCTACTTTGTGTAAGCCATTGTGCTAAGTAAGCTCTGGGATACAAGGAAAGGTGAAGAACAGTTCCTGCTGTGGAGGAGCTCACAGTCTAATGGAGGAAGCCACATGCAAATCATCCTATACAAACTATCAAACTATTTTGTAGATACTATGTTTTCCAGCAAGCAGGCTGTGCCCTGAGCTTGGTATAACAATAATCCTTTTCACCCTCAATGACCTCACATTCTGGTAAAATATATTGCTTGGACCAGACCCAGGTGTTCAGGGAGGGATTTAACTCTTCCTGTTTCCCAGCACCATCCATCACATGTTCACAGTCCCTGTTCCTTGTAATTTCCAGCTGCTACATTCCTGTTCCCATCACAGAACTCTGGTTCCAGGCCCTGCAGAGTAATCATGACCCCCAAGACTTAAGACAGTGACTGTTCACATGGGACTCAAGAATGCCTGTATTGTCCCAAGAAATGCTAACCATGAGAATTGTCTCAAGACCTAAGAATGATTATGTCATAGTCCAGCCCACTTAATATATGTAAGGACTGCCTTATCCCAGCATGTTAAAGTCTCCTTCTTGGGGAGGGTGGGGAGGGTTTTCCTTACATGCAAGTCATTCTGAAGTACATTATACCACTAGTTGGTGTTCTGACATACCTGTCTTTGGTTTGCTCTGTCTTACTCAGGCCATTCCCACATTAGAGGCTGGCCTAATCTGGATAAATTGGATATAATCAACAGAGAGAAAGCAGTAGAATTAAGATGGATTGGGAAAGGCCCTCTGGAAGGTAGGCTTTTAGCTGGGATTTGGAAGGTGGCTAGAAAAAGTAGGAGGCAGAGATGAGGAGAACATGGAAGTCTCGAGTGAAAATGTCCACATCAGGATGGCCATTATCACCAAACTCCAGAATACATGGTGGGGTAAAAAGTATAAGAAGACTGAAAAGATAGGAGAGGTTAGGTAAGGTAGGGTCCTGAACATCTAATAAGGGGATTTCATATTTGATCCTGGAGGTGAGTGATAGGGAGCTTCTACAATTTATTGAGTGGGGCATGGGATGGGTGATACAGTATGGTTCTACCTTTGTTTTAGGAAGATCACCGATAGCTAAATGGAACCGAGACTGGAGTGGAGAGAGATTTGGGGCCTGCAGACCAATTAGCATCTGGTTTGTTACAATAGTCTAGGTGTGAGGTAAGGAAATCCTGCACTAGGCTTATCAAGGTGACCCTGATACTGTAGTAGGTAGCAGCGGGCTGGATTATTGTAGTAGGTAGCAGAAAATTGGGTTTCAATTCAGTTCCTCTCAAGTAAAGTCCACTTATCCCATGGTCCAAGCGAAGGATGAGTGGTATGTGGCCCATTTGTGGTGACACTCTTTCCTTCCAAATGAACTTCTCTCCTCTTTTCCTTTGTTCTTTCTGCTTTAGCTTTTATTCTCTCATGTCCTTTCTATTTCCATCCATTTTTTTCCCCTGAGGCAATTGGGATTAAGTGACTTGCCCAGGGTAGCACAGCTAGGAAGAGTTAAGTATCTGAGGTCATATTTGAACTCAGGTCCTCCTGACTTCAGGGCTGGTGCTTTATCCACTGTGCCACCTAGCTGCCTCCCATTCATATTTTCTTGATGGAATTTTCATGGTGGACATTATTGTGTTGTGTTGTAACAGTGATTCTTCACAACTTTCTGATTTGCCTTAGGGCTGTTTCCCTCTTCATGGATGCTCCTTGATTCTTGGGATCTTAAGTATTTTTAAAAACCATTGTTTGGTGTCCTTTCCTGGTGAAGATTAAACTGTGTTCAGCTCTTCTTCCATTTCTATTTTCTGATTTCTAAATTTCTGTGGGATAGGAAATTAAACCACCAATCTTATTATAATTGTATTCAGAATAAGACTATGGACTTAAAGTGAGAGGTTGAGAAGAGGGCTAGTTTTTGAGTGAAGTGCTTGAGCTTCAGTGGGTGGGTTTTAGACCTTGAGACAGCTTAGTGAAATAGACTGACTATTGAACTTGAAGTTATTAGGAAGACCTGAGTGGGAATCCTACCTGTAGGATACTACCTGATAGCTAGTACTTGGGTGACCACTTATTCTCTTGATAAGTTACATAAACTCTCTGAGTCTTGGTGATACCTTGCCTACATAATGGGGATGGATCTGTCATCTGATGACTGATCCACTTTGGAGATTTAAAAAGTCTGGAATGATGATTTCACTGAGGGGAGAAGGTTTCCAGTTAAGAAGATCCCAGGACGAATGCTGATCCACAGCTGCCCTGCAACTTAACAACTTGCTTGGAGCACTGAGAGGGTTAGGGATTTGTTCAGTGTCACCAGTCAGGGTGGATCAAAGAGAGAACTTGAAGTTGGGTCATAGTGACTCTGGGGCTGCTAAATCATGATGCTGCTTATTATGAAAAGAGAGATGAAAACAGAAGAGCCTTTCCTTGCAAGCTTAGATTCTAAAAGCTTAGATTCTACTGGGGGAAATAAAATAAAAAGTACACCTGCAGTAGGTGCTAATTGTAGGGGGGTGGGAGGGAAGGGTTCAGAGAGCCCTCAAAAAGGACATAGCACTGAGCCAAGAGCTTTATAGGAGCTGGGATTCTAGAGGGAGAGATGAAGAAGGAATGAATTTTGTGTGCGGAGGTTAAAGAGTAGAGGTGGCAGCTGGGTGATCATATATGAGGAGCAGGAACGGGGTCAGATGGACTGGATTGTAAAGCATATGGAGAGGAGCCATGTATGTCAAGAAGGGAGCTGGGAGGGTGCTGGGGAGAAGTTGTGCAGAGCTTGGAATGCTCAGCAAGGTGTTAAGGAGCTACTGGAATTGAGTAAAGGAGTAACGTGGTGCCTCCCGATCCTTGGGAAGCTCACTTTCTCATGTTTGGATTGATTCCAGTGGATTGAGTTTGGAGTTACAGAGTCCACTTAGGAGGCAGTTGCTGAGGGCCTGAAACAGGCTGGATGTGATGCAAGTAGAGAGAAAGCACCGGCAACCAGTTAATGCTGCCTCTGCCGCCACCATTGCCGCTGTCTCTACTACACTGTGGTGAAGCTCACATGCAATTGAGTGAATGTAGAGTGCTCTCCAAACATCCAAGAGCTATTGAAAGGCTGTTGTTTCCTGGGGTGGGATCAGTCTCCATAGAGCAGTGGTCCTCAAACTTTTTAAATAGGGGGCCAATTCATTGTCCCTCAGACTGTTGGAGCACCTCACACTCTGTCTCTGCCACCCCAGCCCAGTGCCGGAAGTGGGCGTTGCTAATGTGAGTTTAGGTCGAAAGTCGCTTATGGTCTGATTTTGCCATAACCCGGCAGGCTGCATAAACGTCCTCAGTGGGTCACATCTGGCCTGTGGGCCGTAGTTTGAGGACCCCTGCCATAGAGAGTCCGTCAGTTTTTTACCCAGCAGTTAAAGGTCAGGAATCCCTGAATTTACTGTGTTGGTGACACATGGGGATGCTGGGATTAGGGTTCTGTAGGTCATAGATTGAAACAAAGGAATCCATGAAGTTGGATAGGGGAAAAAAAATGACATTTCTATTTTTATTAAGTTCTAACTGAAATTTATAATTTCTTTCATTTATGAATTAAAGGAAAACAAAACACCTTTCCACGGGTTCTTCTGGGAAGGGACCTATCCTGCCAAAGGGGTCCATGATAAGCCTCTGATCTAAGATGAGCATTTAAGGATAGGTTGTTTACTTGTCTTAGTAGGAGTGCTGGGAGCTCCCTCTGCCCAGTCACAACTCTGGACATTCTTTTTCTCATCTCACCCCTCATCCCAAAGATTGCCTCATTATTTTTTTGGGTGCTTAAGTGTTTTTTTTTTTTTTTTTTCTTTTCCTCTGTGTACTCAGAAGTATAGATATATGAGGATGAAGTTGTAGGTGTAGGTGCTCTGAGAAAGTGTGTTCAGACAGGTCCTGCCTTTTGGTGCATTGTGACCTGGGGCTGAGTTATGAATTCTGCTCACTTGCCTTTGGGCTTGGTTCCTCCTTGTCTCCCTTTCCTTGGAATTAACCTGTAAGATTTAGTAAGTTTCTTTAGCATCTGCAGGATTAGAATTTAGAAAATGCACCCAAGTGTAGAAGAGAACCTTGGCCCATATCCTGGCCTTGCCATTTGCTACCAATATGACCTTGGACATGTTATTCTCTCTGGGCCTCTTTCCTTTTCTGAGGAGTTAGGCTAAATGGCCAGTAAGCTCTAAAACTGTGAGCTTCGATCCTGGCTGATGGGTAGGGCTAACCTCCAAAGTACGAGCTCTCCCCTTCAACTCTGGGACCTGATAAAGGCCTTTGCAAAGATGTTGCAAAGGGGATGATTAGAATAAACTTGAAAATGATCTAGAATGGATCTTCCACTTTTTTTCCTCACTCTACCTCTTTCCTGTTCTTGGGAAATTATAGTATGGAAAGAATCAACATGGGAAGAACTTGTGCTAAGGACTGATTTATTAAATAGTTTGCTGCAGTGATTGACTGTAATTTGTTCTTCATGGGAAATCAGGGCTTTAGAATTTCAGAAAATCTTGACACTGTTTGCGAAATTGTACATGGTATTGCATTTTCCCAGATAAATAGTACTGGAGCCTGTGTGTGTGTGTGGTTTTTTTTTTTTTTTGGGGGGGGGGGATCTGTTAGACCAAGTCATTTAGTGGTTAGATTGTGAAATAGATTTTATTAGTGGTTTTTTTCTGAACCACTGATTTTCTGAATGCATTGAAAAAAAAAAAAAACTGTTTAACACTCTTTTTTCTCCTTGATCAGATCAAGAACAGTAAATCAAATCTCAAAGTTTAATTTTGCTTACAAACTTAAATTATATTTCTGAAGTTAAAGCTCAAGTTAGTAGGCTCAAAAGGAGATATTGAAGTGTAAAAGAGGGAAATATTGAAGTGTGAAAAAGAAGCTCCATTAGATGTAAAGCCCACACACATTAGAAAAGGTCTGAGGCTGGAATAGTTTTCACTTGCTCAGAAATAGACCTTCCAGGATTAGGATTTGCTTTCATATCTTTGTCCAAAGTTACTCAGCTGCTGTGATTCTAAAAAAAGACTGGAAAGTAAGTGTGTGTGGGTGTGGGTGGGTGTGGATGGTGGGGGGGAATGTATCATCTTAAAGGAAAGGGGGAAATCCCTTACTGGAGACCCCAATATGAGGCAAACTGGAGACTCGAGGCTCTTTGCTTCCTCTTGCCGGACTTAGCAAGCCTCAGGTCCAAGGCTCTGAGAGAGTTCAGGATTTCTGTCATTCCGGAAAGACCCTTGCTGAAATGAGGACTTTTTCACTCCAGCCAGTTGCTAGAGATCGTGAAGACATCAATCGCTCATCAGAGTCCATCTGTGGAGCCAAGGTGCCATGGCCTATGAGCACCTCGGGGAGGGGGGTGATCTGTCCAGCCCAGCCCAGCCCAACCGCTGAGCATCTCCTTGACCCATTCCAGTAGCACTTTGGACTGGGCAGCTGGGAGGGTGCAAGGAGTCCTCCTTGAGGGAGCTGGTCAGAAAAAGTGCCTGAGAGGGACAGCCCAGCCTACCAGAGGAACAGCCATCCTTCTCTGCCATCCATCTCCCCACCTTGCACTTCATGAGGATTCCCTAAAGAAAGAGAGGCCATTGAACTCTTGCCCTGGCACAGTTGTGAGCTGCTTTGGCTATTTATCTCCCTTACCATCATCCTTTTAATGTCTGCCCACTCACTTTAAGATTCTGTCAATTTGTAGGAAAGCGTGCTCCAGTTTTTTTGGGGGGGAAGTGCTTTGCAGGTACTATTTTTTGCTGTTCTCTTTAGCAATTTCATAAAAGTTAATCGAGTTTGTTGGCTGATTATTAAAGGAAAATGAGCCTGGAGTACTGTTAGTAACATAGTCTTACCCTTGGGTCTCCAGGAGCAGCCACGCCTCTCGGTACCTTGTAGTGCTATTGCTAGCTTGAGTGCTACACTTATGAACAGATCATGTAGAGTCTTCAGCTTTCAAAAAGACCCAGGCAGGGGAAATTGACACAAAGAAGACAGATTTCCCCTGTTTTTGACTTAGTGACATTTTGGAAAGGAAAGCTGTTTTGTGAAAATATGAATAATTATGTGGTACATTTATTTCCTGAGAAATAAGGCATACCAAGTGAGTGGAGGGATTTGGGGCGTTTCTGAAGAGACAGATGCTCATCGGAGTGGCCATGGTTAGCATCTGTGGGGGTATTCCCTCCTCTGGGACCTTTTAGGACACAGGATGAGGTCTCGGTAGCACTTGTGGTCCTGAACCACTTTGTGGTTGGGTGGGATGAGATCACCCGTCTGGTTAGACTCTACTTCTGACAGGATAACCAGGTGGCACAGTGAATGGAGGGTGGGAATGGAAATAGGAAGAACTGGGTTCCAAATTCAACTCCCAACACATAAGGTTTGTGACACTGGGCAAGCCACTTGACCTCTGGCTCAGTTTCTTTATCTGTAAAATGGGCATGACAGTAGTACCTGCCTCCCTGGTTGTTGTGAGGACCAAATGAGATAATTGTAGAGTGTCCAGCACACAGAATGGGTGCTACATTAGAGCTGTTGTTGTTATTACTGTTTGCTTGTGTTTGGAATCTTTGGGCCTTGGAAGAGCTTGTTAGAGTGTGTCTTTCCTTGTGTGGTCTGGCGGCCCTAGTGTTAGGGTTCTGTGAAGGGGCCCTCCGTACTGGTCTGTGTAGTGCTCCCATCAGCTCCCACGGCCCTAACTTCTCTCCTGACCTCCGGGCTCACATTTCCAGCTGCCAGAGGGATATCTTAGGACTGCTAGGGGGCGCCATAGTGCAGGAACCTCAGACACTCACTAGCTTTGTGACCCTGGATAAGTCACTTGGCCCTGTGTGCCTCAGTTTCCCCATCTGTAAAAAGAGCTGGGGGAGGGAAGGCAAAGTGACGCCAGTGTCTTTGCCAAGAAAACCCACTCGTGGTCACGATGACATGTGTGAAAAGTGACTGAGGTGACGGGATGTTTCAGCCTGGAGGTCCCAAGGGGACTTGGTACCTTCCTTCCCTTGCCCCCAGCTGTCCCGACTTTCTGTGGAGGCCACACTGTGCTCCTGGACAGTTATGTTCACAGCCTCGGCAACTTCTGCAGCTCTCCTCTGGGCTGTTGGCAAGCTCTGCCAATTTTACATTGGGAACATTGGATGCCTTTGGCTTCCCTTGGTGCATGGGGAATTCTGCTTTACTCTCTCATTTTGAGTCTATGTATGGCTTTGCTTTTTAGGTGCTTTCTCATAAACAACAGAATGTGGGCTTTTTTTTTTATCTAGTATGTCACTTTTGAAACAAGATCAGGGTGGGACTGTAAAAGGATAAGATTGCATCAAAATAAAGAAAACAAAACTAACTGTAGGGGCACAGCATTGACTTTAAAAAGAATAGGGACAAATAAATGCTTTCAAAAAAGCAATACTAGGAAGGAGGAAAATATACTCTTAACCTTACTTAACTTTTTCCGAAATGGATTAAAAAAAATCTAGTAACCAATATTTATTAAGCCCTGGCGGGTTTCATATTAAACTGGGGATACAAAATGAGCATAAGGATTTTCAAGGAACTTAACATTCTAATGAGGGAGGCAGCATGCAAATAAAAATATATAAACTTTATACAGGATAAATAGGAAATGATGAATAATAGGGGGAATGTACCAGAAAGAAGTGGGGAAGGGGAACCTTCCAGTGAAAGGGGGATGGGGTTTAGTTTGGGAAACTAGAGAGGCCAGGAGGTAGAACATCCTCATAGTTTGGACTTCAAGCCTCAAGACCCTCCTTGCACCCTCCATTCAGTTGCTAAAGTGATTTTCCTAAAATGTAGATTTAATCTTAGTAAACTTACGTTACTCCCCAATGCTTTTAGGAGCAAATAAAAATGCTCTTACTGGCATTCAAAGCCCTTCATGGCCTACCCCACTGCAACTTCTCTAGTCTTTTTACACCTTACTCTCCTACGGACACTCTGATCCTGGGACAACAGCTTCCTGGTTAGGCTTCTTTGGGCAGCTTCTCTGCTTACCTGCAGTGTTCTCACTCTTCATCTCCTCATCTCTGCCTTCTGGCTTCTTTAAATTCCAAATAAAATGCCTTCCTTCACTGGAAGCCTTCCCCAACTCTTTTTCACTCTAATTAGTGTCTTTCCTCTGTTAGTTATTTACTATTTGACCTCCATATAACTTGATTTATAGATATTTGTTTCCATGTTGATGTTTGTTATTTTAAAGTTTATTTTCAGTCTTTTATTTGGCTAGACAGTTTCTAAAGAATATTACAACTATCAGTTAAACAGGTAATTTATTTGAGGACATGAACATTGAATATAATAACCTTGGATACTTTTTCTTTTCATACATTGACTGGTTGGACTATTACCTAGATTTTGTATTTTTCAATGAAAAGGGGAATATTTTCAAAATTTAATTCTGTTAGTTGAAAACAACAATAAAATATAGATCAGGAATTATTGGCTTTTATACATGCCTTATATTTTGATTTTAAAAACTGATGATTGATTTTCATCTATTTGCACTATTAGTATTAATCTGATAACACACCATGTCATTAATTCTTACCTAGTTGGGAAACTTGTATTATTGGGAAAATTTGTGTTTTCATATAATTTCCCTCATGTTACTTGTCTATTTTAATCATTTTTCAATTTCCCAAAGGTGTTCTCCTGGAAAAAAGAGTATTATTTATCTCTTCTCATGAGAGCTCTCTTCAGATATTTAACTGCCATGTGGAAGAAAGAATACATCAATTCTGCTTGGCCCTAGTGTGTGGAACTAGAACCAAAGTGTAGAGGAAGTTTAAAGGAAGGTTGATTTTGGTTCAGTACAAGGAAAAACTAACTAATGAATAGAATAGTCCAGAAATGAAATGGCTTGTCTTGATAGGGAGTAAGTTACTCATCACTGGGGATGTTTAAGTATAAGTTGGATGACCATTTGTTAGAGCTGCTGTAGGGATTTGTGCTTCATTTAAAGGGCCTATTTGATAGTAACTTACCAAAAGTTCCTTCTGTCATTCTATAGTTCAAGACATAGGTGCAGAACTAACTTAGTTTTGGAAAAAGATCTCAGTCTCTAGAACAGTGTTTTGGTTTTTTTCCCCCCAAAAAACATAGATGTACTCACAGCACCACTGGGGTATCACCATAAAATCATAGAAGACGTTTCAGATTTAATAAGATTTTGCTACATTTACCTCTCTTCTGTATACAAATGAGAAGATACACCTCTTCAAGGACAAGGCAGGGTTCTAAATAGCAATTGTAGATAGTGACATTATGAAACATTAATCCTAGCACAGATGTTTTATTATGTTAAGACTGGATAGTCCCCAGGACTTCTGAGAAATGGCAAATTCGATTTGCCAAAATGGCAACCACATGTGTAAATCCATTGCCAGTTTTCTCGGGCTGGTTGCCAAAGTCTTTGCTATCCGAAAAGTTTCACCATGAGCAGAATTTTAAATGACTCTTTATGTTGGCAAAAGAATCATTTTGTGTAAACAACTTGGATATTGTGTGGTGTTCTGGTTTGGAAGAGATTACATGATTCAGGCTTTTATGAAGTATAGTGTCTTCTTAGGCCAAGCTCGAAGCCATTAGTAACCATACAAAACATTGTATTGTGCGTTTTCAATTGTTTTCCACCTGTCACTAATTTATTTTCTCCTTAGATAGTAAAACGAGGTAGGAAAAATGACTTCACTTCATCATCTTGAGTTGGTTTTAATGTTTATATTTAATGATAATGCTCATGTTGGGAAACTTCAGTGTAGACTGCCAGTAATCTTTGCTTCAGGTATTCTTTTTGGAAAAGCAAGTTCTGAGTTTATATATATATATATATATATGCTATTTTTGATTTTCAAATAGACAGTCTTTCACATCTGAAGGATAACCTTCAGAAAACCAAATTTTTTTTTTTTGAACTTTTACAATTTCATTGTAGTTTGGTAGACTTGATTAATAAACCAGTAATCCCTTATGCTGCTGCTGTGTGCCAGATACAGTGCTAAATTCTGGGTATTACAAAGGCAGAAAAGAAAGAACCTTAAGAACCTTATCCTCATGATATCTTTCTGATGAAACAACAATATAGGTAAATTTGTACACATAAAATAAAAAGGTTTTTTTTTTTTTTTTGAGGATTGGGATTGGGGATTGGGAGATGCTCCCTTAGAAGGGAACATTTGCCCTGAGCTTTGAGGGAAACAAGGGAATCTGAGACAGATTCCAGTGCAGTGAGGAGATCTGAGGGTCTCCTAAGTTAAGGTGACAATATGGCACTCCTCTATTATTTTCCAGAATGACTTAAAGGTTAAGTAATCTCATTAAGACTAACAAATGTAGGGCTAATACAAGTCTTCAGGAACCAGGTAAAGGCAAACAGGTTTCCAGGATAGGTCAATAAAACAAGTCTTGGGTAAATCTTCATTAGGAATTCTGGGAAGTTCATTATGAATTAAGTTTATAGGAGGTTCTGGGAAGGGAAGATTATAGAGTCAGAACTAGGGGGAGGTCATCTGGTACAATCCATTCAAATTTATAGTTGAAGTATGGAAACCCAGGGAGTTTAAATCATTGCCAAGGAAGGAGAGAAAAAGTTATTTCTCATCTTTAGTTTTTGAGAAACTTAAACTTGGTTTAATACATATAAAAGTCCATGTATACATTAGAAGGACAGCTGGGTGGCACTATAGTGCATAGAGCGCCTGGCCTGGAATCGGGAAGGCTCATCTTCCTCAGTTCAAAGCTGGGCTCAAACACTCACTCGCTGTGTGATCTTGGGCAAGTCACTTCATCCTGTCTGCCTCAGTTTTCTTATCTGTAAATTGAGCTGGAGAAGGTAGTGGCCAACCACTCTGGCGTCTCTGCCAAGAAAGTCCCAAATGGGGGTCATAGATTTGGACGGGTCATAGATTTGGACGTGGCTGAAACAACTCAGCAACAACCAGACCAATGACAACAACAACAAGTCAGTGGATTTAGGCAAAGGATTGGGAGTTCGGAATTTTGTTATCCAAACCTCTTAATTATTTGAATTATGACACAAGCAAGTAATGTACTTTCTGCTGTCTTGCCATGTTGGCATAATTTAGATAGGGCAGGAAAAGAACTACCAAAGGATATAATTATTAACATTAACATAATTGTAAAATGGTTTTTGTGTATAGACCAGATATTTTGTGTGACCGAATTTAAAATTTTCTCTTTGTATATATTTTAATAGGTTATTAAAAGCTGACCAGCCCTTCCCAGGTGGAATTTATACTTGGCTGCTGTGAGAATTGAACCTTACTGCATGATTCTGGATGATGTCAGAACAGGACTTGGCCGATGTGGTCCAGATTGCCGTGGAAGACTTGAACCCTGATCACCCAGGTACAGTAGGTATGGGAACAGAATGTGAAATATTAAAAAATACAGTGTAAGGAAGATTTGTATTTGTCCCCCCTCCCTCCACTCCAGTGACCACACACATTCTAATGATTTTCCTAGTAACATGAAATGCAATTCTTTAGTGATATGTGATTTCACTGGAGTTTATAACCCCTCAAAAAACATAGACTGCAATCTCTCCATGACTTAATTGACAGTCTTTAAAAAAAATGGTCATGTTCTACATTTATCTCACTTCTCTATCAAGAAATGGGTAGCATCTTCATCATTAGTCCTCCAGAATTATGGTTGGTCAGTATGCTGATAAAAGGTTAGCCCTCTATCACTTTCATTAACATAACTTGTTCATCCATGTCCTAATTTACAAATATTCTCTCAGATTCCAGTTCTTGCTTCCCTGAAAAGAGCTTATAGATGGTCTTCTAGAATTTATTGTGGGCACAGCTGTAATCTGTAATCCTACCTATCAGGGAAGCTGAGGGGGGGGGGGGTCTGCCAATCAGATGTCTGCATAAAATTCAGGGTTTACAATGAACATTCACAGTCTTTTTAACTTGATAAATTTTCTCCAGAGCTTGTACTTTCCAGGTGAAGCACCAGAATAAGACTATTCTCAGTGACACAATTTGTTCTGTGCATTTGATTACCTGATTCTTCTAAGTGAAAACCACAGAATAAAGTGCCAAATTCTAGGTGCTATGAATATGACAGTTGTTTTATCTCTCTGTAGCCTTAATATTTGTTTTTAAAAATGATCATTTGAAGAAATTTGATTTTTTTTTTTCTTATCTCTGCTTTTCTTTCTTGGCCCTTGGCTATTCCATTCTGTCTTTCTCCCTCCCCCCGCCCCTCCCCCCATCACCCTTCAGTGTTTTCATTTGAAATTGAATTAAATTTGGGAAACTTGGAGTTTTAAATTAAAAAAAAAGTTTTCTTTTTAAAAATATACAAGGCAGGATTTCTTAGAGCTCCATTCCAGCACAATGTAATGTGTTTTTTGAATTGACTCTCTTAGAAAATTTTCATTGGGGTAATAGTATTTAAATATAATAGTACAAATAGTGTTGGAATCAAATGAGAGAAGACATAAGCTATCACAAGGAAATGTATTGAGTTCTTACCCTTTTAATAATTATATTCCTTATTGTATCTTTCTTGTTTTGTTTCAGATAGCTTTTTATAGGAAAAGATGAAAAAAATCCTCTTAAAGTATTTATTGATTAATTGATTATTGATTAAATATTTGAAATTTTATAAGTTTTAGGTTAATAATAACTTTGTTACAAAAGCATGCAATATGAAATACTACCTGAGAAAAATGTTCTAGTTTTAAATTATGAGCATTTATATAATTATCTAAATTCTAACAGTATGCTCATCCAAATGATTTTATCTGCCTGCCACATTATAATGTCTCTCTCTCTTTCTTTCTTCCTTTCTCTCTTTCTTCCTTTCTCTCTTTCTTCCTTTCTCTCTCTCTCTTTCTTTCCTTCTTTCTTTCTTTCTTTCTTTCTTTCTTTCTTTCTTTCTTTCTTTCTTTCTTTCTTTCTTTCTTTCTTTCTTTCTTTCTTTCTTTCTTTCTTTCTTTCTTTCTTTCTTTCTTTCTTTCTTTCTTTCTTTCTTTCTCTCTCTCTCTCTTTCTCTCTCTTTCTCTCTCTCTTTCTCTCTCTCTCTCTCTCTCTCTCTCTCTCTCTCTCTCCTTCCTTCCTTCCTTCCTTCCTTCCTTCCTTCCTTCCTTCCTTCCTTCCTTCCTTCCTTCCTTCCTTCCTTCCTTCCTTCCTTCCTTCCTTCCTTCCTTCCTTCCTTCCTTCCTTCCTTCCTTCCTTCCTTCCTTCCTTCCTTCCTTCCTTCCTTCCTTCCTTCCTTCCTTCCTTCCTTCCTTCCTTCCTTCCTTCCTTCCTTCCTTCCTTCCTTCCTTCCTTCCTTCCTTCCTTCCTTCCTTCCTTCCTTCCTTCCTTCCTTCCTTCCTTCCTTCCTTCCTCTCTCTTTCTTTCTTCTTTCTTTCTCTCTTTCTCTTTTCTCTCTTTCTCAGATCTTCCTGACTTCAGGGCTGGTGCTCTATCTACTGTGTCACCTACCTGCTCCTAATAATGCTTTTCAACATTAATTTGCAGTCTCAATTTTTCCAACATTGTCATTTCCCTGATAGTCGTAGATGGATGTTTCAAATAGAATTCAAACTGTAAATTCTGTGGTGCATTGATCTGGACTCTGAGCAAGCTGTTTTATCTTATTGTTTATCTTATTGAATATCCATCAATAGGCACTTATTGAGCACTTACTATCTGCCAAGTGTTGGAGACACAAATACAAAGAATAAAGCAATGCGGGCTTGCAGTGACTTTATCTTCCAATGACAGATACATATATAAAAACACATACAACATAAATGTAAAGTTAATAAATGCTAATATATTCAAAACAGGTAAATATAATGGTATGCGGAATGTGGAGGGCACTAGTACTTAGGAATCTTCATAAAGAAGATGGTGAGTGAACAGTATCTTAAAGGAAGAGAAATACTTTCTGAAATATCTTCTAGCAATGGTAGAAAAGTCACAAAGACAGGACTGGTGTGTCTTTTGTAATAGAGAAGGCTGATAGAGCATGTTAAAAGGGCTTGTGCCCCTTGAGACTGTAAGAATAGGTTGGAGCCTGATTGGGTCGGACTTTCAAAGCTAAACAGAGAGTTTGTAGATTATACTAGAGAGAACAGGAAGCACTGGAGTTGGTTAAGGGGAACCGTTTTTCTTAACTCCTCCTTTGCAGGGTGCCTTTTTGTGTTGCTTTGAAACTTAGTATCTGTGTATAAAAACTCTTTGATTAGGATTAACATTGAGGTTCCCAGAGGTGTTTTTTTGATGTGTATTTGAAATTGAAACAGTTAGACCACAAGGTCTGAAAATTCACTTGGGTAGAGATTCAAAAAGAAATTTTAACCTTGTAATGAGTAAAAGATATATTTTGCCTTTAAAGGCAATAGTAACAAAAATAGCAGTGATCTTAGAATGATACATTTAGAGTAGAATTTGAATCCCAGGCCTTTGGCTCCAGGGCCAGGGCTTATTTTGCTCAATCTCTTCCTCCTGTAGAAATGATTTTCTGTACAATTCATTTGCCAGATAGCCATTTGACACTTTGGCCGCTCATACCTTGGTCCTGTGTAGACAAGGAAATCTCCTATTGTGTGTTTTGTTTGTTTTGTGTATGGGTACAGATTCTAGGCCCCTCCAGAGGAGGAGGGCTCGGGCCTCCCATTTTGTCCTGGGTGCTGCCTCCTTTGGTCTCTTGCCTATAGAAGGCACTTAGCAAGTATTTGTTGATTTAATAACCATTCTTTCAACATTTCTTAAAGGCTTAATTTAGGAGAGTTGATTTATTATTTTATTTTTATGTTTCATTCAGAGTTTGTTGTTGTTTTCCCCAGCAGACAATTTAAAACAGAGATGGGGCTGTCACCACTAAGTGAAAGAAAGCAATGGAGCTTGTACTACTCATGCTAAAACCTAACATTATTGGCTTCTAGTTGGCCCAAGTATTCAGAGTGAAGAAGGTCATGATCCTGACTACTTTTGGGGTGCTGTGTTCATTTCTGAGCAGTACCTTTTAGAAAAGTCATTGACAAGGGGGAACTGGGCATGATGACTCAGAAACATGGCATAAGTAGATTAGTTGAAGGTGAGTGAGGGGAGGAGGATGGAATAACTGCTTTGCTGAGGACAGTGAAAAGAGAACAGATCCTGGAATCACTGGGCCTGGATGGGAATCCCAAATCTGACACTTCCTATCTGGGTGACTGAACATCCCCTTCCCCTCACACACACCTCCCCTCCTCTCCCCCCAGTCTCCCAGGTTTGTAATCTGGGTGTTAGTCTAACTCGTCCTCCATATCTTTTCGTTTTCTAAATCTTGCTTTTTTTTACTTCTACATCTCTTCCATTGAACCCTTTCTCCCTATTCACAGCTGCCCTTTAGCCCTCGTCACCTTTCATCTAGAATCACTGCCACAACCTCTTAATTGATTTCTCTAAGGTCTGTCTTCCTTCCTGACTGACCCTGCACAGCTGCCAAAGGAATTTTCCCCAAGTCTAAATCTGATCATTCCTTTCTGTTATTAAACTAAGTCCAGTGATTTCTTGTTGCTTTTAGAGTAAACTCTTCGGTTTAACCACAGGGAATAGAGTGGGCTTGGAGTAAGTTTAAATCCAGCCTCAGAAACATACTAGCTGTGTGACCCTGTGCAGGAAACTTAACCTCTGTCTGTATCTACCTCCCAGAGTCTGAAATGAGATAATATTTATAAATTGTTTAGCCCAGTATCTGGGTCATAGTAGGTGCTATATAAATGCTTGTTTCTTTCTTTCTTTCTCTCCCTCCCTCCCTCCTTCCTTCCTTCCTTCCTTCCCTCCCTCCTTCCTTCTTTCCTTTTAAAGACCTTTAGTACCTAATCCCAACCTATGTTTCTAACCTCATTATGTATTATTCTCCCTCCTGCACCATGTAATCTAGCCAAGCTGGCCTTCTCTCTTGCTCACATATGTTATTCCATCTCTTCTTTCCGTGCCTTTGTCCTGGCTCCATCTCCTGCCGGGCACATGCTCTCTCTTCTTGCCTGACTCACAGGATCCCTCTCTTCCTTCAACATGTAGCTTAACCCTGATTTTTGGGAAGATCTTGGAGCATATTGAAGTGATATGGTGATTTATTCATGTGGTCAGACTTGATCTTGAGGAAGATCATTTGACAACTGAGTGGAGAGTAGATTGGAATGGAAAGAGACTTGAGGCAGGGAGGGCAACCTCTGGCAGTAATCCAGGTGAGCAGTGTGGAGGTAGTGTCAGTGAGGAGGAGGGTGAATTTTAGGCTGTGAGCTTGGATGAAGATCTGAGAAGAAGCATTCAGGGAGAAGGAGACTCATTAATGAAAAGACCCAGAAAGGAGAAGGAACTTTCAAATGACAATAATCAAGAAAAATCTGAAAGAGTAAATTTGTGAGGAGGCCATAACATATAATCAGTAAGGAACTTGAAAACAGTAAATGAATTGTGTGAAATGAGGAGGAGATGGGCTGATCATATGATGAGAGGGAGGGATGACAAGAACCTGGTCAGCCTGATGAAGATGTTGGGTGGGCTGATGGTGTGGGCTGGGGTCACTCAGCATGGGCAGTTTTGACAAGGGACAGATTTGCTATTTTAGAGGGAGCTTTAGAGTTGTTGAGATGATGGATCCATAGTCTATTGCTCTTTTCTTTGAATCATTACTGAACTTCCCTGCTGACTCCTCTGTGTCTCAAAACAACCATCTCCATGTAACAGATGAGGAGTACAGTGCTGAAAATAGAGGCCTCGTTGGACAGCTCTCTAATTCTTGCTGTAGTTGTAGTGTGTCCTAGGGGAAATGTGTGAGCCTCAGTGACCATACTGTGTTCAATACCGTTACTATTTTAAAAAAGTGGATGTGCTTATGTTTCATCCTCACTTAGTGTGGCATGCACAGGGCCCATGAAATGCCTGAGGCCAAGCTGTAAAACTGGCTCAGATTAGAACTGGGCTGGCCAAAAATCTTGGGGACCAATGGTTTGTTTTTTTAAATGACAAACCTTGTCTGAAAGTGATGTAGTTACTGATGACTTGCAATATCTAGTACTTTGAAATTTGCTAAGGTTTTGTCATTTGTTTTGAAATGAAAATTTTCAGACCAAAGTCCGAAGTCTGTGGGAAGGAAGCTGAATCTCACAATGCTTGAGTGACTTTCCTACTGTCATACATCTAGTATCAGAAGCAATGAATGCAGATGTCTAGTGCTTGTCCCACTTTAACTTTTAGACATTATTGCTTTTGTTTTCTGAATGCACTATTTTTTGAGTGATTGATCTATCCATTGGAAGAGAATATTCTCTATTCTGTAACATTTAACTTGGAAATAAGCAGTTCTTACACATCAGATCCTACTATAGACATCTCAGTAGTAGAACACACAACAGTAGTTGCTAAGAAAATTTAATAATGAAAAAAAAAAATTTCATCAAGAGATCCCTGTAAGAAAACACCCTCAATCAGCTCAGATCTCCATCTGCTCTGTACCATTTACAACTTCCTGGGACACCCAGTGGTAGGTCTCTTGCTCAGGGTCAAAGTCAGCCAGTGTGTGTCTGAGGTGCATTCCAGGATGGTGTTCTAACCACGAAGCCAAAATGGCCTTTCGATTTCTTTTTTTAATAATAGAAAGAGGTGATTCTCAGTGAAAGACAATATTGTCATTCAGCTTAGAAGTTTTGTATCAGTAGAGTAATTTAATAGCTAGGATGATGAACTGAGGGTCAGAATTATAGGAATTTAGGTCTGTCTTCTGTGATTTAGTCATTACCATCCTCGACAAATCATTTATCTAGTATATAAAATTAAAAAAATATATCCTAGGGACATTTTAAAAATAAATATAAGGATTCAACTAGCGCTTTCTCTCTCTCTCTCTCTTTGTGTCTCTCTCTCTCTCTCTCTCTCTCTCTCTCTCTCTCTCTCTCTCTCTCTCTCTCTTCCCCCCCCTCTCTTTCTCTTTCTGTTCCTCTTTCTCTTTTTCTCTCTCTCTCTCTCTGCCTCTGTCTGTCTCTCTCTCTTCCCCCTTCTTATTCTTTTTCTTTTTCTCTCTGTTCTTTCACTGTGTCTCAATTTCTTGCATAACAGGGCTTTGTTTCCTGAAATATCTCTCCATCTATTTAATTCTTTGTGAATGTGTATTTATATATGTAATACAAATTTGTCTCACACATACACATACTCCAGGATGAAAGAGAATCAATTTGTTCCTCTTGCCTTTTTTGATTTGCAGTTGTGTTAGAGAATCATGAAGTCACAGATGAAGAAGTAGAGCCTCCTTTGAAACGCCAGCGAATAGAAATCAACTGCCAGGATCCCTCAATAAAGGTAAACGTGTATAATTGTGTTCAATCTCAATTTAGTTGTACAGAAAACATTTCTTTTGAGAAATGAATGAAAAAAACTCAATGACTTTTATTCTGTCCAAATTGCTGGCTTACCTTTCACCTCACACTTTGCTTATGATGATGGGGAGAGTAGGTTGACTTACATTTGATTAAGTTATGGTGAAGACAAAATAAAGCATTTGTCCCCTTGCTGAAAGGTTTACTCCCTTCTCATTCAGGTCTCTTAACTTTTCTTGTTATTGTTAGTGATTCATGCCTGGATCCTTGAAGCTACTTATTTAACTCTGGCTTGTGGAGATGGATGCAGTCCCTCCACTTGCAAAATAAGACTTTGCTTTATGTTTTATGTGTGTGCTCTAGATGCTTTGTTTAGCACAGTGTGTGTGTGTGTGTGTATGTGTGTGTGTGTGTGCGCATGCGTGTGCACAACATCCGGGGAGTAGCAAACCAACCTTAAGTGGCAAACACAGGTCACCTCTGAGTGGTCATGCTTTTATGTAAGTAGTCTGATGGGTACAGTGATATAGGCGGCCTCCCCAAATGTTAGTGGCCAGTCACGCAAGGATCACTTTAATTTCTGTTACTTAAAGTAGTCCTGAATTCACTTAGATTTCTATTGTTCTGGTGGTTTAAAACTCCCCCCAAAAACATATTGTGTAATATTTGAAGCAGTTGTTATTTGTAGATTTCATATTATTAACCATAAGCAAGATATAGCAGTGACTAGGTAGGAAACCTGGATTCATACCCTGCTGCTGCTTGCTTGCTGCCTTAATGGTTAAGAATGAAGTGATTCTCCTTCCTACACTTTAGTTTCCCAATCTTGAAAAAAGATGGTTGGTTGAAATTATTTTAATAGTCCCTTCCAGGTCTAAATCTTATGGTCTATACAAGGTTTCCCTGGTAGTTGAAGGGGGAGAACACACAAGTTAATTGAAAAACTGAACTAGCTTAGAATATTTAGGTTACAGTACCTGACTTTTCAGAGTGGGGTTTACATTTGGGATCATATTTATATTTTTTGTCTATTTGTGCCTTTGGTTTGGATTAGATAAGATTGCCTCCTGATGTAATGTAGAGTATCTTTTAAAGAGGGGAGATGGCTGGATCTTGCTGTCACATATTTTTAGAGCCCAAATAGAAGGTGCAACATCTTCTTAAACTTTTCCCACTTGTGAGCCCTTTTTGCTCAAGAAATTTTTATGTTACTCCAGGTTTATAGGTATGTAAAATAAGTATACAAATCAAACATTTATTAGTAATAAGTCATACTTTCAAAGCTCTCCCACATTCAGTTATGAGAACACCATATGGGGTTATGCATTACAGTTTAAGAAGCGAGGTTATAGATGGCAAGGGGCCCCAGATGCTCCTGGGTTTGGGTAACTTTGTACTTCAGCTGGCCATTGCAGAGCCTCCTATATGAGAGCCATCACGGTGCAGTAAAGCTTAGTCCAACAGCCCTCTCAGGAAAAGAACCAGGTGGATGGAGACTATATATTGTCCCCATTGGAACACAGCTGGCTAGACAGTTCATTGGGCTGGTGCTGCAGCAGCATGTATTTTGGATAAATATTGAAAGCAGACACTGAACTGGGCACAGAATTGAATAGGAGGAAGCTGACAGTCTGGATTGCACAGCAGTTTCCACTACCTCAAGGTTCTCCCTGAAAAAAAAAAGAAAAAGAAAAATCCTTGTTTTTAATACCAGTATTATTCTGCTTGTACTATATGGTTATGAATCATGGAATTTGTAAAAAAATGAAAATTTCAAGTAATAATAATGTTACAGTCTAGCATCATTATAGCTTTTTAAGGTTTTTAAAATACTTTTCAAATGTGATCTCACTTTATCTTCCCTTGACATAGATGCTTTTATTAGCTCCATTTTACAGATCTAGACATTGAGATTTAAGTGAGAAGTTAAGTGGCTTGCTTAGATCACAGAGCTAGTAAATGTCTAAAGCCATGTTTGAACTCATGTCTCCTTGACTCCAGAGTCAGCAATCTCTATCGTCTATTTTCTCTAGGTTACCCAGAAGGCAACAGGGAGGCGAGCAAATAGACTGTCCTATATTTTCAATAATGGCTTGCTTACAAGAATCTGTAAAACATTTCAATAAGCTCATCCCTGGCAGGTGGTCACTTAGGAACCATTCAAACAATTTGGTTTAGTGGTGGGACAGATACTTGATAAATGAATCTATGGGTAAAAATGATGAATTTATGTTTATCTTCCTTGACTCTGTCCTAACAAGTAGAAAAATTTCCAAAAGGAGTTGAGTAAAGAGATTAAGACAAGAAATTCAGATATTCCAATCTAATAGTAGCTAATCAGCTACACTTTTTTGTTCAGTCATTTCTAAAGTCTTTGTGGGACACTATTTGGGGTTTTCTTGGAAGAGAGACTGGAGATGTTTGCTGTTTCCTTCTCTAGCCCACTTTATTGATGAGGGAACTCAGAATGAAGTGATGTACTCACACCACACAGCTAATAATATGAGGGCCAATTTGAATTCAAGAAGATGAATCTTTCTTACTCCAGGTCCTGTGTACCATCCACTTTGCCACCTAGCAGTCCTGATAACTGAGACCTTTATTATTTATTTTACAATTCCTATTTTAAATAATAGGCAGGAAATGAGTCATTTTACCTGTAACTTTCTGGGCCTAGCCTATGATATTCAAAAAGGACTCTTGTTTGTGTAGTTTTTGTTCCATCTGAGATACTTATCCTATTATCAGTATGAATTCTCAAAATGTATAGTACTATAATGCCTTTTAGTGATTGGCTAATGGCAATTAAGTTTTGTTAAATTGTAAGTACCATTTGTACTCATTAGTACATTTGCTAATTTGGTAAAACTAAGTAGTACTTTAAGTGGAAATTTGGTTAAATATCATAGTTGACCTTATATTTACTTGTTCTATTAGTTCTGGTTTCTGAGAGTAGAGTAATTGATACTCAAGGCAAAAGCCAAATTTGAAAAGTAAGCCCACTAGATGGCAGACTTGCCATTAAAAAACACCAAGGTTTCCATCCCCAGAACCCAGGACAGGTGCAGTTTTCAGTGATCAGATGTGTAGTTTCGTGTACCTTTTCTGAAATGTCCTTATTCATTTTTAGTTACCTTTGAGTTAGCTATCTGGAGCGCATGCTGAAAGTGACGGTCAGTAGGAATTCAGTGGAAATAACATTATGTTGATTAATGCATTAATATATTAGAGTTCTTAGGTATTTTGTTTGTACTTAGAAAAGTAAGAATGTGCTAGGTCACCATTTAAAAGTATAATTTCATAGACAGTTAAAACCAATATTGACAAGTTGTGTTAAATCTTATTTAATAAGGACTTGAATAGGTGTGTTTAGATGCTTCTGGGTTATATGTCAAGAACAAGCCTATTCTGTGTGGATTAATTGTGCTTTTGGATATCTGAGAATGATGGATTCTGTGAAGGTTAGCAACCTGCCCTTTGCCTTGCAAGAACAGACACTTAATACACATTTGTTTTGTGAGTTGTACATTTTCCTTCAAGATCAATTCACCATTTAAAAAACATTTTATGTTGTTTTTTTTTCCTCTCACTTTCAGTCATTCCTGTATTCCATTAATCAGACAATATGCCTACGATTGGATAGCATTGAGGCCAAACTGCAAGCCTTGGAAGCCACGTGCAAATCATTAGAAGAGAAACTGGACCTGGTCATGAACAAACAGCACAGTCCCATCCAGGTGCCAATGGTGGCTGGCTCTCCCCTTGGCGCCACACAGACGTGCAATAAAGTGCGATGGTAAGGAGCCTCAGGGAAGCTGCGGCTTCTAAAGGCATTTTCTATGTCTTTTTTTTTTTTTTTTTTAATTCTCCTGGAAAAGCTTTCTTTCTCTCTCTCTCTCTCTCTCTCTCTCTCTCTCTCTCTCTCTCTCTCTCTCTCTCTCTCTCTCTCTCTCTCTCTCTCTCTCTCTCTCTTTGGGATATTTCTATACTTTTCATAATATCAACCCTCTGGTCCCCTGTAGATTGAACTTGAAGGTCCTGGCCTCTCCAGCTTTGTAGTACTGATGTGAATTATAAAAAGAGAGCCCATATTTATGATCCTGGGTGACCCATATGTACACACAGCGTGAGGGCATTCTCATCCACATTTCCTTTTGACCTAAAGCAGACTTGATAAATCTTGGCTTTGGAAAACATGTGCTAAACCTAGGAGATGGGTGTTTGTTCTTTCTCTCGTTTTTTTTTTTTTTTTTTTTCCCACTGAGAATACAGCTAGCTTTGTCCTTATGTATTTTTTTCCCCACACAGATTGTATCTTTTTCATCTCATTTTATCAAAATTGCAATGAAGTTTCCAATTTTTCAGAGCCTCTTATTTTCATATCTGTTTTTTTAAAAAAAGGAAATATGGAGCTGATTTAATCAGGGCATAAAGAATGATGACAGGTGGAAGGGATGGTTTGTGTATAAATTAAACCCTTAACTTTGCCAACAGCTTTATAAACCATGCAAATTGAAGAGGTTCCAAGTAAGTCTTTGACCTGCTAAGAGCCCTAAGAATATATGACATTGTCTGATAGACCTTTGTCAGGGAAACTAAGAGACTGGGTTTTCCTTTTTCAGCTGGAGGTGGCCCTTTTTCACTCAACCTATTTTGCCCCTCCTCTGCTTTCTCCTCCTTTCTCCTCTTGCTTCTTGATCTGAACTTCAGCATGATTTTACTGGGAGAACTCCCCTACTAGGTCTGCCAAGGGCTGCCTCTATGTCCAGGACTTTTGTCCTTGTTTCTGGGGCTTTGGCGAGCAGCAAGGGTGTGGTGTATCTGCTCTCCCTTGGCCTTAGCAGCTTCATCCTAATCCCAGAGGGAACAGGGAAGCATCCACCATCAACATCCCATAGTCCTCGTACTTTGGGGGTGATGGCAGCAGTGTGTAGAAAAGGACAGTGTAGCTTGAGTACCTGCCCAGGAGAAGTAGATCAGGGTTTGAGGTCAGAGACCTGGGCTGCAATGGTCATCTCAGAAGCTTCCATAATAGAATTCAATGGTGTGGATCTCACATCTTGCATTACAGTACATCCCCTGCGTCTTCAAGACACCAGTGGATGTCTTGAAAGCCTTATGGATACTGAGAGTAAGCTTTTATTATATTTGAAATCACTGGTCTAGACCACAAAACACTGTTTGAAATAGGATAATTCTGGCTTCTTGGGTGAGATGTTAATACAATAATACAATACAATAAATATCAATTCAGACTCCAGCCAGTTTAATTTGTGATCAGTTAAACTGTTTCTGATGAAAGTGTATTTCTGTATGTGTTATTTGTGGTTAAAAAAAAAGCCATGCATAAAATAAATTGGTGACATAAAGGAAACTTTGTACCTCCTGAAAATTGGTTACATATTCTTGACTCTGCAGTTGTACCATTATGGAGAAAACCTCCTAATTATAAGTAACTCATTCATTTATTACTGTACTGTAGGTACAGTGACAACATAGTAGTACTTGTTACCAGGAGGTCTCTGACTAGTTTTGATTAAGTGATTGATTCATCCATCCAATATTTATTGATTGAGTAGCTACTCAATTGGATGAGGTTTTGATATTTGTATGAGGTTAGCACCTTCTCTTCAGCTGATAGGATTAGAGCAATTATGTGACTTGGCTAGGATCACAGACACCATGTGTCAGAGATGAGACTTGATCTTGGGTATTGATGTAAGGACCTAACGACAACGTTTCTAAAGGATCTTACATGCTTAAAAAATTATAACTTTTGTTTCATCACTTTTATTTCCAGATATATCCTTACCCTTTCCTGTACACATTTATCTATCTCTTATAATAATAAATTAAAAAAGAAAACAGATCAACAAAGCTAATCAACATAATCTGTCTTCTATGTACATGTGTAAAACAGGTATATAGCTATGTATATATGTGTATGTGTGTGTACATGCAGGTACTAATAGCTAATGTTTGTATAGAACCTACTATGTACCGGGTACCAAGCTAAGTGCTTTATAATAAGTTTTTCATTTGATCTTCATAGCAACCCAGGGAAGTAAGCATTATCATTATCTCCATTTTACAGATGATAAAACTGAGGTGGTTAAGTGATTTGCTGAAGGAGGTCACATAAGGAGTAATATTCATTTTCTTCCAGGCTTAGGAACACTCCAAGACAGGAAAAACTTTGAGCCCCAAAGCCAAGGAAGTACAGAGAGTCTGCCTGTACTAACACCACTGTCTCTGAGGCAGAGACTGGAACATGTAGATAAGAGCAGACCCTCGAAAATCCAGGAAACTCCCCCTGCACCCTTCAGCAGGCTGCTTGGAACTCTGTAGCACCAGTTCTTGTGCCTTTCTTACTGTGTGTGTGTGTGTGTGTGTTGTATATAGATGTAAACAGTGGATACAGTGCTGGACTTCACATCAGGAAGACTCCTTTCTCTGTGTTCAAATTGGGCCTCAGACACTCTGTAGCTGTATGACCCTAGGCAAGTCACTTCAGTTTCTCATCTACAAAGTGAGTTGGAGAAGAAAGTGGCAGACTGCTCCAGTATTTTTGCCAAGTAAACCTCAAATCAGGTCGAGTCAGACACAACTGAAAAAGAGATCTGATGTACGAGCTGTGACTCTGCACAAGTCACTTCATCCTATCTACCTCAGTTTCCTTATCTGTAAATTGAGCTGGAGAAGGAAATGGCAAGCCACTCACTATCTTTCCCCACAAATCCCCAATGAGGTCACAGAGAGTCAGATATATCTTATGTGACTCAAGAACAAGTTGTCATATCTTACCTGTGTACTTAAAAGAAAGAAATAAAATGGTTCTTTCCTTTTACCTAAGTCAAGAAAGAAATACTTGGATGATTTAAACACAATTAAGAAAACATTATCCAAACCCTTACCCCAAAGCTGGATCTGGCATTCGCATCTGCTTAAGTTCTGTAAATGAGAAAACAAAAATCATCAACAATTGATCAAAAACTACAAAGAAACAAGTCTGAAGGAGAAATGCACAAAGTCTCATTCCCTATGAAGAGAATGTTTGGATTAAATAGGAAGATTTTAAGCATTAAAACCTCGCTGTTTGAGGTGGTGCGCACTGTCAAGGAGTGCTCTGGAAAGGGTGAGCCAAGTGTCAATGGGAACTGACCCTGTGGCAGTTAGCGCACTGTTATTAGTGTCTGTCTCCGGTCAAATGCTTAACTACTGATCACCTGGAAGCTCTGTCACATGGGAAATGAAAGATTTAAAATTTTTTGTGTTGGATGAAGTGAAAAGTATCGACAACTTCCAATGTAGCCAAAATAACGAGGTCCTTCCGTGAACATTTGTGTTTCAGGTCGAAAATTTATGGCAGCCTTTTTGGAACTGTTGGAAACTCATAAAAATAATAACTTCTTGAATATATTTTAATGAATAAATTTTAGTATCCCTAAAACTTAACTCGTGAGCCAATTGACACAAATTCAATTTAGCCAACATTTTGTAGCGACTCTATGCAGGACAATTGAGGCGGTGACCAGATCAGGACAGTCCTTCTTCCTTGCTTCCATTGTTCTGGAGAATGTTATGAGCACAGATAGGTGCCATCTCTTGAGGAGCCAGGAGAGATCAGAGAAGGTGCCCTAGGGGCATTAGCACCTTTGTTGAAACTTGAAGGAAAACTAGGTTTCTGAGAAAGAATGTACTTAATCTTAGAGGACAAATATAAGTCATATCAAAGGCCTTTCAGCTTTAATAAAGCTTTCAGAAAATTAGAGGAAGAGTTGTCAGTTTAAATATCAACGATTATTTCATTGGGAAAACATGCCTATGCAGTTCAGACTCAGCACAGCTTTGAAAAGGGTTGGCTCTGTTTCCCAGTGATAGGATGTGTTACAAAATTTCCTATCTCTCAGCTAATAGAAATCTGTTCCACTTGTTGATTATTTCTAACTAAAAACCTGCACTGACCATTCTTTTGCATCAGCTTTATTATTTATTTATTTTCCCTTTTTGGAACATGGGTAACAATGGACTATTGCCAATCTTAGTTGGTATTTTGGACCCACATTTTCAGATTCTGTACCTGAAAGAGAATCTTGAAAAAGACATTGTTTGACATTATAATGATACCATAGTTTTACTTCTGTAGCTGAAGCGGGGCAGTTAGATGTGTTTCCCTCTTATAACATGGCTATCTTTTCCATGTGTAGTTGTTTGTGTATTGTCTCCATAATTGAACTCTGCAGACAGGAGACATGTATTTTTTTTTTTTAATTTTTTTTTATTATATATATATATATATTTTTTTTATAATATTATCCCTTGTATTCATTTTTCCAAATTACCTCCCCTCCCTCTATTCCCTCCCCCCGATGACAGGCAATCCCATACATTTTACATGTGTTGTGTACAATATAGTCTAGGTACAATACATGTGTGTGAATATCATTTTCTTGTTACACAATAAACATTAGAATCCGAAGGTACATGCAACCTGGGCAGACAGATATTAGTGCTAACAATTTACATTCACTTCCCAGTGTTTCTTCTCTGGGTGTAGCTACCTCTGTCCATCATTGATCAACTGGAAGTGAGTTGGATCTTCTTTATGTTGAAGATTTCCACTTCCATCAGAATACATCCTCATACAGTATTGTTGTTGAAGTGTACAGTGATCTTCTGGTTCTGCTCATTTCACTCAGCATCAGTTGATTTAAGTCTCTCCAGGCCTCTCTGTATTCCTCCTGCTGGTCATTTCTTACAGAGCAATAATATTCCATAACCTTCATATACCACAATTTACCCAACCATTCTCCAACTGATGGACATCCATTCATCTTCCAGTTTCTAGCTACAACAAAAAGAGCTGCCACAAACATTTTGGCACATATATGTCTCTTTCCGCTCTTTAGTATTTCTTTGGGATATAATCCCAGTAGTAGCGCTGCTGGGTCAAAGGGTATGCACAGTTTGATAACTTTTTGGGCATAATTCCAGATTGCTCTCCAGAATGGCTGGATTCTTTCGCAACTCCACCAGCAATGTATTAGTGTCCCAATTTCCCCACATCCCCTCCAACATTTGTCATTATTTGTTCCTGTCATCTTAGCCAATCTGACAGGTGTGTAGTGGTATCTCAGAGTGGTCTTAATTTGCATTTCTCTGATCAGTAGTGATTTGGAACACTCTTTCATGTGAGTGGATATAGTTTCAATTTCTTCCTCTGAGAATTGTCTGTTCATATCCTTTGACCATTTATCAATTGGAGAATGGTTCGGTTTCTTATAAATTATGGTCAGTTCTCTATATATTTTGGAAATGAGACCTTTGTCAGAACCTTTGTTTTTAAAAATATTTTCCCAATTTGTTACTTCCCTTCTAATCTTGTTTGCATTAGTATTATTTGTACAGAAACTTTTTAGTTTGATGTAATCAAAATCTTCTATTTTGTGATCAATAATGATCTCTAGTTCTCCTCTGGTCATAAATTCCTTCCTCCTCCACAAGTCTGAGAGGTAGATTATCCTCTGTTCCTCTAATCTATTTATTATCCAGGAGACATGTTTTTGCTATTCTTTGTGTCCATTTATTGGAGCAGTGCCTGACACATTTACATCTAGAACATTCTGACTGAATGACCATGTAAATCAGTAATGTCTTAGTTCAGATAAAATTAGTTACTCTTAGTTATTGCTTCTTATTATGACAGATAGACTTTCTCCCAGCAAGTGAATAACAGATTATGAATTATGGTTAATTAGAAGTTTAAAAAAATTCAATATGATGTAGACTTTGACCTCTTAAAGATGTATTTTCTAAGATTTTCTAAATCTAAGATTTCTAAGATCAACAAATGATAGACTTTGGATAACCACACTGACAAATGATGGAAATTCATGATATGATGTGTGTAATGTTCTGTTGTTTCCTGAAACTGCAGATCGCTTTCTGGGAGGACATTTGCTGTCTCAACTCAATCTCTCGGCCAGATTCTTCTTGAGCCGCCAACTCTGACCTAGAGTAGAGACTTCTCTATCTCTCCAGAGCGGCCCTCTTTTATCCTCCCTGAGAATAGGTGTGGAATAACTCAGGGGCTTCTGGGGAAAAATACTTCAACCAATGAACTTGCTCCTCCTAAGCATGCAAGCTCCTCCCCAGGAGTTCAGAGGGGTAAAACTCCCAGTAAAGGACGGAACTAGAGAATTGTTAAGTACCAACTTAGCACTTAGTAAGAACCTAATATCTCATTTTCTCATTAGCACTTAGTAAGAACCTAACAGATGTGTTTTAGAATAATTTGCTTAAACTTCTTCCTTGCATGTGATGATGTCTCTGAATATGTACATTTCATTTTTCAAAAAAAATGACCAATTCTGTATGTGCCCAAACATATGTTTATAATATATGTTTGCATATGTACTTGGACATTTTTGCATAAATATATTTTTTAGTCATAGATTCTGTGCCACCATTAAAACCAGATATAGTGAGTTTATTATCCCTAGTTGAATATTCATCCAGCTCTTGCTATGCAATGGTTTCTTAAAGTCACTCATGGGTGGAATAAAAAGGTTCATATGATATGTGGCTTGTTGGAGAGCAAGTTCATAGATTGTTATTTTTAGGTGGGCATGATATCCAATAAAACCAGAATATATCTTCCTTTTCTTTCTCTCTCTTTTCTTCTTTTTTTCCAATTCACAAGGAATTCTTTTTCTATCTTTTTTTTCAAAGAAGTTAGATTGTAATTAGAAACCATATTTTCTGATTTTATCATTAGGAAAAATATCATCATTTTTTATTTAAAACATTTTTTATATAGTAGCTTTTTATTTTTCAAAATGCACACAAAAATAGTTTTCAGCATTCACTTTTGTAAAACCTTATGTTCTAAATTTTTCTCCCTCCCCTTCCCCTATACATTAAGTAATCCAATATAAGATACCATATATATACTCACACAGATATATATGTATATATATGGTATCTTGTATTGCACAAGTCTAAAGTTTTCCAATATAGGCATCTAATATAAAGTAAACCAATATAATATATATACATACACATTAGTCTAAAGTTTTAAATCCTAAAACATCTGAATGGGTAGATGAGACAAATGTATAAAAAGCTTGTAGAAAATAGAACTGGTTAGCTCTCAACAAAAATAACTCAATTACTCTTTCACTTTGATATATTATTTGTCAGAGGGGAAAATCAATTTAACTAATTCTTTGTTTTCCTAAAAAATGTTATTGCAGTGTTGTAAACTATAGCACATTTTATTTAGAATTATTTTCATTCCATTAACATTATTTTAAAAATTTTATTCCATATAACTTGGATTTATATGAGAAGAATGTTTAGTCTTGGTGTCTTTTATATGAAGCAACATGTCTTAATTGAAAGCATCCTGTGACTGGACCAGAGACCCAGTCCTAATACTTTCTAATTGGCAGGACCTTGGCCAGGCAAGTCACTTTGAGGAAACTGATAGTTAGCTCATCTGAAAGGTGGGAATAATAGAAGTATTACTAAAGCAGGAGTGGAGAATCTTTTTTTTCTGCCAAGGACCATTTGGATACTTATTACATCATTCTTAAAATTATCAACTTATAGAACTCAAGCATTGGAGCTTTAAGCTCAGAATTGCCTCCTTAGCAAATGGTTTTGCAGATCTTATATGCCTCTCAGGCCAGATGTTCCCCATCTATGCCTTAAAGTGACTATGAAGATGTTATATGATTCCCATTTGTTTTTAAGTTAAGATGTGACTTATGTGTGCATCATTAGTCAAAAATACGTTTTGTTGTCAGTTTCCAAAACTATTAAATTTTAATTTCATATAGTCAGCATGTCTTAATACACTTTTCTCCTTCCATAGTACCCTTAAAGAAACAAAACTAAATAGAAAATAAGCAAAACTATGCAATGATGGTAATTGGATGGAGTCCATAGAGTTGATAATTTCTTAAGAGAAAGGAAATGTGTTTTAATATCAATCTTCTGGAACCAACATCGATCCTTGTGTTTGACCAAAATTCTTTTAGTATTTATATTTATATAGAGGTTTACATTTAACTTAGATAAATTATATATTATATAAAAATTGACATACAATATACTTAATAAAACAAATATGCATAATTTATATTCATATTGACTATTTTATCATTATTATAAACGATGAATATTGTTACATTTATTAAGTTTCTTTGAATTCTTGTCAGTCCTTGTAATGTATAATTAAAAAAAAAAAACTAAGTTGTGCCTTTAAGCAATTCAAAGAATTATTTCAATATCATTCCATTAATTTGCTCATTGTTTGATAACAAAGTTCCTAAAAATTTTAATCAACAAAGATAAAGTGGTTCATGTTTTGCAGTGAATAATGAAAAAAGTATTATTTTGAATTTTGAGGAAAAGATTTGGTCTTAACCACTAGGATTAATCCTTTTAAGAGATTTTATGTGAATTTTTTTTCTTCACCACAAGAAATTATCATTCTGTCTTCAAGAAGTAGAACTATCTTTTTGTCCATCTTCTACATTTGGACTTCTGAAAATGCTTATTCATTAGCAGACCACACTCAACATAAACAAATCATTCTAATTCATATTCTATTCATAAATTACATACAAGTTATTTATTGACCTTTAAAGTACATGACAAACCTAAAATTTAAAAGATCAAAGAAATATAATACAGAGATCTTATGAGATACAGCAGCTCAACTTATGAAATTATAAATTTTTAACAAATTAATTTGTTAGACAAATTCTTAAAACACATGGACAGTATAGCTTAGTGTAAAGACCACTGAGCTTAGAATTAGCAGCTTTGCTTGAATCCTGGAGCTGCTATTTTTAGCTGTGTGAACATGGACCTCAGTTTCCTTATACATAAAATGAATGGATTGACTTATATGATCTCTAAAATCCATTCCAGGTCTAAATCGTGGAAAATCATATGAAATAATACAATTTCAAGTTAATAATTTGAGCACCTCCTCTGTTACTTCATCAAGAAATGGTGCCATTTGTGAAATTATCTGCCAGTTTTCCTGATGAATGTTTTTCAATTATTTCTAATTCTTCATGACTCCAATTAATGTTTTCTTGGCAAAGGTACTGAAGGGGTTTGCCATGTCCTTCTCTAGATCACTTTGTAGATGAGAAAACTGAGGCAGAGTTAAGTGACTTGCCCAGTAACATAAGGTCTGAGGTCAGATTTGAACTCTGTAAGATGAATTTTTTTGACTCCAGGTCTGGCACTTTATCCACTGTGCTACCTAGCTGACCCACATTCTTAATGACCACAGATATGAAAATACTAGATAAAATTATTTAACAGCATACAACAATAAAAATGCTCATTATCAATCAGGTTTTATATAAAGTAGACAAGGTTTAGGCCAATGTCATATAATCTAGCAGTATAGCAACATAGGTGGTTCCTCCCCTTACACTAGAAATTTTGAAAGTAGTCTTTATTAGGTTCAGGGAAATAAACAGTGTCCTTTCTCACATGGGAAAATCCTTGGTTTTTTTTTCCCCCTCTATTCATCTCTATTTCTACATCTGTATGTCTATTTCTGTTTATCAAATATATACAGGAAAGTGAACAATAGTATTTCCTCGATGTGGCACTTTAATCATGTCTGTCATAATGTCTTCAGGTTCTTACTGCATATTAGATGTTCATGAAATGTTTTCTGAATTTATTCCAGCTAGTGTGATGTTACAGCCTACAATTAGCACCCACTGGTCAGCTGAATTCTCCTATCAGAAAAGGGAGTCTGTATTCAAAGGCAATTAGTAGTGTGTTATGAGGTCACACAGTGGCAGGTTGAGGATTGATGGAAAGTAACATTTTTAATGAATTAGAACATTTTAATGATTAGAATATTGTAAAAGTGGAATTGAATGATGATGAGGGGAAGGCAGGGAAGAGAGAGCCGTGGACTCTTCCCTTTTCCCTCTCACCCTAGGTCTTCAAGTTGGGCCACCCAGTGCTCTTGTTGTAAGGTTTCTTTTTCACTTGTGGGTTGATTTAGGTGACTTGGAGCTTGCCATTTCTAATTTTATGGTTGTATACAGATGAGTCCTTTGACCAAGGAGTTCTGGGTCTGCTGGTCATTGGTTGACCTAGGGTAAGAGTCCATTGGATCCGTGGTGCCTGGCTTCTCTAATCTAGTGCTCTCTCCATAGCCCTATGATAATTAATTCTTTTTCAGTTTATTAAGAAAAGTAGACATTAGAACCTGTGATTTCACAACCAGTAGGAAAATATAGTTTCTTTTTGACTTTTAATTTGTGTTCATGATCTTTACTAGCATTTATTTTATGGATAGCAAAGGTAGCCATGTGTGGTAGATAAAGAGCTAGCCCTCAAACTACCTCAAAAGGTCTTGAGTTCAAATCCTGCCTCTGACCCAGTCAGGCCATGTGACCCTGAACATTAAACTCTCAGTACTCCAGTGTCTAAGACTAAAAATTATGAGAAGGCTGTGTGTGACCTGTACGGGGAAGAGGATTTTCTGTACCAATGAAACCACAGGTCTAGTCACACTATTATTCTTTAGCAGGGCATATTAGGAATTAATGGCTTTTTGCTCTAGTTTCAATCTTGTTTATTCCTGGAATGCCCTGGTCCCTCTATTTCATTAAGAAGACTGGAGATCATTCTGAAGTTATTGGTATTCTGTCCTTTAAAAAAACAAAACCAACCTTGATATTAGGAACAGACTAAAAGTAAACCTTGCAAACAACAAAATCCAGAGTTATCTTTTTGAGATATTTGAGATCAGAATTAAATGATGTATAAATTTTAAAAAAAATCCAAGCTTGTATGTAAAGAACTATACTAAAAAAAATGACATTCCTACTGTGACATGCATTTGAAACAGGCTTTGGAAGTCATATAAATACATTTCTGCAGTGGTTGACCATAATACATACTTTTTCTTTTTTTTTAAAACATACATTTTCTTGCTCATGTTTCCAGCTGGTAGTTTTAGTTGCTTAATCATCTTTTCAGTATCCTTTAGAACATGGATTTTTCTACAAAAGCCTCAAAACCAGGGCAAGCATTAGCCAAGAAATACCTTCCCTTTATGACATAGTTTTCACATTAGCTCGGGCTTTGAGGGGATACCCATGTGGGGCTTTTCCCATAGACCAAATATATCATATGAAAGAGATTGAAGTTTCCTGAATGGTCTTTGTTGTATTTGGGAACTTGCCAAGAAGCATTTTACATCTTCGACTGAAATAACAGAGGGGCAACAACCCTGATAAGCAGTCTGTCAGCATTCTTAACATTAGTGTGAGCTGAGTCATTGCAGATTGCTCAATGAATAGGACATTGCCATCTGAGAAAGTGTGTCAGGAATGGTATAGACAAATTTAGCCAAGTTATGATGTTACATTAATTTTTGCTAAAAAAGTGCACAGCAAGATACTTATCTGATCAAAAAAATCGATAAAAAGATGTTCTATGAGGATTAGTGAATTTATGTTCTTTACGATGGCAAACATAATTTAGTTGCATTTTTTTCCAGCTTCTCAAATACTGTTTATCAATGCCTTTTTCTTCCTTCTTCTGAGGAAAAAATAAAAATAACCCTTTCTCTCCTTTTTAGATCAAACCCCTTATGAAAAGAAAAAAGCAATTCAGCAAATAATGACTGTATTTTACATTCTGTACAATATTTGTCTAGTAGTCTCTCTGCTGTGAAAAAGAAGGTGAAGGTGTGTTTTGTTATTAGTTTGTTTCATTATTGGTATGCTGTTGTTGTTTATTGGTTTCATGTGTGTCTGACTCTTTATGAAGCCCCTTCATTAGGGATCTTGGGAGTGGTTCTTTCTTTCTTTTCCAGCTCATTTGACAGATGAAGAAACTGAGGCCAACAGGGTTAAGTGATTTGCCCAAGGTGCCACTATTATGTGTCTGAAGCATTGTTCAGTTCAGGTCTTCCTGACTCCAGATCTGGTACACCACCTAACTGCCTGACTCTTTGGGGAGGGGGAGGGAGAGTTCATTTGGCACACTTAAGTTTGATTTGCATTATTCACATTTTTCTCTTTGCTTCTTAAGTCTAGCCAATCAACCAGATATTTGAACAAGCCTTGGTTTTGTAGCAGTTGATGACTTCCTAGACATAAATGTAAATAAATGTTCATTTGAACATTTAGCCCTTAGCTCCCTGAGCTGTTCCAATCTAATTCTAGCACATCTCTGTCAGACCTTTGCTGGCATTCCCATCATTCGATGTTCAACTACATTTAGTGATCTTTTCATTCCTTTTGTTGTAGTTATGTAGTTTGATTTTGTTTTAATTTGAACTCCTTCACTGGTTATTTCTGACTTTATCATAATATTCTGTTATTTTCCTGTAACCATAGTTAGAGTTTCTTCAGCTGATGGGCAAACACTTTTATTTTCAATTCTTAGCTATCACAAAAAGTGCTTTTATAAATATCTTATTATATGGCAGACCAGAGTTTCTGTTTTTGACCTCCTTGAGGTATGAACATATTCAGTAATAGGTTTGCTCAAAGGGCATATGAACATTTTTAATCAGTGAAATGTGAGTGTATAGAGTGCCAGATTTGGATTTAGGAAGACCTGAGTTCAAATTCTGCTCTAGATAACTATAAGCTTTGTGACCCTGGCCTCAGTTTCCTTATCTGTAAAATCAGAGTAATAGCAATACTTCCCTGGAGGGTTTGCTGTGAAGATCAGATGAGAAAATGTGTGTGAAGTGCTTTGTAACTCTTAAATTGCTGGATGCACAAATGATTGAATAAATGAATGAAAAAGCACTTATTAGTTGCTATTGAGTATAGAGATTTGTGTTAAATACTAGCCCTCTGTTTTTCTGGTCCAGTAGGTCTAGAGTTGAATTTCATCAAAAGAAAACTAATGTTCTAATAGGAGAGACAGTATACAAGGCAGGGTTAAGCTGCAAAGACGATGGAAAGGTCCCATGGTATGAGAAGAAGGCAATTTCTTTACTGTCATTTTGTTGACTGGATTGTATGTGTTTCTGATATTGCTGCATCTGACAGTGCCTATGACTGGTGAAAATGGACTTTTCTGTGTAATCAGTAGCTGTTGTGGCTGAGAAGGGGTGGGGTTGCAAGTTTCCCAGAAGCACTGGCCAAATCCATCTCCTGAATGATGGCTGCAAGGCTCACCTGGTGACAGGGAATGGTGGCCTTGCTGATCCTGGAGTTCTTGGCCTTACCTGCCCTTCTGTGGCACTTGATTGGGAGTCAGAATTAATGGGATGGAATTGAGGGAGCCCTTTCTTTGTGGATTGCTGCCCTCTATGATGGTGTAAGAAACAAATCCTGTGATCTGGGAGACACTTTCATCCCCAGGGCTCTTGGACTCTTGGTATTTGTCATAATTGATTTTAATTAAAAGCTAACTGCATCTGAAATCCTACGTTACTTTTGTGTTAAGCAGTTTACATCATCTTTGTTATCAGAGTTTGAAAATGGGATTTTTCTGCAGTGGAAATTATTCAGAATCGCAATACCTGGATTTGAATAGACTGACACTCATTAGCCACATAACCATGGTCAGTTGCCTAAGCTGTCATCCTCATTTTTTCCAAATGCCATTATTTCTTTATACTGTGCATGCCTTGATCTTGGTCACTTTGGTGGGTCTCATGGATAAGACAGTGAATTCAGGCAGTTTTTGCCATAATTTCCTTGGACTTTTATCACTGACATTCATGAGCATATTCAGGGATTGGGAATGGTGAGAGCTCTTTTCATGCTCCAAATCATCATAAAGTTAAAGTAGTTAAGATACATTTGGCAGATAGTAGGGCTGTTTTTTATTCCCTGTGGCAAAACTGTCCATTCATATCTTTTATAAGGTTCAGCCAAATTAACACTAGGCACTGAAAAAGTAAATCTTTTCATATCCTCCTTATCTAGAAGGATTGAATAGAAACAATCCTTAATGTCTATTGCCCATAGAGGCCATTCTCTTGGCAACTGAGTAGGAGATGGAAGTCCAGGCTGAAGAGTTCCCATAGTTTCCATTTTTTTAAGTTACATTGGTGAAAATACAATATTAGTGTATTAAAGAAAATGATCTTGTTACTACATTTCATGTATTTGTATCTAAATTGGAAATTCCAATGAATTTCATAGGCACTCAGGTGGAGCTTTGAATGTTGAGAAATTAAGGCTTCACCACTCCAGAGACTTTGCTCACTGTGGGTATTTGGAAATTTAAGAAGAGGTCTATTTTTCATTGTGTTGTGATTAGTCTTGAACAAATGTGGATTTTTTTTTTTTTTTTTCTTTTCATTACCTTGGTTTTTGGAGTAGGATCCTATTTCACTTCATCTTAAGATAAATGTTGTTAGTTAAATAAATGGATGTTGTTTTGAAAGTCCTGACGTGTTCATTAAGAAAAAATTATGTCTCTAGTTGGTGACATAACTTGGGCCAAGTTGAGTGTTATTTTATATAATCAGTGTCAAAATTGTGCTTCATATACATATGCTATTTAAAGTTGATATTCTCTATGTCTAAAATGAGATTATTGTAAATATGTAAGTAAAATATTGAAAATGAATATCTTTAAAATTCATGGACATCCAAAAGTCATCTTTTGTTTACCACTTCTTGAGAAAGAAGAAAGTGTGTGAGACACATGTACAATAACCATTATGATTAATTTTTCTTAAATGTTTTAGAAGCACATAGGCTTTGTCTATGAATGCTGATGATATAATATAGAAAGACAACATGGCAGAGGTGATTGAGTCCTGCTTAGTACTAAAGTACTAAAATATTAAAATATACATTATATACTTTTAATACTAAAGTACTAAAACACTATATCACTGAAGGTACTAGTTCACGTTTATGGAGAGACTCTACTCTTTTTCATTCGTCTGCAATTACTTTATATTTTCTTTGAATTTTCATCAAATTTTTTTGAATTCTTTTTCATTTACATGTTGCTTTCAACTCATAGTTTGTAAACCCCTTGAGGGCAGAGAATTATTTTTATTTTAGTATCTTGATTAGTCAGCACAGGAGCAGAATATATTGTAGGGGTTTGTTGCTTTGAATATATCATGCAGATGCAATCACAGGTTTGGTCAGAAATTTAAAAAAAAATACATATGTAAATATTCTTATCTTCAGGTAAATTTTAGACATACAAAACTGTTCTGAACACAAGTTTATAAATCATATACCCAGAATCCTGAAATGTCATCATGTTACTTGGTCTAGGTGATATCAATTTTTCTTCTCTTAAATATAATTACTGCTAAGTTTCTCATTAATTCTGGTAGTAACAGTTAACACCTTATGAATCATTTTTAATTCATTAAGTTGGAGCATTAACCTGTGTTATAAATTAGGTAACTGGGTTGTGTTACTTTTTATCATGCATTTATAGTATCTAAGGAGAAATAGTTAACCTACTTAGATCAGCTATAAATCTAGATAATATTTTTTCCCTTTTCTTCTGGTTTTTGTTTAGATTTTTATATATACTTGTATGTTAATGACTTCTTTATCTATATCCTGGTTTTTAGGAAGATATAGATAGAAAGGTAAGGAAGGGCAAAGTTTAATATTTGTGTAGGCAGGATTTAAAAAATTTGTAGTTACAGAAACTTTTGACACATCCCCAAAGATAGCTTATGGATGATGTATTTGAAGCATAGAGACTTAAAAACCTCTTTAAAATTTTCTAAAAATAATCTGAAAGGAAAAAAAATGCATTTTTGTAAGCCAGTCATCATTACCTGGTTTTTTTTTTTTATTTTTTAAATTTTTTATCCCTCATAAGCAGTGGTAGGCAAGATGTCCCTTGAAAATGACGGTTCTTGTTGCCTGGTGATGAAGCCAACTCTGCCTTGTTTCTTTGCCTACCCTTAAGGAATATGGGAATCATCCTTTCATTTAATTTCAGCTTATTTGTAGCTTTTGCTTTTTGTTCATAGTGAGAAGGTCCATAATATTTTGGTACCTTGGTTGTCAGATAAGAATTTCACATTTAACTTACTGACATAAAATTAATAGATAGGGGAGGTTTCCTGTATTATGTATGTTTTAATAGAGGAAATGTTATTTATATTGGGTGATTATTGTAGTGGAACCTTTGAATATTATAGACAATCACTCTACTAGCTATGTTACTTTGTTTCAAAATTTCTGGTATAATTTTGTTTGAAAAATTTGTTTTATTGGTTGAGAAATTTTATCTAGAAGTAGCAAATTTAACATCTTCTCATAAATATTAACAAATTTAATGGATAATGATTTTGTGGACCACTTTTAGCCTAGGAATATCCAAGGCTATAGCCTAGATCACTGTGTGGATTGGGATTTCCAATCACTATTAGCTATATATCCACTGGGATCATGTGTGTATGTATACTTGGTCTTTCATTGTGTTTATTGGATACACACAATCAAGGATTTGGGGTCTTGGCTGTGGAAGTAAAAGAAACAGTTTAAGTCCTGATAATTTGATTTTTAATTTTCAGGAACTTCTCTTGGGTAAGATTTCTAGATTATATTAACATCCAGGATATATCCTTATCTTGTCAGCCTGATTTTTTCATCTTTATTATTTTATATTTTGCTTTATTTTGGCCAGGAATACCTCAGCCAGAGGAATGATTGTGTAACAACATTTACTTGATATTCTGTTGGTGAAACCAATTTTTTCCCCTTCTCTTTTATTTATTCATTTACTTGTGACTTTAATTTAAAAATTTTTTTGAGTTCCAATTTTGCTTCCTCTAGCTCCTTATATTTGACTTCAAATTTAATAGAGATAAACCTTGCTAGATTTGTCCCAGTGTACTAGCCTGTCATCAGACCTGATTATAGCCTCCTTTTCATCCTGTCATATCTTCAAATCTATTACTCTCTGAATCTTTTGAATCTTTACTTTTTTTTTTTTTAGGTAGTATCATCATTTTTTTTCTTTTTTTTATTAATTTTTATAATTATAACATTTTCTTTGACAGTACATATGCATAGGTAATTTATTTATTTATTTTTACAACATTATCCCTTGTATTCCCTTCTGTTCTGAGTTTTTCCCCTCCTTCCCTCCACCCCCTCTCCTAGGTGGCAGGCATTCCCATACATATTAAATATCTTACAGTATATCCTAGGTACAATATATATGTGCAGAACCGAATTTTGTTGTTGTTGTTGCAAAGGAAGGATTGTATTCGGAAGGTAAAAATAATCTGGGAAGAGAAACAAAACAAAACAAAACAAAATAATGCTCACAGTTTACACTCATTTCCCAGTGTTCCTTTTCTGGATGTAGCTGATTCTGTTCATCATTGATCAATTGGAATTGGATTAGCTCTTCTCTTTGTCGAAGATATCCACTTCTATCAGAATACATCCTCATACAGTATCATTGTTGAAGTGTATAATGATCCCCTGGTTCTGCTCGTTTTACTCAGCATCAGTTGATGTAAGTCTCTCTGTATTCATCCTGCTGGTCATTTCTTACAGAACAATAATATTCCTTAACATTCATATACCATAATTTACCCAACCATTCTCCAATTGCTGGACATCCTGAATCTTTACTCTTGATGACAAAGCATTCCTGTCAGTTGTTTGGCTTAAAACATTTTACCTCCTTGGGTGCTTTTCTTATATGTTTACTTCTCTGCAATTCTTTCTTAATCATCTTAGTTCAAGTTTTCCTCACATTTCATTTGGACTAGTTAAAAAACTTCCTAATTGAATTCTCTGAATTTGCCTTCTCTTTTCTATGATCCATTTTCCACATGGTTACCAAATTGAAATTCCTAAAATACCTGACTCCATTTATCTCTTATTCTAGAAGTTACAGTGACATTCTTTTGCCTCTCATATAACTTACAACCTTTTTTTTGTATGTCATTTAAAGTCCTTCAAAATTCTAAGCTTGTTAGCTAATATTACTTCTGATTGCACATTACTTCTCTTTACATACTCTGTAAGCCAATTGACATTCCCCATACATGATCTTCCATTTTCCATCTTCCACTTCTCACAGGTAATGCATTTCCTATACCTAGAAGGCTCTGTCTTCTCAGTTTTGCCTTTTGGGAACTCTACCTCCCCTCAAGGGTTAGCTGTGATACTCTATCCTATACCTTCATCCCATGCTCCCTTTCTTTGTCCCCTTGTGCAAAGAGTTTTCTCCCTTTATTCAATTGTATTTTAATGCACCTGTATTTTCAGAAATAGAGTTTAGGAAACCCAAGAAAATGATGTTCTGATAAATAAATGATTAGAAGCCTGTGAGAGCCTCGTCAGTAACTTTGACATGTCTATCTTTATGTGTCACCTGGAAGAAATTAGTACAGATGGTTAGATAATTCTTTGATTTGACTTTTGCATATTTAGGACATTTGGTATATTACTCTGTCGAGTAATATACCAAATGTCCTAAATATGCAAAAGTCAAATCTATAGTGATCTATAGAGGGAAAAAAAAGAGGCTATAACCTTTTGCCCTTAAAATTTTTTTTTTTTTTTTAGATTCTCAGGCTGTTTTTCTTCTGAGTGGATATTTTCATGAAGAGACGAAAAAGAAAAAAAAAAACAAAGCTGAGGTGGCAAAAGACTTGTCTATGAGTATACTGTTCCTGGCCTATCCCTGCTTAATTTAGAGGGTGTGACATCTTGCTGATTCGGATTTGGGTCTTTTTGAATTGCTCCTATTTAGATTTGGCTGCATTCATGTAATTTGTCATTGTTGGTGGGCTTTGAAGATTTCCATGTTGGGTTTTTAAAATTCCAATCCCCAGATTCTTAAGAGCAAGTAAAAAGAACACGGAGTTCTATCAGGATGTTTCTAGAAATTGAGTTAGGCCAGGGAAAGGATGCTTCACTTGTCAGCTTCTCTGTGTTAGTTGCCAACCCTTAACTACAGTTTCAAATTGATTGGACTTTTGCCTCAAATCACAAGTTTCAGAAAGTAAAGAAAATGGAAGAGAATGTTGATGTTGGAGCCAAGAGATTGGAATTTTTGTCATTGACCCATTGGGAAATTAGCTGGACCATTGTTGGCAAGCCATTTAATACCCTGGTTTTCTTTTCTACAAAACAAGATATTCTCTTAGGCTGCTAAAACACTGATTTTTAATAAAAAAAAAAATTGACCTAATCAGTCCTATTTTTCCCATATACTCTTTTTTCCATTTTAACATAATATTTTATTTTCCCAGTCACATGTAAAACTATTTTTAAAACTTTTAAGTTCTCTTCCTTTTTCCCTTCCTATATGCTCACCTATTAAGAAGGCACATGTGAAGTTCCATAAAAATCATGTTGAAAAAGAAAATATAGATTTCCCCTACCAAAAACCAAAACAAAACAAAACAAAAAACTCTCAAGAAAAATAAAGTTTAAAAAAAAATATGCTTCAATCTGCATTCAGACACACTCAATTCTTTCTCTGGCTATGAATAACATTTTTCATTGTAAGTCTTTCAGATTAGTCCTGGATCACACAGCTGATCATCCTACATTGCTGTTACTTTGTACACTTTTCTTGAGCTCATGTAGGACTTCCAAAGTTTTTTTTGAGAGCATTCTACTCATCAGGAAAAACAATTCGAGAACATCACCATTAATATCTCCCATATGGTCTTTTTTTAAATTAAAGCTTTTGATTTACAAAACATATGCATCGGTACTTTTTCAGCAATAACCCTTGTAAAACTTTCTGTTCCAAATTTTTCCCTCCTTCCCCCTACCCCTTCCCCTAGATGGCAGGTAGTCCAATACATGCTAAAAATATATGTTAAATCCAATGTATGTATACATATTTATATAGTTATCTTGCTGCACAAGAAAAATCATATCTAGAAAGAAAAAAAAACCTAAGAAGGAAAACAAAATACAAGCAACATCAACAGAAAGTATGAAAATGCTATGTTGTTATCTCCTATATACTTTTGGGCCACATAGTTTTCTTTGATTTGGATAAGACATTTGAAAAATTAAATTATCTGATGCTCCAATATGATTATTGTTTATTAATTGAGTTTAACTGGGGTTTTTACATCCTTTTACTTATATTCACATATTTATGTGAATCCTGAATTTTAAAGGAGTAGAAAAGAAGTAGGTAGGTTTGTGGCCTGGAGGATTGTTCCTTAATGCTGTGGTTAAAATATCACTTTTTAGACAAAACCATCCCTGAAGCCCCTATTGATAAAGTTGTTTTTTTTTTTTTTTTTTCTTTTTTCACATAACACCTAGTTCTCTGATGCACTTTTTTTTTAAAAACATAAATTTCTTTTTTTTTTTTCCTTTTTTAAAAATTAATTTTATAATTATAACTTTTTTTTTTTTTTTGACGGTACATATGCATGGGTAATTTTTTGCAACATAATCCCTTGTACTCACTTCTGTTCTGAATTTTTCCCTCTTTCCCTCCACCCCCTCCCCTAGATGGCAGGCATTTCCATACTTATTAAATATGTTATAATATATCCTAGATACAATATATGTGTGCAGAACCGAATTTCTTGTTGCACAGAACGAATTAGATTCAGAAGGAATTAGATTCTGGGAAGAAAAACAAAAATACAAACAGTTTACATTCATTTCCCAGTGTTCCTTCTCTGGATGTAGCTGATTCTGTCCATCTGATGCACTTCTGCTGAAGTGTTTTATATCATAGTGACCTTTCTTAATGTCATTCTAATGCTAGACTTGTATTGTAATTCTCCCAAAGCAAGGATTATGTCTCATTTAAAATTTTTACCTCAATGATACTATGTGGAGTATACTCTGTAGGTGCTTAATAAATGTTTATTGAATGAATGAGTAATATGTGGGCTATAATATAAACCTATGGTAACAAATATTTGTATAATTGCAAGCTTGTATTTCTCTATTTCTTACCATATTTTCTACCATATCAGTAATATATTTTTAGAGCAAACTTACTCTTTTTTAGGGTAAAGATTAAAGTTGCATGGTATTTCTGTTGAATTGGAACTTCTCGTGTCCTATAGTAAAGTAAACCATTTGGTGATCAGCTGTTATTACATACTTAATATAAATTATTTATAAAAATCATAATAGATGCTGTTTTATATTAATGTAGCCAATAGTGTGTTAAAGGTGATCATATTATAATTACATGCACTACGTTGGAAGTGAAATGACACTTCAATATCCATACAAGCAATTTTGACAGATAGTCATTTTTAGGTGAGCATAGTGTCTTTAGTTCTAATGCAAAAATATAGCAGTCATTATAAAATGATATATAAAGCTATCTCTGCTGACTCTATAGGTGTATTTTAGAAACTTGTACATTCAGAAGTCAGTACTATCTATCTAGTTCATAAAGAATTGATAAGGCAAATTTTCTTCATTTTCCTTCTGTGTTTAACTTTATTACCTACTTTCTCATATGTAGATGGATTCATTGATCCTCGTGGAGGGGAAAGAATGCTAGACTTGAAAGTAGCAGACCCTTTTCAGAATTCTGTCTTAGATATCTGTCTTCTAGTTGACTGATCTTTGGGAGTCATTTAAACTTTAGTTTTCTTATTTGTCAAGAGGGGATAATAGGATTTTCTCTACCACTTGCTAGGGCTGTTGTGAGGGAAGCACAAGACATAGACTTGAGCTGTATTGTTATTATTTACTGTATGGCACTGGATGCTTAACATGCTATATTGAGGTCTGAACACTTCTTTGAATAAGGAGCTCCTTAACTACACTTAGGGAGCAGGAGATTTGGGAATATTGTCCTATTTCAGAGATCCCATGTCCCAGCTAGAAAGCACTACTCAGATTCCTTTTTACTAATAAGGGGCTAATGGATCCAGTAACATGAAGTCTGAGGATTTAGCAGTGTCTGCTGTTGCACTGACACTCATGCATCCTAACAGCATTACTGTGTCCTCTCTCCATAGCTACTTATCTAAGCTGTGTTCTCTCTCCATAGCTGGTGTCCTAAAAGCATCACTGTGCCCTCTCTCCATAGCTGACTTCTCAAGTACATGTCAGGCCAAGGAGCTTGCTATTGCTTGCTATCATCAGTATTTTAGCAAGGTGGTTGGATAGTATGATGGATTGTTGAAACATAAGTCAATTAGTGATTTTAGAAAGAAGGATCTTTTCCTCTGTTCTCTCTGTGAGATGATTACTATTTGCCTATTTTTTTCTACTCTCTTCTCCTTCCCCTCCATGAAAATGGAAACCTCCTCCAGGCCTTAGTGTGTATCATGAAAAGATATGGTAATGCATTGTTTCTAATATTGTTTCCACACCAGTAACATTGTAACTGTTTCTGATCTTGAACTATTTGACAATGCTAAACTTTGGGAGCAAAAGTTTTCTGAGTTGTCAGTAGCTGTGGCTATTATTATTTGTTACTATGAAGTCTTCTCTCCCCTTTGACTCATCAGCCTAGTGTATAGAGATTAATTCTACTTTATTAATACTAATGCATATTTATTTCTAAAGTTTTGATTGTAAATTGATCAATAGAAGGAAATTATTTATCTTTAGTCACCCAGTAGCATAACAGCTATCAGCATACTCTTTGGACTTCACATATATTAAAAATTGTTTTCATATGTAATTGGAGGAAAAATTCATATTAAAAAACAAAACAAAATAAAATACTCTTTGGACTATCAGTCAACAAATGTTAGCCTACCAATTCCTTCTGCTAAATTATACAGAATATATATAATGGTCTTTATGTGCAAGAAATTGTTCTGAGGGATGGGAAGAGAAAGACACCTGCTCCTTCCCTCAGTTTCTACTTGAAATCAGGAAGACTTATCTTTCTGAGTTCATATCAAGCATCAAACACTTAATAGTTATGTTACCCCGGGCAAGTCACTTGACTCTGCCTCTGTATCAGATCTGTCCCATGAGTTGGACAAGGCAATGACAAACCACTCCAGTATCTCTGTCAAGAAACCCCAAATAGATTCACAAAGAGTCACACAACTGAAAAATGATTGAACAATCACATATACATAGATAAGTAAATAGAAGATAATTTGGGGAGGAAGGAGATCTTTAACTTTTGGATCCTGAAAAAAGGCTTCTTGTGGAAGAGGTGGCATCTGAGATGAATCTTGAAGAAATACAAAGATGTCAACAAAGCATTTATTAAACACCTACTACATCCTGGGCACTGTGAAAAAGGAGAATATTTCAGGCATAGGAGACAGTAGCTGATATAGATGCACTGGAATGGGAAGATAAGAGTGTCAGGTCAAAGTGGTAGATAAGGAGTCCGATTTGGCAGCAACTTCCAGTTCTTCAAAGGGAACAAGCATTTATTAAAAGCTTACTATGTTCCAGGCTCAATGATTTAATTAGTGGGAGTATTCCTTCCTTCAATGTAAATGGCAAATCTTCTAGTAGGTAGTCACTGAGAGAAGTTGTGGCTAAGATTCCACCTGCGTGCCAATCTTTTGGTAAGAAGTCTTTCCAGACTTTAAAAGGCTAGTAGTAAAGAATGGCTTACAAAGCCCTTGTCTTAAAGCCTTTTCAGTTTGAGTATAAGCTTAGGAATTTGCCTTCCAGTGGCATATAGACTTTATGAACTTAGCATCACCATCCACATATCACAGCTAAGACTTTCGTGAAGGCTAATGTTGATTTATTGAAATAGTAAACTTGTTATTTAAAATGAATTTTACTCTATTGGGTTTTAAATGGCAGTGTCTCCAAATGCCCAATTTAGGTTAATTATTTGAGGTTATTTTTACTTAACTTTCTTGTTCCCAAGAGCAGTTGAGTGATCATTTCTCAAACTTAAATTTATGTCTAGTTTTAAAAATGTTTTTAGTATAATTTTTCTTTATGGAAGTACCATAATGTAAACCATTTTATCTGCTATCTACATATATTACTTCCCTTCAGAGAAGAAAATTGAAGTTTCTTTGGCTTTATGGTTTAGAGAGATTTTTCTATAGAATTTATCATTTTAAAATACCAATGTTGTTCTGTCAGTGGTCACCCACCAACTTGTATAATTCTAATAAAATTAGATATGATTGCAAAAAAAATTTGGTAATTCTTGGAATGGGTAGATAAAAAAATCAATGAAAACTTTAGGCTTTGGATTATAAGAGGTAGCTGTTAGAATGGATAAAGATTACAGTAAATTTTTAAGTTATTTCAAAGTTCTTATTGAATGAAGGTAGTGTCAAGTCTTGTTTATCTTAGTCACAGATATGGAGAATACTTTCAGTCTTGGAGTTTCATTTTTTTTTTTGTCACTCAGTATACTGCTTGTGGGATTCTTTTGGGGGTGGAGGTGGGAAGAGGGTCTTTTTCTTTAAAGTTAGTGAAAAATTTGAATTTCCTATTCCTATTTCTATAATTCAATACAATTAATACAAATAATAGAGAGTTGACCTTATTGGATTAATCTAATGTACAATTAACATGTTGTTTCTTTAAGTTATTTTTTCTTTGTGATTTTTGTTTCATAGCGTCGTCCCCCAGACTACAGTAATACTGAACAATGATCGACAGAACTCCATTGTAGCCAAGATGGTTGGGCAAGAAGAACCTTTGAGCAGGGCAACGGATTCCCTGGAAAATATCCTTAGCAAGTCAGTAGCCACAGCACCAATCCCACTTCTCTGTTTCCATTTGACACTCTTACCCGTCTCTTACCCATGACATTCAAAAGACCAAACTCAAGATTCTATTTTTTTTTCCTATTTTTGTTATTGCTAAGGAAAAAACCAGAATGTATTTGCATTGCTATAGGCATTGAAACTGTCTAAAAAAAAGAAACCACATAGACTTTTTGTGTGACTACTTTTGAAATTAGAACTTAAATTATTGAGTGCCATTGTCCTGACTCATGCTATAAAGTGGGTGATGTGGTATAGGTTAAAGTTTTTTGATTTTTGGAACTTTTAAGTTCTGAGTTTAGCTCAGATATTGAGTTCTTACAAAATATTCAGGGAATTGTTTAAACATTTCCTTGATAGTAGAATGAGATTACTCATCTTATTCATCAAATATTCATAGGAATATTTTTCCCCCACTTGTCTATTGAGAAAATTGGCCATCATCCAAGATACTTAAAATGCTAACTATTTTCTGAATCAATAGTAGCAATATTAAAATGTTTATACCACTTATTTTTCAGTGAATTCTGTGGGCCTAAGTATTTGATGACTTTTTCAAATAACTGTTTTTTTTTTTAATAACTTTTTTTAGATTAAAAAATATGAATTTAAGAATACTTAGGCATAGGGAAAAGCATACAGGTATCATTGTTATGTTCCAGTAATTTACTTTTAGTCATCCTAACAGTGACAAACTTGCTTTCTCCACCCTCCATTCCAGAGATAACTTTTCTGCCACTTGTTTCCCATCTGCAGCCTTATGACATCTTGAGTTGCTTTTTTCTACCAAACTTTCTCTATTAGCAAACTGCTTCTTCTCCCACTTTTAGTGTATCTTATTGTCTTGGCCTAATACTGTGGGAAACCAGTTGGGTCTATGGAGAACTGGCAATGGTCAGGATAGGAAAGAAAGTGACAATTTCCCTGAGCTTTTCTCTCAGTCTGCTTTATTAATAACTTGAAATGGAAGGATTGATTTGTCTGAGTATCATTGAGATAGGATACCTGCTGCCCTGCCTCTATAAAGAGCCCCAAATTGGATGGTCAGCATTGCCCTATTATTCTAGTCCCTTCCTTTATATGTCATGCAAAGTGACAAGAATATTGTTTTCTTCTCCAGAATCTCATTGCTATTCACCAATGCCAGTTAAGGGATTAGGAATGAGTCAGTCTAGAAGTTTGCTATTAAGAGAAGGTGAAGAAGATATCAGAATCCGTTCTCAGCTGTCATCTGGTTTCTCCTAGTTCCTTTTCTCTCTAAATGTCTGTTCTCTTTGACACTGAGATGGCTGAAGTGCTCAGTAAAACCTTTGTCTAGTGGATTATCTGCTATTTGATTATCTCCTTTCTGCTTTCTTTGATTGTGTTGGGATCATCAGAATTTCAAATGCTATAGCAGCTGTTAGAGTAGTTGACATCTTGCACTGAATTGACATAGAAGAATTCTCTAAAAACACTAACCTCCTTCCTCTTCCCTCCCTCCAACCTGGTATTTTAGAAAGAAAGAGGGTAAAAAATAACATTGAGCTCTTTCACTTGTTAATTCTCTACAGGCTGCCCTAGGGGTTCAGAAGCCATGTTCTATGTTTTGTCATAGAATAAATTTACCTGAATTATTATTTGGTGATGAAACTAGAACTTAAAATAAGTCACAGAGAGTGCAGGCTTTACTTTTTTTATCTTCAAAATATGATTGACATCCTTAGATTTTCAGATGGATGGTTTTTGCTTGATTCTGATATTAGTATCATGGAATTGCTTTTGAATGTTTCAGCTTTCTATCTTGTTACTTACCCCTTCTTGTTATTGATCATAATATGACATGTGGTGCCATCTAGGAGAATGCTTTGATCTGTATGAAATATAAAATCTATTCTTTAAAGAAAAAAAAAGTCCCAGTGATTCAATGTTAGACTCTTCCTTTTTTATTTATTCCTTAAATTGACAAGATGTGGGTCTGCTTTGTTTCTGTTTCAGTGCTGTTCCTGCACGTAGGCAAAACACCATAGTGGTGAAGGTTCCAGGCCATGAAGATAGTCACAATGAAGACGGGGAGAGTGGATCAGAGGCCAGTGACTCTGTTTCCAATAGTGGACAGTCAGGAAGCCAGAATATTGGAAACAATGTTACTTTGATTACGTTGAATTCAGAAGGTATGTCGTATCTAGTGGGTGTTAAAGGGGTGAAGAAAGCAAATGAAAATCGTCGGGTTGAGTTAAGACGCTACTATTTTAATGAATTTCCTTTGATTCTTTTGTGGGGTGATTTTTAGCATAACTGTTGCTCAGTTTCCTGTGGCACTTAAATAGAATTTTTATTTAGGATACCATGGTAAATATAATTCAGATCAGGTCTTGATAGTTTTTACATCATTTCACAGGCATTTGTGGAATTATCTTTTCAAAATTATGTTTTATTTAGTAGAAATGAAATTTTGGAAATGGAATACTCAGCATTGTGTTCATAGCTCAGAACAGAAATAAAATTTCAGAATCATAAATTCTCAAAGTTCAGAAGGTACTTACAGACTATATCTATTCCACTTGGACTTGCACAAGAATTCCCTGCATAAGATAGCTGAGAACTGGTCATCTGGTCTTTTCTTGCAGAGGTCCCTTTATTATCAAGAGCCTAACATCTACTAAAGAAACCCAATTCTACTTGGGTACAGCTTTAATTAGGAGGATTTTTTTTTTTTTTTTTTTTTTTTAATGTCCATCAAGTCTCAGTTTTTCTCTTTGCTGCTAATACCTACTGTTTCTAATTCTTTCCTTGGGAGCCAAGCAGAAAAAGTCTAACCACTTTAAAGAAATAAAAAAATCAATATGTCTTTATAAAATTTCTTACTCCTTCCCAAGGAGCCAGGCTTTAAAATAAATAGTTAAGAAAAAAGAAAGAAAGACAAAAAAAGTTAACTAAAGTGAAAAAAAAATCTGACTTTTATGAAGTGTTCTGGGTAGGAAGAAAAATGTCTTCTCATGTGGTTTCTTTGGGGCCAAGCTTGGTCATGATGATTTTATAGCTCTAGTCTTTCAATCCTATGGTTCCTCAAATACTAGAAAACAGTTACCAGGTGTTTCTTCCTTCCTGTTTTCAATTTCTTCAACATATCTTTCAGTGGCTTGAACTTAAGGCCTGTCGCAATCTTGGTTGTCCTTTGAAACTAGGCTTTCTCTTCAGTTTATCAGTATATCTCCTAAAATGGAGTGACCATTTCTCAGTAGACTATTTCAAATGTGGTCTGACCTGGGCTAGGAATAGTGGGACTATCCTTCTCCTAGCCTCAGCCATTCTACTTTCTTTTTGTGTAGCAGGAAATGGAAGCTGCTTTCCACACCTTGTATTTCTCTTTGATTTGCAGTGTATTGTGATATCCAGATTTTTTTTTTTTAATAAAGCAATAATATTTCAAAACCTCCCTCATTTTATACATACTTAGTTGATTTTTTTTTTTCATCGAAGTGTTGAACTTCAAAGTTATACATATTAAGTTAATATTAAATCAGTCTTTTTAAGGTTATAGAATTTCTGGCTTTCTTCAAGACTCTGTTTCCTTTTGTGATCTCTCCACCTCAGCTTTTCTTCCTCCATTCCAAATATTACTCTCTCTCCTAATTGTTAATCTACCTTCCCTAACAACATTGTTTAAAATTTACTAATTTTATATTTTGTATTTTCTTGTTTGTATACTGCTTCCTCTACCCTCCCTATCATCTCTGAATGTAAACTCCTTGAGGACATGTACTTGTTACTGTTTTTTCCTTGTATCTGTAGGACAGTGCCTGGTACATGGTATGTGCTTAATAATTGCTTGTGGAATTGAAGAGTTCTTTCACTCCTTCTGAATTTACAAATCTTTGAATAACATTGCCTTTGAAGAGGAGGACAAAAATGTTTTAATATGTTGGTTGCTGTAATCTATTAAGCTATTTCATGGATTTGGAATTCTTTAGAAAAATAAACAGTATATTAACTTTAAATATGGTTTCCTTTATGTAAGATTCTCAAGAGGAATAGGTCTTCATTTGTCTTGTCAGTAATTTTTGGGATGTACAGAAACTTATTTTAGGCACAGAGTGTCTACAAATTTCAATTAATAGCTTATATAAGACAGAATTGAACCATGAACATTTAATTTTCTGCATTTCTGTGCATTAATGTATGTGGCATTAATATAATTTATTGAATTTCATTAAATAAGAAAATGGTAAACAGAAAGAAGCATGAAAGAATCAAAGTTATATGATCTAGACGCTGAAATTCCAGAATTTCAGACTTTGAAAAGGCCCCCCAGCTCATCTGGTTCAGCTCATACTTGAAGTCCATGGTCACTTGGTCATTTTTACCTTGTTGCCTACTGGGTTTTCTTATTGTTGCTTTATGTCATAGTGTTGTTTTTTTTGTTTTTTGTTTTTTGGTGGTCCATCTCCTTGATTCAGTCTGAGCTTCTACTCTACCAAAATCTATAAGTCTTCGCTTCAATACTATGTGCTTTTATTAAGCTTCTACTTTTTGGAAGGTCTTGTGCTAGGTCCTGGCACACAAAGCCCAAAATGAGACAATTGTTATCTCTAAAGAGTTCATATTTTCCCAGAGGAAACTCTGTATTAAATGTCATTTTATTAAGGTTAATAATGCATATAGATAACATAGTAAAAGCATGAGAGATAAAAACATAGTTCATAGTATTGTATAATGAATATCTTCCAGGCATCCCTTTTAGATTATAACAGCCATTTTCTAGAATACTATAAGATCTTAAGGGATCCTTACAACAAGCAGATGAAATACCTATTATGATTTTTATTTTGTAGATGTAGAAACTGAAGGTGAAGGAAGTTGTTGCTTGCCTGGTATCACAGAATTACCAAACCTTTAGGCAGAATTTGAATTCAGCTCCTCCTGATTCCAAATCTAGCATTCTGTCCACAATCTTATATAGAAATTGCAGGTCTTCACTGATAGATGAATTTTCTCATGTAAGTTCTCATAGAAGTTCCCTCCAGTAATGAAACTGTAAACATGGATGAATGAGACCAAACCCCATGTTTCTTAATGCTTCATGGCCAATGATACTGTTGAACTCATTAGTGACTTCTACTGGTACAGTATTGTAAACTGTATTCCTTTAAGCATTGCCACTCCATTCCTGCATTTTAGAGACTATGTTATTTAGAAAGTATATTATGTAAACTTCCATAACATATTCTTTTGAGAGGTTTGCAAAGGACAGCCTGTGAACACATAAAGAGTGTAATGAGACCACATTTTTTCAGTTCATTTCTTAGTTTTCAGGTGTATTATCTCTAGAACCAGATGACAAGTCACAAACTGATCCCAGCTTATGATGCTGCATTTTCCTGAAAGTTCCTTTTTAAGTCATTTGTTTGGAATTTAGAACACATTTTTCTGCATGGTGGTTAGCTTCTTGGGTTGGACTGTGGAAGCTTATTGTCATCCTATGGAAGATAGGGTTGTTAGAAAGTGCTTTATAAATAATAAAGTAGGGGCAGCTAAATGGCACAGTGGATAGACTGTTGGCCCTGAAGTCAGGAGGACCTGAGTTCAAATATGGTTTCAGATACTTAACTCTTCCTGGCTGTTTGACCCTGGGCAAGTCACTTAACCCCAATTGCCTCATTAAAAAAAAATAGCAATAATAATAATTAAAAAGCATTATTATTATGACTACTAATAACTAAAGTTATTATTACTATTCTAGAACTCAGTGAGTATATATTGTTTCTATGGAGAAAGACCTTTTGAAATCCATTTTGGAATTCCAAGACTGTGTCTTCCTAGATTGTGAGATAGTCTGAGGATTGTGTGATATAGGATAGATGTGAGAAGTCTGGTATAAGTTGCTGCTGGAGCTGGAGCAGGGGCGCTGGAGTGGGGGAAGGCCCTGTAGGTACCTTGTACTCTAAACTCTTTGCCCTAAGAGACTTGGGCTTGGGGCCACCTCCTAGTTTTTTGATTTCTACCATGTCATCTCAGGTGAGAGTTTCTCTTCTTCTTGACCTGCTTGCCTATTCTTTTTCTCAAACTTTGCACTGAGCCTTTTTGAGTTTTTCAAGAGAGCAGCAGTAGAAAATGAAGGGGAGCATAAAAGATATTGCTTCCAATTTCCTCATTTTTATTTTCTCCTCAGAGCTGACCACAAGTGTTAATAATGATTGGTGTTTGAATACACTAGAAAGATGCATTAAAGAATTAAGATTAATGTACTTTTCAAAGGGGCTAACCCAATCATTCATCTTAAGATCTAGAGCAGGGTGGGGAGTGAAAAGCAGGGTGGAGCCTTGGAATTAGGGTTGGAGAAGGCTCTGGGTTTAATTGTGAAGATGGGGTGGGATTTGGGGGGGGTGCAACTGATTCCATTCTCTCAGCACTGAGAATGGAATGGTCAGTATCAGAAGTGGTCTTAGGTGTATAATCTCCTTCTGTTTCTTTTCACCTTCTCATTAATTTTGCGTGAACCACCTCTCCCCCATCCTCCACATGCAAGTTCAGAATTTCAGTCTACAAGCATTTATTAGGCACATACTAGGTATCTGACACTGTTCTAGGCATTGGGATTAAATGACAAACTCCTGTCCTCAGAGAGTATATCTTTACCTTCTTACCTTACAGAAGGATGAAATGGGAGTCTATAAATATGTGCAAAGTAATTATGAATTATAAATATAAGACAGTCACAATTATTAAATCGTATTAAATCAATAACACATTAAATAGAGTACTGAGAAGGAAAGGGAAGAGTTTGAGAGTGTGGTTCTCACAATAGGCTATGAAGGTAGAAGTGGAAATGGGGAGTTCTGGTGTCTGCTGAAGGGAGGATGTATTTATTGTTGAGAATTGCTTGTATTATCTCATCCAAATTGTAGTTGTACATTTCCTATCTGGAAGGGATCGAATGCCGTCCTCCACTGAGCCTTCTGTTTGTTTTGTCTACTACTTAGCTTCTTGACACTTTGAACCCTGGTATGCTTTTGTGATCAAAATTGGCTTCCAGAGCTAGGCGGGAGATAAGGGTAATAAAAAACATTTTAAGGACAAGAAGCTGCAGAAAAGACAGTCTCCGTCCCCTACCCCCCAAGCTAAACATGATAGCTTAAAGAAAAATTGTGATGATTTAAATACAATTTCTAACATCTTTATTTAAATTTTCTAGTTTGTCAGACATAGGTTTTTAATTACATGTACTTACTTGTCTATCTTTATGTAATTGAGTTTACTATTTTGCTAACTAGAATGGTTATTTTGCCTGAAATGATTCCTCTGGAGCTCCAGACTAATTGTCTCTTGTCAGTCATTGGCAACTCTCAAAGCCTTTTCTTCCTTATTTGATCTTTATAACATTTTCAAGGAGGTGGGATCCCAGGACATGGCATGAGCCCCTTCATTGTTGAGGTAGTTGACATATAAATGACTTTATCAAAGTCTCCTAAATAGAAGTATAGGACTCAGAACTGATTTAGAGGTCAGGGTGCTCCAGGACAAATATGGAATTTGCAAATGAAATATTTTTAGTTGTTTCTCCTTTGTAGATGTACAATGTGAGCAGGCAGAATTGGTGACAGGAGCAAGAGATATCGGTCTTAGTAAATTACTCTGAAGTTTTGGAGGGAAAAAGGAGTTTTCCAACTGTTTTGCTCACATGGCTAGCTGTTGGTGAAGTCCCACTGGTATTCATAGTGTTGGGAAATGATTGGGCAAGTGTAATTTTTTGCCCATCTCATATGGATAGTGGTTAGAGGATGTGTACGTTGATTTTGGGTCCAGTTCTCTTGTTGTAATTTTATGCACTTCTGGGACAAAGTATAATTTTAGGAAATGAGAATCTTATGTACACATAAGACACACACAGGAAGCCAAACTACTGATAACCCCAAGAATGGGTTCCTTGTTTCCTAAAGGGAAATCAGCTTAGCTTAGGCTGTCTTAACATATGTGTAACTCCTATTACAGGAAGCCTCATGTAAATTAAGGGAAAAATTGATACCTATCCTCTTGTTTTCTCTTAAAATGACCTGTATCATTTACATTTTAAGAAGACCATGATATATGCTAATATATGGATGGAAAATTTTTCTAATGTGTCATGTTATTAGAAAAAAAATTACATTTTTGGATTTGTAAGTTTCATCCATCTGTCACTATCCATAAAAGGTTAATTCAAGGTGGTATATGAGTTTCAGATTCTGGATTCTTGTATTAAAAATTTTAGTCTGGGAAGAAAGTTACCTTGTAGGAAGGTAAATTAATTTTTGCAAGGGGCTTTCACTAATAATGTCTCTGCTTTAGTTTTGATCCTATACTTAGAAAGACAGGAATTGTATTTTGGAATTATTTTATTATAGCCCTCCTAAGTGTTTATATGTTATGATTCATACAGCTATGTCCTTGAGGACATGTATTTATCCCAAGAAAATTTTTAATGCTCTGAAAACATTTGCAAGAGTTTTTCCTTTTAGATATGATTGCTTGGCATAGATTATATTCAGACAGATGTGATTTTTTTTAAAAACATGATTGCTGTATATGTAAATGGTGAAAAAACAGCTAATCCATTAATGTCCCTTGGATCAGATTTACTTTGGACCTTTTGTAGAATCATCCATTAAAATTTTTTCAGTGAGATTTATGTGATGGGAATTGGATTAGTGTCCTCATCACCCCCCATGACTGGAAATAGCTTCGCTCAGCTGTAGGGAATGTTCAGTAGGCTAGTTGGTTCCAGAAAAAATTGCATGATTAACATAAAACTCCTAAAGAATGATAGACTTGTCCTCTTGATTTAGTCATTTTATTTCTTGATAAGAGCCAAAAGTTGCAACTAAGCAGCTTGCTCTTATCTTCTTTTAAGAAAAAACTTAAATGCCTAAAGTTGACTTTGGAATAAACCAGATCTCAAAGTGGCCATTCTCTACCAAGTTCAAATGGTCTGTACTAATTGCTGTGTAGTCTTTAATGAAAATTTGGAATTGATTCTGCGATATCTAGAAGGTCCTGCGGCTTGATGCCTCGTTGTGTGATGTGGTACTGACTTCTATCATGTAGCAAAAAGTCTATCAAGTTATGCCCCATAGGGTTGCTTTTTAATTGGGCTTCTTGGAAAATTATACGTTCTGATTTAACTAATTTTCTTCTTAACAAAGGGTTAAAACAATTCCCTCTTCTTTCTTTTTTAATTCTTGTAGAAAATAGGCTAACACCCATTTAATTGAATAGAGGACAATAGACATAACCTAATGATATATGCTGATAATATTAGCAGTATCCCTGAGGTCTTGCTTAGGAACGTGAATCATGATTGTTCTGAAGTGGACATGAAGCAAGGATAAGAGATTAGATTTAATAGTTGAATATATATACTGACCTCACAGCATCTGTAAGCCAAAGCCTAGTAGGGAAAGATCTCCCTCTTTTCCTCCCTTCCTCACTCCTTCCCTATGGCTCTCCTTTCTTCCCTCCTCCTTCCCTCCAAATACCTTTGTTTCTTTTTCTCAGTCTCGCTCTGTCTTTAAGTCTCGCTGTCTCTGTAACTGTCTTCTCTCTGAACTTTTTTGATTGAAGACTTACTGTAATAGTGGCCCCCTAAGTTGAGGAACTTTTTCATTTTGGAAACAGGGAGATAGATGGCTCAATGTATAGAGCATTGAACTTGATCTTCTGAAGAACTGAGCTCCAATCCAGCCTCAAATACTTTATTAGCTGTGCAAATCAATTAACCATTGTCAGCTTCAAGTTCCTCATTTGTAAAATGGGGAGAATAATGGCACCTCTCTGTCAGGGTTGTGCTAAAATATTTATAAAATGCTTTGGCCATTCTTTTTTTTTTTTTGGTTTCAAGCTTTTTTTTTTAATTTAAATTTTTATTTTTATTTTATTTTATAATTATAACTTTTTTTTTTTTTTTGACAGTACATATGCATGGGTAATTTTTTACAACATTATCCCTTGCACTTACTTCTATTCAGATTTTTTCCCTTCCTCCCCCAACCCCCTCCCCCAGATGGCAGGCAGTCTTATACATGTTAAATATATTACAGTATATTCTAGATACAATATATGTGTGTAGAACCGAATTTCTTGTTGCACAGGAAGAATTGGATTCAGAAGGTAAAAATAACAGTTTACACTCATTTCCCAGTGGCTTTGGCCATTCTTAAAACTGTTATATTTCTTAGAGTTTTGAATAACACAGTCTTCTAAGAATTAAAATTGTGACTTATGTGAACATAAGGGAGCTGCCATATATTACCAGCAGCATCTTACACAGGAGACATGGGTTAAAAACTATTTAGGAGAAGTAGGCCTGGAAAAGGATTAGTTGTGTAAAAAGAACATCAGATAGCAGATGAACTCCATGTTCTAGCCTAAGGACTACACCAAACATATACAGATGAAAGCTTTAACCTTATTGAGTAGAGTTTTTTTCTGGGTAATTTAATTGTTTTATTAATAGGATCAACATGTTTATTAATGAAACTATGATTATTTGCCTGTCTCTCTTAGAACAAATACCTCTCATGGCGGTAGGCTCCCCGTTTATATGGTCTTCAAAGAGTAGGTGTTCCTGAGGGTGGCAATCAGTTCTGATTGGTTAACAGTTAATGAGAAAATGAACATTACGGTGAGAGACTGGAGTGTATTACAATGAAAGTCTTGGGGTATGTATTGGGTAGATCTTTTTTTTTTTTTTTTTTTTTTTTTTTTTTTAATGAAAATACTTACTATGTTTAGATTCATATTCAGTCTCCATCTATCTCTCTCTGGATGAGGATGATTTTTTTAAAAAACTAATGATAATTTTTTATCTTTAAATATATGCAAAGATAGTTTTCTACACTTACCCTTGAAAAACCTTCTGTTCCAAATTCCTCCTTTCCCCCTCCCCTAAACGTTAACTATCCAATGTAGATTAAACATGTGCAGTTCTAAACATATTTCCATATTTGTCGTGCTGCACAAGAAAAATAAGACACAAAAAAAGAAAAAGAAAAAGAAATAAACAAGAACAACAAAGGTGAAAATACTATGCTGTGATCCACATTCAGCCCTCATAGTTCTCTCTCTGGATGCAGGTGGCTCTTTTCATCACCAATCTATTGAAATTGCCTTGAATCACCTCATTGTAGAGACAAGCCAAGTTCATCACAGTTGATCATCACATAATTTTATTGTTGCTGTGTTCAATGTTCTCTTAGTTCTACTTAGTTCATTTAGCATCAGTTCATGTAAGTCTTTCCAGGTTTTTCTGAAATCAGCTTGTTTATCATTTCTTATAGAACAATAATATTTCATTACATATATACCATAACTTATTTAGCCATTCCCATCTGATGGGCATTCACTCAATTTCCAGTTCCTTGCCATTACACAAAGGGCTGCTACAAACATTTTTGCACATGTGGATCCTTTTGTCTTTTTTGTGATCTCTTTGGGATACAGACCCAGCAGAGATACTCCTGAATCAAAGGATATACACAGTTTTACAACCCCTTGAACATAGTTCCAAATTCCTCTCCAGAATGGTTGGGTCATTTTATAACTCAGCTAATTATGTGTTTATTAGTGACGCAGTTTTCCTACATCCCCTCCAACATTTATCATTATCTTTTCCTGTCATGTAGCCAATTTTAGAGGTGTAAAGTGATACCTCAGAATTGTCTTAATTTGCATTTCTGTAATAGTGATTCAGAGCATTTTTTTCACATGATTATAAGTGACTTTAATTTCTTCATCTGAAAACTGTCTGTTCATATCATTTGACCATTTATTAATTGGGAAATTTCTTGTTTCCATATAAATTTTAGTCCGTTTTCTATGTATTTTAGAAATGAGACCTTTACCAGTAAATATTGGATGTAAAAATTTCCCCTTATTTTTCTGCTTCCTTTCTAATCTTGTCTGCATTGGTTTTCTTTGTACAAAAACTTTTAAATTTAATATAATAAAAAATTATCCACTTTGCATTTCATAATGTTCTCTAGTTCTTCTTTGTTCATAAATTCCTTCCTTTTCCACAGATCTGAGAAGTAGACTATCCTTTGTTCTCCTAATAGTATTACCTTATAGTACCACCATTTTTGTCTAAATCATGAACCCATTTTGACCTTATGTTAGTATATTATGTATTGGTCAACACTTAGTTCCACCATACTTAAAAAAGTTAAACTTTTGTTTAAATGTATTTAAATTGTATTTGTTTCAATCGACATCAGTCAGCTTTCTCTACTCCTTTTCCCTAACAAAATCCCTGTTATACAAACTTGTATTGTCAATCAAAATAAATTTCTGCTTTGACTATATCTATATCCAAAATTATCTATCTCAATTTGCACAAGCCTAATCCAGTCACTTAAAAAGAGTTATTATGTGCCTAAGCTATGCTAGACACTGCTCTAAACACTAGGGATACAAAAGGAAAAAAAAAAAAAAAAAAAAAAAGGAAATAGTCCCTTCCCTTAAGGACCTTATAACTTAATGGGAATATGACATTATAATTAGACCTCTCGGTGGAATTTGGGACCTCTTCTTTCTTTGATATCTCTGCACTGATATGTTCTGCCAAGCTGATTCCTGGGTAGACCTCTTTTCTGTTATTTGCAGACCTGTCTCCCTGTGCTATCTTGGGTTGAAAAAATTACTTAGTGTAATTTTTTTTTTTTTCCTCTTGCATTTCCTGATCAGTATTCAGTCTACTGCATTTTCTAGACCTATATGGAGTTGTATGGTAGATTTCTGCTGTACTTCTTGCCACTCTACCATTTTGGCTCTGCCTCAATGGTAGATCTTTTATGACCAAGATTTATGAGTATATTTGTTGCTGTGTCTGACTGTCACGACTTCATTTGGGTTTTTTTGATCAAAGATACTGGAGCAATTTACCATTTCTTTTTTCAGTTAATTTACTGATGAGAAAATGGAAGTGAATCGGGTTAACTGACTTGCCTAAGATCACATAGTTAGTAATGTGTCTGAGTTTATTTGATCCTTGGATGTTTCCTACTTAGAGACTTAGGTGGGTAAATGCTCCAGTGCATAGAGGGGTAGCTCTGTGCCTTCTCCTCTTGTCCCAATCTTGTCCACATCTTCCTCTAAGTCCTTTTTGGAGGATCTGCACCATGGGCTGGGTTCATCTCTCTCATGTTTTCTTACTGCCTCAGTGGCAGCTTGGTAGTGCCTTGCATCTTTGTTATTTCTCATTCTCTCTGCATGATTTTCTAGTCTTAACTCCTCCTCAGTGATGTCTTTTATGGAATTTTTCAGGTGTAAACCATTGCTAATAATATAGTCACCCAACTTCTATTTCACATGTGCCTTTCACTTGATCACATTTACACAGTGATGGGTCCAAAGGGGACACTTAATGAATAAATGCTTATTGAATTGACTTGGATACTTAATACTTATGGTGTTCCATGATTCACAGCTGTGTGCCATCACTGTGAGAATGTATAAATAATTTATTGATTGAAAATAAAATTGTGTAAGTTTTTAGGGCTTTAAATGATGAATATAGTTACATTTCAACAAACACTTATAGGAATGCAAAAAAAAAAAAGTCGTGTTTGACAAAACAGGGATCATATTTTGTGACGATTTGTAGCTCTCGAAGTACCCAGCAATTCTTCTGGTGAAGAAATATTTGTTAAAAATTAAGTACTTTTAGACTTTGTAGCATAGTGCATCAATACCATTGAAAGAGGCATATTTACATAATTTATTGAACTTTTCAAAAAGTAAAAACTGTGCTTTTTTTTTTCTCAAAAAAAGATCACAAATTTATCTTTTTCTTTCTTTCTTTTTTTTTTTTTTGAATTACAAAGCTACTTTTAATACTCTGGGATAAGCTCCATAGGAATAAAAAAAAAATTAGAAGAGGGTAGCCCCCTTACCCCTAGGAATGCCCTGGAGGAGAGCAAGGCTACCTGGGGGTGAAGGATGCACAGAGAGAATCCACTGCAGACACAGGGCTAAGGGAATGCCATCAGTTTTAGGATCATGAGCACTTCAGGAGGAGGCAAGAGTATGACAGAATGGTTCCAGGCACACGATTGATAGGCAAGATAGATAGATGGGCATGAGCCATAGAGTTACTTGGACTTTTCCTTTTTCTCAGTGGCCTTTTTCTGCTTCTTTTGCATGATCTCTGAATCCCTCTGCTTTCAGGCAGCTGTAGAGAATCTGTCATCCCATTGTTTTCCTTTTGCCTGAGTCGCTTTGCTTTTTTATGTTCTTCTGGTAGGCAAGCTCATGCTAGTTACCATGGATCATGGTGATGGCAGTGGCTCTGGCCTGATTCAGTGGTGACGTTCTTTCCTCTTCTATGTTCCCATCCCCACTTCCCAATCTGCTGGATAGTATATATAAAGAGCATTATTAGAAAATTGTCTACTATGTAGATTTAGCCTAAAGAATTGAATAATATTCAGTGCAAACAGTAGAAGCATGAGACAGTTACCGCATACATTCTCCTTTAGGGGAGACAAGGTAGTGTGAAAAACCCCTGTAATCCTCCATTTCTTCCAGCATAAGCTGGGTGACCTTGATGATGTCAAGTTGACTCTTTGGACTAAGGAGGGACCTTAGTGGTTTCCTACTACAGTTTTTTATTTTCTAGATGAGAAAATAGACCTAGAACAGGGGATTGATAAATTCACAATTGAAATAAGCACAGGATTTGAACTATGTTCTTTAAATTCAGCATTATTTTTTCTATGTGAGATTCCCTGTTCCAGTTTTCTTATCTGTGGAATTATGGGACTAGATGCTTTTTTTTTAGGATACATTAAAGGGCCTAAAATTCATAAGACAACAGGATCACAAATTTAGTGCTAGAAAAGAACCTTAGTACCATATTGAGTCTGAACTTTCTTTTTACAGATAAAGAAACCAAGGCTTGGATTGGTAAAGTAATTTATGCCCAGAATTATGGAGCTGGTTAGTTTGTGAGGTGATTTGAACTTGCATCTTCTGATTTCAAACTATCTACCTTGTTAGGTTGCCTTCCTTCCTATGATAAATGCTAGTTAATTTATATGATGTGATGATGTTTAACAAAATGGTCTCTAACCTTTACTACAATGTTTATCCAACTTTTTGATGAAACATGTTCTGGGTTCCAAGGGTGTATAGACTGCTTGACTGAAAAAGAAACTTAAATAAAACATTTCTTATTTGTGGCATCTGCTTAAATTTAAAAACCATTTTATACTGCAGGGGGAGCTCTTTATTAAGTCATTTTTTAAAAAAAGAAAAGCTTCCCCTCCCATCTCCAACTCCCACATAGGTTAATTTCCTGAAATTATTGGGGAGTGAAATTAATATTTTCTGGTGTTTGAATTCACCAGTAGACAAGGATTATGCTTATCATTTTGCTGTTTTTCTCCTCCTTCTCCCCTCCCCTATCTGACTGTTATTTCTCTTTAAAATTTATCCTTGATTTAAAAAAAAAATTATCCTTTGTGAACTTGGGTCAGAAAGTACACTTTTGTTAGAGGCTTTCTCCCCTTTTTAGATGTTCTGTGACAGTAGCATTTTCATCTATTCTTGCAAATAATATATTGCTGTCTCTTAGTAATTCATTTGCTGAGGTATGACTTGGAGAGAGAACTGATAAATCATCCTTGTCAGTTTTATTGAGTAGTCTTGGTAATGCTGAGATCATCTTGTTAGTGAAGGAACATTATGTGATGGAGAGAGCCCTTGAGTTGGATTTAGAACACCCAGCTTCTCCCCCAAGCCATTCACCTTCTTAGAATCTCAATTTTCTTATTTGTGAAATGGGGATGATGGTGTTTATGCTTCTTATGCCATTGCAGGGTTGAGTGCTCTAGAAACAAACAAACAAACAAAAAATGGTTCCAGAAAGTGGAAGGAAATCCCAAGATTTGACTGTTTCTATGTTTGCAAGTTCTTCCAAAGATGAGTAATTCAGAGAAATGGGAAGCTACTGTAATTGAAGTGTAATTATAACTTTAGGGAAGGAGAGAGTAATTAAAAAAAAAAAAAAAAAAAAAAAAGGAACATTTTCAAGACATCGTGACAGAAATCCAGTGAGTAAATCCAGGAGTAGGGAAGAATGGATAGTAATGAGAATAAAGTGTGAGTAAATGTACCTTTAGAATCTTAAAGTTTTAGATAGTAATATATGTGGCAATATAATAATCATAATGTATTATTAGTATAAAATATATAATCCTTTTAAGTGAAATTCTATATGATTATGTATAATTATATATAGATACAAATTACACATGAAAACATAAGTGTTATAGAATATAATTACATGTAATGTAAATTAATATATTTATATATAGAATATATGTATGCAATAATATGCATATATATGCATATATATATGATTATATAATATAGAGCATACCTACATACCCACATATATAACATGTACACACATATGAAATAAAAGTTCCAGGTCTCTCTTGGTGAAGTGGGACACTGACAGAGATATTCTAGAAGGTAGTAATTGAATTGACATGAATAGTGACTGAAATAGGGAGGGTGAGGATAGATGTTGGACATTCTTAGTTTATTTGGGGTGATTCTCTGGTTCTCAACTTCAGGAAAGATTAACAGTAACAATAATAACTATGATGATGATAGCTAGCATATAGTTGCTTACATTGCTCTGGGCACTGTAAGCACTTTACAAATATTATCTCATTTGATTGTCAAATCAACAAAAACCCAACTATTTGTCTTATAACTTTATATTTCCTTCATTTTAATAAATCTTTACATTAAAAATTAGAGCCAATAATTTTATTTTAAATAACTTATACCAGCAATTCCATAAATATCTAAAAAGAACTATTTTTCTTAGTTGGTTTTGGTAGAACTCTATAAACTTAAGTATACACTCCTTTAATTAGAATGTACCTCAAGGAATATCATCTAGTTTAACCTTTTCCTTTGGCACAACTGTTTTTTAAGTTCTTCATGACAGTTGGTGAACTCTCATATTTTATTTTTATCCACATATAATTGATAAAGTTCTTATTGTGTGCTTGGGAAGAATGGAGTCTCATGTCTTTCTCTGACAGCCTGCACTAGGTTCTATCACTTTTACCATTTAAGAAGCATGTAGGGTGCTTCAGTAAAATGTGACATTCCATTTTTAAACATAAATTACTGATACTCGGGGTCCTTAAATGATACTATTGTACTATCTTGCTTATGGAACATATGATTTTTAGTAGCTGTTTCATATGTAACATATTTTTGAAAAATTTTTGCAATGTAAAAATGATTGGTAGAAGAAATGAATTTTAGCACTTGTATTTATATTTAATTTATCTCTTGGCTTTGGGAAGCATTTTGAATTATAAGTACTCAGTAACAAACTATTTCATGTATTACCCAGTGTAATTGATTTTTTGGTTTTTCCTTCTATAAATTTATTTTAAAAGGACTTTTCCCACTTTTTATACAAGATGGTTAAATATTCACTGAATAGTTGAATAGTTTTTTTTTTTTGTTTTTTTTTTTTACAAATTAAAAAAGGGGAGTTAATTTTTTGTTATAAATTGGAAACTCCTCCTAAATTTCTTACTTTTATGTCTCATTGTGGCATAATGGTGACTCTCAGTTATCAAAAGCAATGATTTTAGCCAAGGGTATATTCCATATAGCAGCAGCAGCAACAACAAGAAGAACTAAAATTTACGTAGTATTTCCCTTGTGCCATGTTGTGTGCCAATTGCTTTCCAAATGTTTGATTACCAAGTCAATGAAAACTCAAGTATTTTTCTTCTTGCTTTATATTTCTTTCATTTTAATAAATTCTTATATAAAAATGAAAATGAAAATTTTAATTTAAAAGACACTAGCGATTCCATAGATGTACACTATACAAAAGTACAATATGTGGTCCTGCCAAACTAAGCAAGCTTGGAGAAAGGGCTAGCTGACCCACGTGGTAGGTATTGGTCTAGTTGAATTGGGAGAGGTTCCTCACTAGCTTGATTGCCATGATCTGCACAGGTGGAGGGAGTATCACATCAAGGCAGTTATTGATTTTAGCAGTTGTCATAGATAATTCAGGAAAGCAATCACTTGGTATTCTTTGCTGGCAATGACTCTTGCGAACCTAGAATGACTTTCATAGAAATGTCATGAGAGTTGGGCTTCAGGAGTTGTCAGACATGATGTGCACTGATTTTTTAATAGCTTTTGTAAAGGTCAGTAAGCAGACCAGGGATCTAAAAGCTTCCCTTTTTGGTTTGTTCTTTGGATTAATCATAGAAACTAAAAAGTCATTCTTTGCTCATGTTCCTTCCCTAGAGATTCTTTGCTAAATCATTTCACTTAATTGGTTTTGAAATATAGAGTGTAATTTCAATAATAATGAACAGAAAATATGTAAGGTCAAACAGATACTAAATTGGATAATTGAGCCTCATCTATAATTTACACACTCATGTTAGATACTAGTTTTAGCCTGTTTTTTTTTAATCTGGTGTTTCATCAAAACTTATGATAATAAGCAAAATAAAATTATTTTGAGTTTCCTTTTGTATTTTATCTGTCTTTATCCTCTATTAAGGGGACAAAAAGCAGCATAATGGTTAGGATGAAGTAGATGAAGTAGTTATGAAAGCTTAGATAAGCTACTACCTGAATAGTTGTTGATTAAATCACTGAGACAAAGAGAACTCTCTTTAGTATGAAGACTGCCCATACTGTCATTGGCCTGCAGAGAATGTAGTGAAATGGGTGATGATGGTGAGTACTTTTTATCAACTAAGAAGTACCATGTTATCACTGCAGAGAAGTAGGAAAGTCGGTTTTCCTTTCCTTAAGAAAAAAGCAAACAAAAACAAAACCAAAAAAACCAACTTTATTGTTGCCTTTTGTTTTTAAACTATAGTCATTTTGGCAATTAAATGGTGCACAGTGCTAGACCAGAAGACCTTAATTCAAACTCACCCTCAGACATTTACTAGCTGGATAAATCACTTAGCCCCTGTTTGTCTTAAGTTTTCCCATCTGTAAAATGGGGGTAATAATAGTGAGAATTGAATGAGCTAGTAATAGTAAAGTGCATAGCACAGTTACCTGGCACATAGTAAGCAATACGCATACACACACATACACACACACACACACACACACACACACACGCGCACGCTGCACGCTTTTATTGTTGTTATTTTCCTACCCTTCCTTACCTATCCTTTTCTGTACACATGTTACTTCCCGCCCATCCGTTGCTAACACACATTGCTAATTCTTTCTTGAAGTAGTATATAAACAAGTCTGAACACAGTGATCATATTTGGCTGCGATTCTACCTTCCACTTCTGTAGTCTTCACTTCTCTATTGAGAATCTTCTGTTGTTTTGTTTTGTTAGCATTGGTCTTTAGTTTTTAAACAATAACACAGTACTAACAGTGTCTCATAAAATGATATGATTTATGGATATAGTTTTTCTCTCTGGTCTCTTATTTCACCTGTTGCTTCCCTGTAGTTTAGCTTAGAATTATCCCTTAATCTCTTATTTTTTTTCTATATTTATATATGAAAGTTTATTTTAACATTTTAGAAAATCTTTTGCTTATATACAATGTTACACATTTCTATACAATTTTCCTCTCCTTAGATTACATTAGGTTTTTTTCATAGATATATTTGGTATCTTGGATCTGAGTGACCATTACTCTTGTGCTGCAATATCCTTTATCTGACTCCCTGTTGAGATATAGAAACAATAAAGTATAAAGGAGGGACATTTATAAAATTATGAAAGTCTATATTATCTACTTAATATTCTAAATTGTATCTTCTTTAAAGTGTTTGATTTGATCTTTTTGTCTTTACTATGATTCCTACAAATAATGTAAATTTTTACATTTTTCTAGGGGAAATTTTGCATATTTCAGTGAGAATATCTCTAATTCAGTTACACATCCCAGATCTGTACAGCTACTCGCTCTTTACCATTTGTCCCAGCAGCCATTTTATTCATAGAACTCTGTGTTTAATAATTTGGCTGTCTTGTTGATCACCATCTTCCTGCTTATTCAGCTCCAGGTCTTCATTACCTCTGGTCTGGTCCACAATAATAGCTTTCTAATTGATCTCTCTGCTTATGTTCTCCATCTTCTCTAATGTATTCCTTCACACAGCTACCAAATTGATATTCCTTAATCAGTAATCTGACTTTGTCACCCAAAGGTCTCCAGTGACTTCTTTTTTTCCCCCTCTTGGATAAAATAGAAAACCTTCAATCTTCCATTTAAAGTCCTTTCTGGTTCAACTCCAACATAGCGTGCCTTTCTTACTTAATATTACTCCTCTTAATCCTCTGTATCAATCAAACCAGACTGCTACCTGCTCTCTTTTATGTTCTGCTATTATAGAATATAATTATGTCTAACCCCCACCTCATGGGATGCCTACTTCTTTTTGCTGATGATGTTAGGTACATCCTTCTGCAGAAGATGCTTTGCCAGATGCTTTGCTTATTTAGTGTCATCTCCTTCTTGAAATGACTATTTCTTTATATATACTTTGTGGTAAGCTTTTATAGTCAGAGGCTGTTTCATTTTTATTTTTGTATCTCTAGTGCAGAGCACAGTATTCTGAACATAGTTCTGAACATTTAATAAGTGTTTTAAAAATTCAACTTGAGTTTTTCTTGTGGTCCAAAATACTTGTCAGAAAAACATTTTTCAGTGAAAAACATCAAGTTGTTTAACTGGACCAACTCCAGATGACCATAAAAGTCTTAAAATTTAGACTTGTAAAGGTCTGTAGAAATTACCTATTCCCCTTATTTTATAGCTGAAAAAACTGAGTTTTAGAAAGGTTAAGTTGTTTTGCATCACTGACATAGTAATAGAACCAAGATCTGAATCTTGATTTTTCTGACTTAAAATACAGTAACCTTTCTATCATGTCATAATGCTTCATTTAGTGGCTCTCCACTACTATGGGATTCCATACCAAATAGAAACCTGTGGGGTAGCATCCTCTTTACTAAATGTATGAACATGGGCAAAATGCCTTACTCTCCCTAAAGTTCTGTTTTATCATCTGTAATATGGGAATAATAATATTAGTAGAACCTTCTTCTGAAGTTGTCTCACATACATATGTATATACTCAGTACACATATACACATATACATCTATAGATATTTAAATCTTAAAGCACTAAATGAAAGTCAGGTATTTTTACTGTTGAATATTTATTATAAGTCAAGCTCCGGTTTTTGTTTTGTATGGAACCCCATATTATGTGAAGTATTTGAGGAACAAGGTCGGTCCAAACTGGGATTTGTACTACTATCTTAAGTGTTTAAAGGCCAGTGATATTTATTCCTGTGACACCAGTAGATCTGAGTAGGACCTCTGCCAAAGTTTCAAGTGTAAAAGCATCTTTGAAATGTCTTTCCTTAGATGCTATATATTTTTGAAGGGACTACTTTGCACTTAATTTTGATCTCTGTTAAATATGAAATTTGATTTAAACTGTACTCAAACTGAAAATTAGTGTTTGCATTCTCAAGGAAAGATTTTACAGTAGGCATGTTCTAGTGATAAAAACTCAAAATTATTTATGTAGGTTTTTTTTACAGATCCTCTAAAATATAATCAAATAGTTCCCCAGATTAAACTATTTGAGTCGGTGCTTATTTACTTTTTTTTTCTTTCTTTCTTTTTTTTTTTTTTTTAAATAACATACAAATTTGTAATTGTATAATGCAGCTACTAGAATCTTTTCATTGATTTCAATGCCAGGGTCATCTCCAGTTATTTTATTCAAAATAAATATGCCTTTCTGAATGGTAGAACAAGCTAATTTCTCAAATATTTATGTGGGCAGGTGTTACAGCTTACTTTCCATCTAAAAACGATGATTCATAGAAGCTCCTAAGAAATTGGAGCCCAATCTCGTCATCATAATCATCAAACATAGGTTCAGGCTGGGGCATTCTGGTGGGGTGACTATTAGCAATGAGTGGTTAAAGTCAAATAACTGCTTTGGATGGAAAGTGTATTTCTTATAAGTGATTTTATAATGTAGTCATCTAGGAAGCCCTTTTTGGTTTCCATTGTATCTTTCATGCTTCTCATTAACGACTAAAAAACACAGTTCATGTTCTGTTTCCTATGTGAAGACTCTCTAGATCCCCAGCTCTACTACTGTCTCCTGCTAGTCTCTATAATGATCAATATATTGTAAGCTGTTTGAGAACCAGGATGTTTAATTTTTGACTCTTTATTCTCCCTGCTCTGATATAGTGTCTTACACAAATAGGCACTTAATAAGTGTTTGGTGAATTGAATTAGTGATTGACCATATTATGAATATACCTCCTCCTTCAGGCTTTCATAGGCTATCTGTGGACTCTGGCTTTTATTTTTTTCCCCCTTGTCTTTCTGATTTGAGGGATGACAACACAATTCATGACACATCTATCATGTTATGCCTGAAACTCAAAAATTGATTTTGGAGGTAAACAGATTTTGGACTGTTTGAATGACAGGGGAAAAAAAAAATGTTAAATAGCCTTTACATGTTTAGACTTGTAGCTTCATGTAGGATGAAAAATGTGGGGGTTGTATTGTCTAATTAATTTTATCCTGGAAAAAAGAAGCCATCCCCAAAAGCACTGTCAGACAGTGCTTCATAGGATGTTGGAGCCAGAAGATTTGGACTGGGATCTCATCTGGGCCTCATGCTATCTGTGTGACCGTGATTAAAACATGTCTTTTCTTATTTTTAAAATGAGGAGTTTGGAACAGATGGTCTCTAAGGCCCCTGACAACTGTAAATCCTGTGATTCTGACTGAGAGCAAAGATGTTTGGTTTATTCTTTGTGATTAATGTTGTTTTATGTACAAAGGAGTATGTGAGATAGTCTCAGCCAGGGAGATAAACCACATACTATAGAAGTTGTTCCATGTGGCCTTCATAATAAAAATTGTTTCTTTTTTTTTTTTTAATAATCCATTTCTTTATTTCTGTTTTAATAGAGATACTAATGTTGTAGATAGTATTTTAATTAGTAATTTATCTTTTTTAAAAAACATTTCTAAACTGGGATCTGACAAGATGACTAAGGCTTCTTTCAGCCTTCCTACAATCCTAGGTTAACGTAAGTGTACCACTCTAATTACCTCTTTGGTTGTAGATTGTTAGTTACCTGAGGTGAATAAAACTGAAGCAAGAATGGTTAGAATAAAGGATAATGTCTGTTTTTAAGACTCGGAGGTTAGGGGGCAGCTAGGTGGTGCAGTGGATAGAGCACCAGCCTTGAATTCAGGAGGACCCCAGTTCAAATCTGGTCTCAGACACTTAACACTTCCTAGCTGTGTGACCCTGGGCAAGTCACTTAACCCCAACCTCAAAAAAAAAAAAAAAAAAAAAGAAAAGAAAAGAAAAAGAAAAAGACTGAGTTTGGACTCCACAATTGGAGGAATAACAGAGCTAAAGGTATATAAACAAGAGACACTTTTATAATATGCTGATATTTTCAAAACAATTCAGTAAAAATGAATGAAAAACTCTTACATTTTCCTTTTACTGAAGGGTCAGCTCGAACTCAAATTGAATAAGGATATTTCTAGTAGAAGGTTCAGTTTAGTCATTGTGTATACCCAGTCAAATTAGTAGTAATTAATTTCATCCAATAAATGTGAAATGCTCTTTTGTTTAGGGCTGTCTCTTAGGCTCTGGTAATAAAAAAGTGTATTAAATACATAGGTGAAGGAGACAGAAAACATTAAATAACTGATGATAACTATGGTCCAAAGGAAACATTGCGGGGTGGCAAATTTGAAGTCAGAGAGTAATATTTTTGGGGGAAATAATATCTTTGCCAAGAAAACTCCATGGACTGTATGGCCCATGTGGTTATGAAGAGTTGGACATGACTGACAGCAACGAGATATTGTGCATATTATTTTCTTGGTTCTGTTTGTATTCTATATCAGTTCATAAGAAATTCCCTGTATTCCTCAGAAGTTCTCATATTCTTTGATTCTTAGAGTGCATTTCATTGCATTTATCACAATTTGTAGAAGCATTTCTCTGCCTTGTCTCTAGTTTTTTATTACAAAAAGTGCTGTCGTTAAGTATTTTGGTGTAGGTGAGTCTTTCTGTCTTTGACCTTCTTGGAAGTAGGATAGTGGAATCCACGGGTATAGACAGTTCAGTGGCTTTATTTGCTTAATTTCCAGCAAGGTTAGGCCCTATTATATGATTTTTATTTTGATGGTTGTTTTCTGTGAACTGTTTTAACTATTCCTTAATACAGTTCAAAGACAGTTTGTGTGTCATACCACAGTATTGCTCTTTATTATAATATTGGCTTTGAAATGAAATCCTTCCTCTCAAAATAGAGACATCTGGAAATAGAAGCAAACTGTTGTAGGTGATGAAAGATGTGGGGGTTTTAACTGGCTTGATATTTTAGGGGGGGGGGAAGAAAAAAAATGTTGCAACTAATTTTCCTTTTATTTTCTTCTTTCTGCCTTTCTGGAAAATTAGTAGAGATCTTGGCACACAGATTATAAGCAGCTTAAATAGCTACTATTTATATGGAAAGAAATCATCCAGAAATCCTTTTACTTGGATACAAAGACTCCATAGTTCTAAAGCTGAAAGTTATCTTAGACCTTGCTATGTTTTGATCTTTTGAAAGAAAAATTAGACATTATATGGTGTATCTTCAGGTAGTTTTCATTTTGAAAAATGGAACTTAAAGAATGGATTAAATCTGTGTTTCATGTGGGACAACCTTTTTCTTTTTAAAAGTAAGATAATTAAGGACAATACAGTATTGACAAATTTTTCTTCTTTCTAATTCACTCTTATCTTTTCTTTAAGCTACTTTTAAATATTTCTGAAATACAGTCCCTACACCTCCTTAAACTTCCTTCAGAGTTTGTATTGATTTTTGAATCAGTAATGCAATAATGATCTATTTGCTCTTGCCTGTGTACTTGTCTTATGTTATTACTTGGTTTATAATCATTCACATACAGTGTTTCCTATAGATAAAGACATATATGATTACCTGGAGGTAATTGAAGAGGTACAGTGGTTTGGGATAGGTTACAGCAAAGAGCTTCCTAGAAGAAGAGGAGTGAAAGTTGTCATCAAGAAATCCATGATAATTTTCTTTAAAAAAAAAAAAAAAAGTTGAGAGCAAAGGGAGATGTCAGGATTAGGTAAAGGCGGCCTTTATCATGTCAAGCAGTCATTGAAGAGGACATGGATCAGAGTCAAAGAAGGATGGGAATATGTTGGATGGATGATGGTCTGCATTGTTGTAGAATACATCCATATAGGGAGATCATGGTTAGGTCCGTTGGATTTTTTTTTGAATTTGACTTCTGTAGCAGACTCTGAAGTTTTTAATTGCATGAGATCAAAGATCAGAAGCCATCCATCTAATCTACTCATGTGAATGAAAATTCCCTTTCCAGCATGCTTGACCAGTGAGTGGCATTTTCTGGAAAAGTTCTTGGGACATGAAATTCATGATTTCCAGGGACAGCCTATACTTTGGAAAGGGTTAATATTTTAACAGGTTTTTCCCTTTATTGAACAGAAACACATACACTCCTTTGTAAGCTCTATTAGTTTCTTTGGTCCTGTCTTCTGAGGCCAAGTAAAAGAAGTCCTTCCTTTAGTTACTTTAAGACAGCTATTATGGGCTCCCTACTTCTGCTCAATGCAATTTCCATAAGCATTTATTTAGGCTTTTTCCTTCACACAACTGCCAAAATGATATTACCAAAAGCACAAATCTGACCAAATTACTTCCTGCTTACTGACCTCTGGGGGCTCTGGATTACTAGGATTGAACACAGATGACTCTGATTAGCATTTAAAGCCCCTGATTACCTGGCTCCAATCTACCTTTTTGTGTTTTTATGACACATTACTCCTTTTGTTGCATTCTGTAATCCTGTCAAAATGGCCTCCTCATAGCTTTCCATAAAGACAATCTTTTCCTTGTGATCTGTCCTCTATGCCTGGAATGCACTCTCTCCTCCCTCACCTCTTCCTGGTTCCCTTCAGAGTTCAACCATTTCCTCCGCCTTCCTATGTGTGTGCTCGAGAGTGAATTGGGGGGAAAGGGGGAGGAGAGAGGGAAGAGAGAGAAGAGGAGAAACAGAGAAAGAGACAGAGAGGGAGAAAGAGAGAATGTATGTGTTCATCACACATCTATAGAGGTGTGTGAAATACTTGGGGCAAGCAATAATTTTGATTTAGTTCCACTTTGTGACAGTAGTGGTCATTCATATATGCTTCTGTATAATACCAGGCTGGTTCAGAAGTCTGATTTTCATTGAATGATACTGAAATTAGCTGATTACCTCATCTTTCCAGAGTATTAGCTTTTCTGTCATAGACATATTTTATTGTTTGGTTTTATTGTGTTTTTAATTCTCTGGTTTGTAAGAATGGATATTACTTTATAAATATGCAAAAGTCATATCTGTCAAAGTACATTTTAGAGACTGTTAGAAATATTGCTGCAGCAGTAAGTGTGGGGAGGTCAAGTATTAGGCCATTCAAGCCCACATTTGAAAAAAAAAAAAAAAAAAAGATCATTTCTACCAAAATACAAAGAAAAGTGTTACTGAAAGCAAACTTCCTCTCCTCGAGCAAAAACAAAACAAAAACAAAAACATAATGCCAAGAATCGACAAACTACTGCTGTGAAACAGTCTGATTAATTCTCAGAAAAGAAGGAAAGCCTTTCAGAGGGATTTGGCAGGCAGGACATTTGAAGCCCTGGGATGTGTGGATGTGCAGGCTAGCAGCCAGTGAAAGGGTCCTTCTGCCTCAAACTGAATGCCATTTTGGGCAGTTGTAGGCTTCTCTGGCTCATTACAGATCTCATCAAGGACTGAACGATTTCCCTGCACAGAAAGAACTAGGTGCTGCACTGGGACCTGCTGAATCTCTTCTCCATCCTGCCTCATCCCTGCTTAGTCAATTGACATCATATACCCAGGGCATGCCTGACTCCTCAGTAAACTCCAGTGGCAGCTTATCACCTCTAGAATCAAAAGTGAACTTCTCTATTTAGAGCCGAAGGCCTTTCATCGCCTGGGCAATCCTCCCTCTTCACCTTTCTAGGCCTCTTACAGTTTACCCCCTCACCCTTTCTTTTACTTCAATGTTGTCACTTACTTTTGTTTCCAAGTTTCAGCTAAAATTCCACCTTCTATAGGGATCCATTTCCATCCCTCTTTATTCTTCTGTCTTCTCTCTGTTATTTCTGTACATAGCTTTTTTGTACATATTTATTTGCATATTGTCTCCCTGATTAGGGTCATCTGGGTGGTACCATTGTGCATTGGGTCTGGAGTCAAGAGAACTTGAGTTCAAATCCAACCTCAGACACTTAATAGCTATGTGACCCTGGGCAAGTCACATTATCTTGTTTGCCTCAGTTTCCTATCTGTCACATGAGCTGGAGTCTTTTTGCCAAAAAAACCCTACATGGGGTCGTGGAGAGCTGGACATGACTGAAATGACTGAACAACAATTCCCCATTAGATTTTGAGCCTGTTGGAAGCAGAATTTGCCTTTGCTTTTCTTTGGGTCCCCAGTGCTCAGCCTGGAACATCATAGGTATTTGAAGAAAGCCTTTTCTCCTTATATCTTACTCACTGGCTGTATTTTTTATGAGTTTTGTCTCCACATTAAGACAAATTGATCCATGATGCATTCTTAGCCATCGTTGTCTATAAATGATTTGGGACAGAAGTGGGACTTGTGACACTGTGGGACAGAACAGAGGGAATGCTTGGAAAAATATTCCTAGATGGAACACTGAAGCATCCTCTCTTTGTCTATATTCCTTCCCTCCCAGTGCTGTTTTTCTGTCTCTGTTTTTCTCTGCCTCTCCCCTTTTCCTCTCTTCTTTTCTTCCTTCACCCTCCTTTCCTCTTTCTCCCTTTCTTCTTTCCTCCTTTTGTCCCTTCTTCTTTCTGCCCTCCTTTCCCTCCTCCTGCCACATTTCTTTAACAGAAAATAGGTCCTTAATAAATGCTTATTGAATTGAATCATATTAACTACCTCTTAAATATTATTTGAACTAACCAATTAAACAAACCTTGAGAAGCTTGCATTCTCATATAGTAGGTAGAACTGGAGTTGGGTCTTGGAGGGAGAGAGAAATTTTTAATAAGCAATCCAGGCGCATCATCCAGCCTGTGCAAATGCTTAAAGGCAAGAAAGTAGAGGCTGAAATGACAGCAGAGAACAGTTTGGTTAGATAGTGCATAAGAAGGAGCGATGTGAAATGTGACTGCACAGTGAACTGGGTCAGAATATGGAAGACTTTTAAAAAACCTGGTGAAGAAAAAGCTTTAATTCGATGATATAGATAACAGTGGACTGTTGTGTGGAAGAAGGTTTGCAACCACAAACTTGACCAATTTTAGATCTCAGGCTATCACCAATAAATTCCTTGTAGTTACAAACCTGATCAGTGTCTCAGCCTTATATCATAGTAAGCAATTTGGAAATTGAGAAGTTAGGGGTAGATGGAAGGAATTGTTGGCATGCAACTGGAGAGTATACAGATTCTCATCCATAAAAAGTTAGGTTCAGAGTAAGTTTATTTAGAATTTATGTAAATAGCATACATTAATGTAAGCCAAAGTTCACAAGCATTTTTCAACATTGCATACAGTTTGACTTTATATTGACTTATTGCATATAATAAACAACATAGTATTCGGTAATATATAATATTTGCATTATTTAAACAAATCATTTAAACATAGAAAATGTAAACAAATAACATTGAGTCCCATTCCATCATTTATCATATACAGTGACATGAACAACTTCAATAGCTTTATTTGTTTTGAGTCAAAGTTCCTAAAAGTGTTTTCTTCATCAGGATGACTGGCAAAGCTAAATTATTCCTTCTTTGATATCAGAGGTAGGAATGTTTGCTGACTAGAGCAAGCAAATGTAACCACACCAACTCAAGTGAACAACTAGCTACTATTGCTATTACTATTGCTAACTATCTTAGCAATGCCAGTGTGCTACTTCCTTAATTTCTTATATTTTGGTTCTTCACAAAGAGATATTCCATCCCTATTCTTCTTGTGTGTCTAACAGATTATTCCCCTTAACCATAAGGTACTCTCTTGTCTGCCTCTTTTATAAGTCTGGGCTAAACTGATAGGTTGTTTACTCTTGTTTACTCTTAAGTCCAGTTTTAATATAGTGAGCTCCTCTTTCTCTCCCCCTTCTCTCTTCCCTCCCTCCCCTGGAAATCCACTAATTTCTTAAGGAAGGGTTAAAATGGCCCAGTTTGGAAATAGAGCTTGTCAGAGCTTTCATGCCATTCAGAATGAGATTGACCCATTAGGGGAGGCCTTTGCATTTCCAGGCTTGGTGAGCTAGGAGACCTAGTCCTTTAAAAAAAAAATCAATTGTATTAGTTACCTCATCATTTCTCATTTTATTTGCTTGTATGTATGCAATCTTTCCTTTTAACTTTTGGCCATTTAAAAACATTTTTTTTTTATTTTATTTTATTTTTTTTTTTTTTAGAGGACTACCCTAACGGCACTTGGCTTGGTGATGAGAATAATCCTGAGATGAGGGTTCGATGCGCAATCATTCCTGCTGACATGCTGCACATTAGCACAAATTGTCGAACAGCAGAGAAGATGGCGCTAACGTTACTTGATTATCTTTTTCATCGGGAAGTTCAGGCTGTCTCCAACCTTTCTGGTCAGGGAAAACATGGGAAAAAACAGCTTGATCCCCTCACCATCTATGGAATTCGTTGTAAGTATGTTTCATGCTTTGTATTTCTGGAGCACTTATAGGGTTTGTAGATTCACTTCATATTTGTATGCATTTACTTGTTCTCAGAGACTGGTTCCCCCCGGTGTTCATTTTTAGAAGTAGTATTTTAGTGGATAGTGTTTTGACATTATAGGTGCAATTATTAGGTTAGGTGAACTTTTTTTTCCTAATTAAATATATGGCTAATGCCATGATTTGACCATAGGTGCTTAGTATATTAATATGGATTGCTTAAGTTAAAGATGGCTCACAGACAATTGAAAATTCTACATCTGGGTGGTTGACAGGGATGTGTGGGTATAAATAAGAATAGAATTACAAGCAAATCTTCTTTCTCCTGCTCTACCAGAAGTACAATTTCCCCATCTAGAAGTGAAGAAAAGTAGAAAGAAAGCTCTAAATTGTTACTGACTATGTATGGGAACAGCTCTGCTTTTCTTTACTTAATCCCAGGTTTTAAGCTTCTTTCAGCCAAGAATGATATAGTAGGAAGCATTGGTCACATTTCTATTAAAATTTTATAGAGATGTATAGAATCGTGTAAATAATGCAAAAATGGCATATTATTAGAAAAAAATCATGAGAGTTGGGGCTTTAGGGAAAAAACAAGATGAAAATGGATTGACCCATGGGTTCATTATGAAAATCTGATGTTTTATTTGAATTTTTCATTTATTCATTTTTCTACTGACATTATTTGTTGTGGGGCTATTTTTATTTCATTATCCTCTTTCCCTTTCTTTCTTTCTCTTTTCTTTCCCCTACTTCTCTTCTTTTCCCCTATTTCACTCTCTGTCTTATTTCTATCTCTTGAGGCCTCAGTTTCCTCAAAGGAAAAGTGAGCAGTTAGGATTAGATGATCTTCAAAGATTACTTCTAATTTTAAAGAATTATCACCCAAGATTGTTGTGAGCATCCAGTGATGTAATGCTTATAAAGTACAATATAAATTCTAGCTGTTGTCAATTTCTAAACATGCCATTTCCCCAGGAGCGATATTCCTTGAAAGTCATGCTCCTGAACTGATATATGAAAAATTTAACCTTCATCAGTAAAGCAAATAGAAATCTGATTAATAAGCATGAATTATCAAGAAAGCTTATTATTATCTCTTTGTGGCTCTTTGGGGTATTCAGTACAATAATAATAGGAAGAGAAGACATATTCATGTTTATCTGCCTGTCTGTCTGTCTATTGATCTGTGTCTATCTATTGTCTATCCATCTATCTGGTAATCTTATTATCTCTTAGAGCAAAAATGATGCTCTCTTAGAGGCTCTCTTGTCAGTCTGTGGAATTTCTCCATTGTACTTATATTCTAACTTGAGTTATACTTCTATTCTCCCCTTTATTTCTTTCCTTCCCTACAAGATTTTAAGTCCTTTTCTTGTTATTTCTCTTTGTCTTTTGGATCTTTCATAGTGTTCATAGTGTCATTGTGTAAGATTAGCTACACGTTAATCAGGCATAATTTGCTGTCAAGGATTCATGTACTGATCCATTTGGGTGCTCCTGTTACTCATGCGGATGCAGCTTTTCTCCATGTCGAGACAATATTTTAAGATATTCATCATACGGTGGCTGGCATCCTAGCCAAGCTATTGTTTTCACAATAAACACATACCTGATCTTTCCTCAAAGTTTTCCCATCTTGATCTAGGGTTTGACAAGAGTTTGGACTCTTTTAGCAACACCTTCAACAACTCTGTAGTTCAGCGAGCTATCAATGATCTCATCAGGAAAAAAACCGCTTAACTCACCTCTTTACAGAACTTGATGGATTCATGAAACAGAAAGAGACATGGGTTTTTGGACATGGACAGTGCAGGAATTTGTTTTGCTTGACTATGCATATTTGTTACAAGAATTTATTTTTTATTTTTTATATGTTCAGTGGGGAGACATGTAAGGGAGAAAGACAAATGCTTATTAATTGAAATTTTTTTTTTTTAAAAAGGAGAGCCAGTTTTATTAGATCATGTAGAAATTTTCATTATTGAATGGCATTTGTTCTACATCAACCACATATTATCCAAGTGTGTACTTAGACTACTGAACATATTTATACAGGCAGTAAAGAATTATAGGTCTCTTTTTCTCCCAAGAGCTTTAGCTGATTGATTTCCCTGTTTTAGTACTATCATGCTGAATGTAACACATGCCGTAAGTTCAACTTTCTCACACCATCGTTTGTCTCAGTGCTAGAGGCTGGGTCAGCTTAAAGAAAATATGACTCGCAAACTATTGCATTTACTCCTTGTTCTTAGACACACTGGAATGTGAAGAAATTTAGACATGTGTCCACACAGAAGGTCACAAGTTTAAAAGAATTGTCATTTCATAATATTTTTAAATGTAGGAATGACAAATTATTTTGGTTTGTATGTTTTACTCCCATCTTCTTAATCTCCCCTTAAGTCTTATGCATTTGCTCACAAAGACTTAGTGCGTTAGCAAGGAGGAGATATAACTTAAAAAAAAAAATTCCTAATTCAATTTTTTTTTCTTGTGAATAAACTAGGGAGAATATTTTTATTGATTTGCAAGAATGTTTTTATTTGTTAAATGTAAGAAAATCAGTGATTGTTGACTTTCTCTCAATATACATATAATTTAAAGATCTAATTCCTAATTCCATTTATTTGATATTCTGACTCCATTCTCTTTACAAAAAAGGGGGTAGTGGTATAGATAAGTAAGTCCATATTCCATTAAAGATAGTTTTATTGATTTTTCTCTTTTCCTTAAAAAAAAAAACCCAAAACAAAATTGAAACAAAACATGGCAGTTACTGCTCAGAATATCTGTATATCATTTCATCCTGCAACCCTTCTATGTAATAAAGAAAAACGGTTTAGCAAAACCAACTGATAAAATGAAGATATGAAGGCATAAACAGAATAAAGTATATGTCCTTTGGGTCCAGGATGCTTAATTGCAATTAATTTATCTAAATTCATTAGTTCAATATCAGTCTTGCAACTTAATGATAGACCATCACAATTCAACCATTTTCCTGTCAGTGGCCACCACTTATATTACATTTATCATATAATAGCTTGCTTATATGTTGTCTTCTCCATTAGACTAAAAGGTTTTTCTTTTAAAAATTTTTAAAAAATATTTTAAAGTAGTATTTTATTTTTCCAAATATATGCATGCAAAGATAGTTATCAGCCATTCACCTCTGCAAAACCTTGTGTTCCAAATTTTTCTCCCTCTCTCTCCCTTTCTTCCCTCCCCAAGATAGCAAGCAATCTGATACAAATGAAACATGTGCAATTCTTCTAAATATATTTCCATATATATTCGTCATATTGTACAAGAAAAATCAGATCAAAAAGGAAAAACACATGAGAAAAACACATGCTTACAAGCAATCAAGCAGCCAATTAATATAAACAAAAAAAGGTGAAAATATTATGCTTTGATCCACATTGAGTCTCTATAGTTCTCTCTCTGGAGAGAACTTTCCATCAAAGTCTGTTAGAATTGCCTTGAATCACTTCACTGTTGAAAAAAGCTATAGATTGTAAACATCATGAAAGCAGGCAGTGCCTTTTAGCCTTCTTTGTAATCCTCAACACTTAGTACATTGCCTGGAATATAGTAGATCCTTATTAAATATTTACTTACTGACTTACTGTTTTAATGGGGCAGTTAGGTAGCACAATGGATAGTGTGCTGTGCCTGGAGCCAGAAAGATTCCTTTTTGTGAATTCAAATCACTTCCTAGTTAGGTTATCGTGGGCTTGCCTCATTTTCCTCATCTGTAACATGAGCTGGAGAAGGAAATGTTAAACTACTCCGGTGTGCCAAGAAGACACCAAATAGAGTCATAAAGAGTCAGACATGATTGAAAAACAATTGAACAAAATTGCGTAATTGTTGGTATTTTGTTGTGGCACTAAGTACATGAATTAACTCAGATAGCATCATATTGGCATTTATAGAACCCTACTAGGTCAGGCCTTAGTTGACTTATCATTGTTGCTATAGGAAGGAGAAGGTTTTTATGTTGTTATTGTGGAAGATGGTAGTTTATAGAGGAGAGACTACATAGCAAAGATGACATACCCTAATAACAGTGACTGCATTTCTATACACTTCATCATCACAGTTGATCTATATATCAATCTTGGTTGATAAAAGGGCAAATAATAATATTCCTAAAAAAAACTCAGCCTAATTAAGAAGGTAAAATTCAGTAGGGCTGAGCATTTTGCCTCAGAGTGTATTTATAAGTAGGACATGGCACCAAAAGTGGAACACAAGAACAGATTTCTCTCCATGCTCCTTCACTAGGTGTCTTATTAGACCATCTCCCTGTATATTAACTAAAGGTACACAAAGAATGAAGGCTCACTGCAGTTAGAACTTTTTTGTGTGAATGGGGTTTGTCTCAGACTTACTTGCACTTCTTTAAGGAGTCTGTGTTAAATGAAGAATAACTACTGTTCATTCCATTCACTTGACAAAGCTGTTTACTCATTGTGTAGAAGACAGGCATTGGGGGATACAAGGACACAATAAAATGCAGTATACTTATCTGCTGTAACTGAAGCTGTGAATGGTAATAAAGAAGTTTGCTATTTAATATAAGATCTAAGCTGGGGCATCAAGTTCAGTTACTTTCATTTACTGGTCATTGTTTGCTTATAGTTGGTTAGTACCATAACAGCTTTTTGGTGAGCACAATCGAGATGTATCTTTTGATCTTTCTTTCTGCCCTTTTCCTTAATCTTACTTCAATCTTTGCACACAAATAATTAATTTACACATTATATTTTTTGGCTATGAAGGCCAGCATTGTTGTATATTATATGATGCCTAAAACTTCCACATTTTTTTTTGCAATAACCATAATGTACTGACTAGTTAATTAATTTACATCATTAAATTTCTAAATATTACTTATATAATAATGTGCTTACTGCTACTCAGTGTTTAGTGTGGATTGATGAGAACATTAATAATGGAGTAGAAAAAAGGATCTTAAAGGGATGCTGGTGTTGGTCCAATAATTATAGCCAAAGGAGAAATTGTTTATGTCCCAAGGTGTATCCAGTCACCAGCTAGCTATGCTGACAAGGTGTGCACTTTATTTGGTTTAAAGAAGGGTCACTGAATGAGTGTTTCTGACTCTCTGTACTTTTAGAAAACTGCTCAAGAGCTCATGTTTTTGTGGTAGTTGGTCAGTCACATTATTTTATTATGAACAGTACAGTTTTAGTATGCTGAATAATTTTTCAAAGTCCCAAACAAAGTGATATAAACTTTACTACTACCAAGTGGTAAAATGACATACTTTCTTTTGAAAAAGGAGAAATTGTTGCATGTGATTGTAGTGTTCCTTAATGGGAATGGCTTACAAGTGAATGTGACTTTGCCATATGAAGGACTGCTGGTAAAGAGTGTATGGGGCACCTTGGCATGAAACTCCATAGACAGCCACTTAAAAGAAGCAATCAAAAACCCTTTCAGAACCTCAAATAGAGAAGGCATATGAAATTTTCTCAATAGATGAATTCTTGATTCAAGCCATGCCAATTTGCTGTTTAATGTATGCATAATGAAGGATGAAGAAGTACATCATTTTTTTTTTTTTTTAAATATCAGACATCTAATAGTTATGCTGATAAACATGGAATAGTCCTAGGAATACTTTCAATTCATGCTTAAAAAACAAAACAAAACAAAAAAACCCTAAACCCCAGCAAATTAGCCAATTTTTGTAGTTTAAAAAGAAAAAGTAAAAGAACTCTTAATGGTTGGCCATTGGTTACTCAAGCCAGAGAAGTTCAGAGCAAGAAGTTAAATTTGGCTTATTTGCAACTTAGAACAGCATGATCTTCTATAATTAAATTGTGGCTCCTTGTAGCATATAAAATAAATCCCATGTTTGCCCAGTCTGTATGTTTACTAGTTTTTACAGAAGAAATAATAATACAAAGAATGAGTGTTCTTCTGCTTGGCAGTATTTATCTGTTTTCCAGACAAGTCCAAACTTTAAGGAGAATAACAGATTTTTGGTGAATTCACTGGGTTGTACATTCTTGAAATTCTTTAGTACTAGAAAAGATACACTGCTTCACGTGAAATCATGCCATGTCTGCTTAGGCACATGGTGTAACCAAAATCAGAGTTCCCATAGAGACTTTGAAAAAATACTATCGAACACTATACTTTGAAAAAAATACTATTTAGAATTATGGACCCAACTGCTTTTAATGTCTCTAGTGGTGAATAATCTGTTTTTATTTGGTTGAAGTGGCAGTATTTAAGTCATATGGAAGACAGTTTCAATCAAATACTAGAACAGGAATAGCTTTACCTTTATATAATAATGGGACATTCTCTTATGGCTGTACTTAGCCTGGAATTCTTTCCTTGAACGGTGCCTGTTAATATTCTTTGACTTATGAGTTCTTAAATGATTCTCTTCTTATAAGTTTGTGACTTAGAAATGATACCATTATCAGAGAAACTTGACTCAAAGATCTTCTCCCAAACTGCTCCCCAGATAATAGTTTCTCTTCTAAATTTACCTGCATTAGATTTATTTGTACAAAAAAATTTTAAGTTTTGTATATAATTACATTGTTCATTTTGCCTTCTGTTTGATCATGAGCTCTGTAGATCTGAAAATAGAATTTTCTTTTCGTCTCCCTAATTTATTTATGAGATGACCTTATATCCATTTAGAACTTATCTTACAATATATCAAATATTGGTCAAAACTTAAATATTTCTAAACAGTTATCTAGTTTTTCTAGTAGTTTTTGTCAAGTCCTGACTCGGAGAAGGTTTTAACTCTTAGCTAGGACCTCCTCAGTTGTTTATATAGCTCAAAACCTATGGAAGTGAGAAGTTAGATTTACTCAAATAGTGTATGATACAGATAACTAGAGCTTACTTATTGCATTATGAAGATGCTTTTGGTTCAGCAAAGTTTTTTTTTTTTCTCCTCTTCCTTTTCTGGAAAAAAATACCCAACATAATGTGCATTTAGTTGAAACTACTTTGGAACATACAGAAGGCAGAATCTGTATCAAATTTCCAAATGAAACAATATTAGTTTAAAAAAACCAGGAGTATGTATGCACAAAAAGAAACCATTTGCTATATTGAACAAATGATACCATAAAAGACAGAATTTGTCTTTTGAGAGATTAGCTTTTATATTGTTACTTGCGGAAGCAGCACAATTGGAGCAACTAACTAGAGCATTTAAGGTTAGTCTATGTCTTAAATAATCTAGAATTTTTTTTTTTTTTTTTTTTTTTTAGAAATGTTTAATTTCCACAAGGAGGAAATATGATCTGAAAACTTCACTAGGATGGTTCTTTTGCTTATATAATTGAAGATATTGACTTTACTCTTCTAACTTTTTTGAAATGACACATGTAAGCCTGTGTTTCAAAAGTCAAAGTATTCTGTATATTGTTAGAAATATTCTGTATATTGTTAGAAATATAATAAAAATGTGTAGCAGAATAAGTAACTAGGTTTAAAAAAAATTTTACAGTATACCGTGGAGAATGTCGATTCATTTCAAAGAAAAATGCCATTTCAGCCAATTGCCAATTTGGGGAATTAATTTAATTTTCAAAACAGTTAAACAGTTAAATTTTTTTTATTGTGTATTGTTCAGACATTTCTCCTACAGTCTTAATTTTATCCATAGTGATAGCTAGCAAACAGTGTATGTCACTGGTGTCAAACTCAAATAGAAACAGATCCCTCTGTGCCACACTGACTTGGAAAACCACAAATTAATATTATCTTTGTTGTATTTTATTTGTATTTATTTTTGTTAAACATTTCCCAGGTATAGTTTAATCTGTTTTGAGCCCATTCCTGAGTTTTGCCGAGTAGCCCGGCCTAAGTTTGACCTCTCTCTCCACTATAATGCAAAAGCATTGGTGATAATATCTGTATTTTCTTCTCATGTCAGTATTTGTCTTGGTTAATCCTTAACCTTGGAAACCTCATCCCTCAAAGAGTTCCTGAATTTCTTCTTTATCATTTGTTGCCATCATCTTCTATCTGTGGGACTTCTTTTTCCTTTATGATTTATTGAAGCAGATTTCATTGTTGAATTTGTAGATGGGGCACTGGTCTGGAATTTTTAAGATTGGGGTTGCTTTTGCTCAGTGCAGAAACTGGGGTCAAACTAATTAATTTTCCTGTGCTTAGTTTACACATCCCTGTTTACTCATATCCATGGTTTTGTGGTGTCAGTGACCTGAGGGCCACCTCTTCTTTTTATTTTTCAAAACATATGCATAGAAAATTCTTCATTATTATGCCTTGCAAAACCCTGTGTTCCCCACTCCTTACCCTAGATGGCAAGTAGTCCATTACATGTTAAACATGATATAAATATATGTTAAATCCAATATATGCATATATATTTATATAATTGTCATGCCACACAAGGAAAAAAATAAGAGAAACACAATAAAATGCAAGCAAACAATAACAAAACAACAATGGTTCCTGGCTTACGGCAGTGCTAATTATACAATTGTGTGCTTCCAGAATTATTTAAGTTATGATTTTTGAAAATGCAATAAAATATGGAGAGTAGTTCATTCTACTCAAACCTGTTTAAATCTAGCTACAGTTGAGGTTAGTGCCTTGAGTCAGTCTAAGAAGCACAGCACATAAGATGTTGCCCTCCAACAGTCTATAGTTTTACCTGGAATCATAAGGTATACAAATATGGAAAGTTTAATAGCAATATGAAGTAATGTGATTCATTTGTGAATGAGTGGTTCACAGTTTTAGGTTCAAAGGAGGGTTCAGAGGAGGAAGATGTCAGGAAGGAGGGAAGGAGAGAAGTTGACTTTTAAAAAAAACTTTTTTTATTATATTTTTGTTTTTTTATTTATTTTTAATTTTTAATTTAAAAAAATTTTTTCTTTTTTCTTTTTTTTCTTTTTTAATTTTAATTTTTTTTTTTTGGGGGGGGGAGTTGACTTTTGAAGGATGAGGAAGATTTGAAAAGGCAGAGGAAAATGGGTGTAGGGAAAAATATTCCAAGGAAAGAGTCTACAGAATGAACAATTCTACAGAGGTAGGAAAATAAAAAGCATGACTTGGGGAGTAGCGTGGGCATTTTTTAAAAATTAAATAATCTCTCTAGATTTTTGGGACACTATTTTCAACTGACTTTTTTCCTACCTATCTGCTTGTGTCTTTTCTGTTTTCTTGGCTGAATCCTTCCCCAAATCATGCCATTCAGGGTAACATCCTAAGTTCCCTTCTCCTCTCTGTGTATGACTTCATTTGAGGTCTCATCAGCTCTCATAACATACACAGACATTGACTCCTGAAGGAAGGTGACACACTTATATTGAAGCCCATGTTTTGAGCCGGTTTTCTAAATGAAAACAGACACAATCATTTCCATCCCAGATACTTTTTGCAATAGGTGTGTGGTCACAGAACAAAGTTGAAATGATATTGTCTTTGGCCTTATTAGCCATGTGCTCTAAAAGGCTGAGCAAACCAGCCTTTGTATCTTCTCTTACTTGAAACTAGACAGAGAGGCTCCAAGCAAGGAGGAAGGAAAGAGGTTATTGTCATAAGATAAAAGGATATTATTCTTATTTTTTTGCTTAGGAGAAGTGGAAAAAAAAAAGGGAAAGAGAGGATAAAGTAGCTTTCTTTTTACAATCTTGAAAGAGGTAGAGCTGAGTATTTACTTTTCTCTCGAATAAATGAATTACCACTGGAGAAAAGTGACTAACTTGGCTTTGAGGCTGGGAAAATATGGATATGGGTAATTGTCACATGGAATATTAGTTGAGTAGCACTGGCTTTTTGCTTCTACATTTTTTGGGTATAAAATATTGTAATTTATTCTAGGCAGTATTCTGTTTATTTCATTTTCTTTCCTGGGCTAGTGACATATCAAGACACTAAAGTGTCTTGGCAGTGGGTTTCATGTTTCTCTTCCCTCTTGAATTTAAGATTCAGTAGTAGTGAATTTGTTTTTAATTTCTTTATGAAAGACTTCTTCCTATATTTCAACCCAAGGGATTTTAAAGTTTAAAAATCTTAGTATTTTAGTCTGCCTTTCAATGAATGTCACGGGCTTTGTTACAAGTGGTATAATTTGAGATACTATAATCTGAATTTTGCAATATTACAAGTTACTAGGGGTTGAACCATGCTTATAGAAAATGTTGCAATGGCAAAGGATATGAAAGGGAATCATTTCCAGCTCTCATCTAAAGACTTGCCAAAGGAGTAAGAAGGAATAGGCGAGTAGCTCACAAGATTCCAGAGCTGAAAGGGGGCACTTGGAATCTTTAATGTTTCTTATGAACTAATAAAAGGGAAACTAATCCTTAGAATTAAAATGGACCAAGTTAGTTGGCTATCATTGCTGCATGAACAGAAGGAGGAAAGGCCTTATTCTTATGTATTTGGAGTCTTAGCTCAGGTAGATTTCACCTTTACCTTTTGTTTAGTCCAAAACTATGAATTGTGCTCAGCACATGATGTTAATTCATAATAAAAATACTGAAAGCCGTTTTGAGAGTGCCAGTATATTGGCAAAATAGGATGAGTACCATTTAGAGAACAAAATGAGGAAGAGACAGACTCATGTCCTATATGCATCTCCTGTATCCTCTATAGCACCTGGTACAATATTTTTGTATCAGAGGTTCTTAGGGAATACTCAGATCTGTAAGGAAAATGATAACAGGAGAACTAACTCATACTAACAGCTGTTATTCATAGTAATATTATTGTTGTTTTTGCTATTTTGGAAACAACACACGTGTGTGTATATGTATGTGCAGATATACACATATGCACACATACATATATGCATATATCCTTTTTGATTTCAGTAATTGTTGACTGCTTCATGAAAGTTTTGGGATTTGAGCGATCCCTTAAAGGATCTGTAGAATATTGCTAGGTTAAAAGGAGTTGGGAGTATATTTTGTGTTGGCAGAGTTGCACAAAGTCATCAGTATCACTTTCTCTTAATGAATCATCAAAGTCCAGTGGTAAGACAAAAACCAAGATGACTGGCAGTGGGCCACGATGCAGTGGATGACCTTGGCACCTTTGAAGCCTTTCAGAGTGCCTGCTTTTCAACCATTGGAACAAATTGCTTTCATTTTCTCATTCTGCTGGGAAAGTCTTCACATGCTTGTCTAGACATACCTTTAATTCACTGACAGGTTTGAGGCCTATTGGTTATCCTCAAGCTGGTCTAGCCCATTTCCTGAATGCTAGTCCTCCTTGAACACTCCACATGAATTAGATATGCTGGAATAGAGCAATGACTGTATTACAAGGAAACATTTGTAGTTTTATTCTGTTTTTCTTAGATTTGGTCAAGCTAGGTTAATTTAAATTAGACCAAAATTATTTTCAACTTCTATTTGTATTATATTATGAAACATATAAAAATCATATATATTTTGTTTTAGTATTCATTAAGCAAATTATGTGGAAGTTATTATTCTCAGTACTGAGGGAGCTAAAAAGATAATGATGATGTACCCAAGAGAATATTAGAATATGATAAGTTAAGGAGATATACAAAACAATGCCTGGGAGAGTTCAGAGGAGAGATGACCTCTTACATATGGGAGAATTAGGAAGAGTTTCCTTTTGATATAGGCCTTAAATGATGGGTAATAAGTAGTCCAAATGGCAATGTTAGAGCTAAGATTGGGAGAGGCTTTCCAGGCACTGGAGCATCATGAACAAAGACATTCAGATTGAAAGGCAATTAGTCTGGGTTAGATTAGGTGTAGGGTTCCTGAAAAGAAAGAAGGTGCAAAAAACCCAGATAATAGTTTGGACTCACACTGTGAAGAGGCTTTAGACATTTCTGCAGATTATAAGGAAGTCACACATAATTTCTAGTCAGGTTATAATGTTATCAAAATTCCTCATAGTAGGAAAATTGGATCAGTAAAACCAAGAGTCAAAATACAGGCAAGAAAAACCCCATGATTTCGTGACTGAGACTGTATGCCAGTTGATACCTAGTACCTCAGTGATTATAGGAAGGTGATTTTTCTGTCTTCCCTCCTCCATTCCTCCTAGCCCCTGTTAGTCCAAAGCTTTTTCTCTATTCTTTTCCCAATTCTTTCATACCCCCTCCTTTTTGTTCTTTAGTGTGCATGTACTACACACAATGGATCAATTATTTTCAATCTCTGTTCCTTAGAACATTTTGCCTTTTTTTAAATATAAAATTAATGATTCCTTTATAAGATAGGATTCTACATTTCATCTTAGTCAGTACCAATGCAACAAATTTTATTGCAAATTCTCCAGCCTCTTGGAGAAGGTTGATGGAGCCCCAGTTCAAACAGTTTTGGAAATAAGGAGATATAAAAATACGCAGGTGGAGTGTTTAGATAAAAGGGCTGGTAGAAAGGTATCAAGAAAACAAGCATCCTAAGGGTCAGGTATTAAGTGATGGAATAGAACTAAGTCACACACAGCCCTGAAATGCAAAATTAGGAATGGTGGTGATGGATATTAGGCCGTGCATTTAGCAACTAATTTTTTGATCTTGAACAAAGATCTTTGATCATCTAATCTCTCTTGTCTGGATACTCTGTTATGAAATGGGAATAGCTATATATCTCCTCTCTGCTTTTCAGAGATTATGAAACAAATGGAATATTAGATGAGAAAGTTCTTTGAGTACTTAATAAAAGGGAAGTATACATATACAGAATGTTCTTAGTATCTCGTTAGAGAGAAATATTGATTTGTTTCAAAAACATATATTTTGTGCTGCCTTGCCAAAGTTTACATAGGAAAATCATTATGAAAGTCAAGGAAAAATTGTGATTTTTCTCAGTTCAAATATAGTTCCAGAAAGATCATTTCTTTTCTTTAATGCCTATACTGGGACTGATCCAAACTTTGGGGTATGGTTTTTGTTGTTGTTAAAAGTTAAGGGTTCAGTCAGAACTGAAGTCTTATGATGGTGCTGCTGTTGGTAAAATGTAAATACATTTGTGTGCTAGTTGGGTTTCTATCACACCCGTCATTTCTAAGCCCACAAGCTCCTTCAGAAGGGTAGAAATTTTCGTTGTTGATTCATAAGCTAGTTTTTCTTGGCAGCCTTTATGATGGCATTTGCCATCCAGATGGAATTCTGTGTTGCTGTTGAAAAGGCTTATATAACATGATGTCTTAGAAATTTTTGTCATTTATAAATATCAATACAATTTTTTTTCTTTAAAGAGATAATGACACTTTTTTCATTTGCTGGAATCTAGGTTTTGAGTTGTCAGATTAACACAAATTTTTATTTTTATTTTTATTTTTACTACAATGCATAACATTTATCTTTTTCATTAAGATGTAAAACACTTGGCAGATTGTATTAAACTCCTTGCATGTATATAATTTTTTTTTTTTTTAGTGACAAAGGGATGGTGAATTCATTTTAGTGGAATTTCTTTTCTTGTGCTAAATGATTAAATATTCAGAAGCATGCTTTATATTTGTTCTTTGTGTATATTGGTGCCAGTTTGCAGAACTGGAAGATACGTGTGTGTGTGTGTGTGTGTGTGTGTGTGTGTGTGTGTGTGTGTGTGTGTTGTGTGTGTAACTAGTGAAAACAGAAAAGAGTAAGGTTTTTAGTATACTTTACTCATTTTATTTTTCATTCATTTCCATTCAACAAGGATTTCAATATTAGTGTTCAGTTATGATGACTCTATTGTCATTCAAGGTAAAAAATTGTTGTAGAAGTTTTGATGAGATCTTTTCCATTTGTGTGATGTTTTCTAGTTTTATTTTTCAGTACTCTTAGAATCATTTGGTATTGCCAAGTATTCTATGAATTTAGTTTTCCTTAGAGTGCTTTTCGTTATTGAATGAACAGTTGTCTTCTTCCTTAAAATTTTACAAATGAATTTTAAGAGGGTATTGTCAATGTTGGCTGACACTAAGTTTGATAGATCACAGATTTTGAGCTCTCAGGGCCTTTAAAACTTATTACTCCATCTTCTCTCTTTTGCTTATTAGGTTGTTAAAACTTAAGAAGATCATGAAATTTGCTCACAATTACCAAGCAGATAATGGAAGATCCAATTTTCAAATCTAGTTCTTTTGCATCAATATCTAGCTTGCAAACTGCTGTTTGGAGATGTTTTGAGTGTACTGTATCTTCTCACATTTATTCTTCTAATTTGATGTTGATTTTTCTTTGTTGAAGTTATGGTCTGCTTATGCACTAACAGATGATTTAGAAATACACCCAGTATTAATAAACAGTCCATACCTTTCTGCTAATATTAATGTTCCATCATGCTTCTCTGAATTCTTTGTATTCATCCTTAAAAAAATTTTTTTTTAATGACACAGTACTAACCCTTATATTCATGTAGTGTGGTTTGGCTAGCCATTCTTCATTTAATGGGCATCTACTTTGCCATTTTTTTTGCTGCTGAAAAATGTGCTAGTACAACTATTTTGCTCAACTTGGTGCTTTTCTCCCTGTGTTTAACCTCTTTGGGGTATATGCCTAACAATAGTTTCAGGGTCAGAGGGGCAATTTCTTCTGGAGAGACTATGCATGGTGTAGGTCACAGTTTCAAACTTGGAATTCCATTTCCTCTGTGTTTGACCTTGAGCAAGTGATCTTGACTTTCTGGGTCTCAGTTGCCTTATCTGTATATAATGAATTCATCCAGATGATTCTAAATTTCATTCCAACTAAAAGAAAATACCTCCCTGGATTATTGCTAGAATCACCTGAAATAACATATATGTAAAGGTGCTTTTTTACATTTTATCGTGTGCTACTTGCAAACCATCAAATGCTTATGCTAGCTGTTATCAGCCATTCCTGTTTTAGTAATGTCCCCTATGGAGTTAAATTTACCTTCTTGTTAAGATTTCTGATTCTTCATTTGTTACTTTGGACATTTTTTTATAAACATTGAGGGGTTTCTTTCTTGGGATTTTATTTCTTTTGAAGGTCTAGATATTTAAATTATTCTTCTTCCTTCTTTGTAGCTCTCCTCTGAGATAGCTGATTTGAAAAATATTCAGACATTTTTCTCCCTCTCTAGTTTAATGGCTTTTGGTTTAAATGTGTCAATACATTTCAGGAATACTTTTGTTAGTTTATAGCTTGTTCAACATCTTTCACTTAAGAGATTTATTAATTATATCCGGCTCATAAATTTTTTATATATATTCTTCTTTTCCATAGCAAGAAGGTAGATTATTGATTACTTTAGATTTAGCTTCAATCTCAGGGAATGAAGTAGGAGTTACTTCATTATTTAAGATATCCCTTTGTTTTCAAGGATTTTGAAGTGTCCATTGCAGTTTCTATAAAATCATTATTGTGTCATGCTTTAAATTATTTCCCCCTTCTCTCTCTCTCTCTCTCTCTCTCTCTCTCTCTCTCTCTCTCTCTCTCTCTCTCTCTCTCTCTCTCTCTCTCTCTCTCTCTCTCTCTCTCTTTTTCTAGATCTGATTCTGAAGTTCTTTATTTCCATTCTGAGTCAAAAGTCTTGAATGTGTGCTATTAGAACTGTCTTTACCATATAATATTATAAAACAAAGGGAACTCTTGATCTTAACTCTATTGCTTAAAAAAAAATGCAAATCACACAACCCAAACATTTCCTTTGTTTTGATTATTAAAAATATTTTGGTCCTACTTGGAAGATACTGTAAAAATACATTTTAAATCTCAGTAGATAGTCCAGCTTCATTGTCTTTGTAGTCAAAACAAAAAAGTTTTCCAGCTTAAGCTTATTACTAAATAGCTGAACTTCAACCATATTTTTTTATGTTAATCAGTGAAATTTCATGGGCCTTCTAGTTAAGGTCACAGTGTTCTGAGATACATATTTCTTGTGATTTGAACTTTAAAATCATTAAGAAGGTTGAGAATTTTTTTTTTGAGAGAACTTATTCCTGCATTCATGATTACTACTTTAGTAAGTATTAAGGGAATACTAGTTATTACATAGAATGTGGAATTGGACATAAGCCCAAATTTAAGTTGTAAATGAAATTAGATAAAAGCCAATTAAATATTTATTTAATCTTCCTGTATTCAAGGCATTCTGGGAGGTCCTATAGGAAGTATTAAAAAACAAAACAAAACAAGGATTTTGGGAAGATGATAGAATGAGAGATAGCCTAGTGTACGGTCCTCTGCCCACCATACATCCAATGCTTATGGAAAATACCTGTAAATGGACTAGTGATAAGAACAAAAACATTGAAAGAACTCAATTCTTTCAGTTTTCTAGAAAAAAAATAAATACCAGTGTCAACGAATCAGCCTGTTGTTGTTCCTGGACCTCCCACAGTCCTGAGACCCTCCTGATCTATAGTTTGAGACTTGGATAATCTAAGTTTGTTGGCTGAAATTTTAGGAATTAATCTTAGGAGTTAAGATTTTGGTAGGTTCCCAAGGGGGGGCCCTTTTGCCAAGGCAAATGAAATCCTTTGAATCAAACCAAGCCTGAGACTGTATAAAAAGATTAGAGGGTTTAGAGCAGATTTTGAAGCCCTGGGGAGAAAAACTTGGAGGAGTCAGAAGGCTAGAAGCACAGACCTAGTTATGAGGTTTTAATGCTGTATAGGAGGAAGAAGATAGAAAATCGAGAGAAACAGTTGAGAAGAGTTTCCCCCAGCTGAGTCTAAATTGATAGTTCCTAATTTTTCAGCATTAGCCTCTTGGTGTCCTTCTAGGAGTTGGAAAAAGCTAGTGACCAAGGGGATGATAAAGCTCAGAAGAATAAGCTTGGAAAAAAGTGAAGAATGGACCTAATGACATTAGTTTCTGAGTCTTTCTGCCACAGCATTTAGCTGGACAGTCTTCCTGAACCCTTGAGAACCCTAGCTGAACCTTTGAGAAACTGTAGGAAACAGAAAGACATCCTGGCCCAGATAAGGCCCTGGCAAAGATAAGCTACAGAAAGGAAGGAGCAGCAGGTTATATTTGCAGCAAGAAAACTATATAAAAATCACACATGCATGTCTTTTCTCTTTGAGGTAGAAGTTTGTGTTTGGGGAGTGGGTGTGGAGCCAGCTTTGTGGAGGTTGAATTGGGAGTCCCTAGGTTCAAAGGGAAAATGGTATGACATCACAATGGAACATTTAAAATGGAAAAAACTGATAAATGGGGAATCCCCAGACTAAGGTTACAGGATACCCTTCTCCCTCAGTGGAGAATAAGAGCTTTAAAACCTTGAAGGGGGAATAGTGTAAGAATGGGAGGTGGAGGGAGAGAGATAAAATCAATTTCTCTTAATATTATTGAAAGTAAAGAATAGATTAGATTGAGAGCAGGAAAGATTTGGACATACTATATCTTAACAATAAATATTGATATTAAAAAGACAATTATGATATTAAAAAAGACAAAGTATAAAACCATATTGTGCTTAAAGGATATTGCGCTTTAAAAAATGGGAAGCAAAACCACTTAAGTATAAATGGACCAAATGAAATAGGGTTGAAGTTCTTAAAAGAAAAACTTGGTGGATTCTAAAAAAGATTAATATTAGCATAATGATAGTAAGATCCTGATGATCTCTCACATCTAAGAAGATATAACAGGAAGAGCAATTAGAAGGTAAATAGAGAGCCAAGTATTGTGAGAAATATTACCTTTTAATGACCTGTGGTGTCTTTGGATGGGAACATTGTAAAATTCATGTAATCAGGATTCAAGGGTGTTTATAATTAAAAGTGATGTTGTAAGATAGTCACTTATCTTGTAAGTGTGTAAGATACTAACAAAAAATTATATAGACCTAGAAAACAGGAGATTAAGATCATGAGATAATATATTAGAAATCATCTAGTTTTTAACTTCTTAAACTGGGTCTCATAACTGAATGTAGGGATTGCAAAATTGTGATTTATTATGAATAAATGTTTGATTTGTATACCTATTTTATGTACTTATGTACCTGGTATCATGTAAAAATTTCTTAGATGAAAAGGTCTTGTGAGTGGAAAAAGTTTAAGATCTAGTTTGCTTCCTATTTTACTGGTAAAGCAAATGAAGTCTAGAGAATAATCACTCTAGTAGTAAGTATTCATCTAAGTAATAGCATTCTGAATGGGTAGGTCACTAAACAAATCATAGAAATGATAAATTGTTATATTCATTGCGCTGATAATAATGGAACAACATAATAGAAATTTAAGAGCAGGGGTTCTCAAACTACAGCCCTCGGGCCAGATGTGGTGGGCTGAGGATGTTTATGTGGCCCGCTGGGTTATGGCAAATGGGCTGAGGGGTGGAGACAGAGTGTGAGCTGTTGTTTTTACTATAGTCCGGCCCTCCAACAGTCTGAGGGACAGTGAACTGGCCCCCTATTTAAAAAGTTTGAAGACAACTGCATAAGAGTTTGCAGCTGTGAATTGGTGTAGTCATCCTGGATTTCAGTATGCAGGAAAGTGACTATAAATCATTTGATCCAGTGAATTTACCTGAGGGAAGTCAAAGACAAAGAAGTATCCAGTATATACAAAAATACAGTGATAATAAAAATAAGCAACATTTTATAGTTCTTATAATTTTATAAAGTACTTTTCATGTGTTTTCTCATTTTAATTTCACAACAACCACTTGAATTAGGATAGTGTTATTTTTCCATTTAACAGTGAGGAAGCTAAGACTAAAAGATTTGGCCAGGATTTAATGGCTAATAAAATGTCTGAAGTTTGATTTAAATTCAGTTCTTCTTGACTCCAAGGCCAGCATTATTCATTGTGCCACCTGATTGCTAGCTGTGAAAATACCCATAGATAGAAAAGAAGTAGAAATAAAGCAGGCATCCATCTTTATAGATTGGATAAAAAACAAAACAAAACACTGGTTTATAAATGTAATTAAATCCAATACTATATATATGAAGATTTTAAAAAAATTAAAATAAAGCAGGACCTTGCTTCCAAGTTTGCTGTTTAGTTGAGGAGAGCCCATAAACAAATGAAAACTTAAAAGTAAAATAGTCATACAAGACAATTATAGTTAATTGCCAAATGAGTACTATAGACGGATAGATTTAAGATAATTTAAACAGATAGTGTTGCTGCTATTAAGCAGGTGAAGATTTTTCTAGAAGACAAAATCAACTCCTACACTAAAAAAAGTTTTATTCCCTTCAGTCATTATATCTGTTCAGGGAAGTGAGCTGCTACAGTGGATAGAACTTGTATGAGCTCAAGAAGAAAAATTCAAGCCCTGTGTCAGACATTCATTAGCTTTGTAATCTTGCACAAGTCACTTGACTGTCTTAATTTCCTTAAGTTACTACTAGTTCTTACCTTACAGGATTCTTGTAAGGACGAAATTAATTAGTATTTATGAAAGAGCCTAATAGAATGCCTGATTACATAGGAGACGTCATATAAATGTTAGCTATTATTATCACTACCACTACTATTACCACTATCCCTACTATCACTACTACTACCACAAACCACTACCACCACTACTACTACTACTATTAGCTGGGAAACATGATTGTTAAGACTTACCTTGAGTTTATTCCTTTATTAAATTTCTATTCAATTAAAAGGAATAGGTAGAGTCCAAGTTGACACTCACTCCGGTAGCAAAGTAATTTTTTCATATTTCAAATATTTTTCATATATTTTCAAAGAAGATTGTTGTTGTTAATTACTGAAGAGCTGTCATTTGGAGGATGGATGAGACTTGCCCTGCTTGACTCCATGGAGCAGAGTTAGGATCAATGAATAAACTTTTTGGCTTGATGTAAGGAGAAACTGAGGAGCAGTTGGCTCCCTTCGTGGCTGGAATGGACTGCCTTGGGCAAGTGGACATGTTCCATCACTGGAGGTCTTCACACTAAATGGAGGGGAGCATTTGTTAGAAGAATCACAGGAGGGATTGTTCAATTATAGATTAGGCTACATGGCCTTTGAATTCTTTTTTTTTTAGTACTAATATACGAGTAGATATGATAATGAGAAATGATATTTGGTAGGTGTTAATAAGTTCTTTTGATGGAGGATATTTAACACTAGATTAAGGAGAGATTATTAGCTTTCTTTACCCCAATGATTGTACATCATATGCTAGCTCAAGGAACACCTAAAGTCCTGAAGAGCCAAAGACTTGCTGTATCTGAAGTGCCTTGTTCTGGGCATGCCCACTTAGGGTCTTAGGGATTCTAAGTGATGTGAAGTGGAGAGGGGCCAGGCACTGGAATCAGAGGATTTCTGTGAATCCTAGCTCTTACTAGCTACCACCTGTGTCCTTGTTTTGGATGAATCATTTGACCTCCATAGAGAACCTAAGTTTTTTCATCTCTAAATGCAGGGGTTGGATTAGATGGCTTCTGAGAGCCTTTCCAATCTGAAATCTGTGATCCTGTGGTTTTAGACGCATGTTAGATCCTTTGCAGGAGGGAGTGTGGAATTCACTCAGTACCCATTGATTTATAGATTGAGAGACTAAGCTCTGAATTATAAAGTGACTTGTTCCAAGTCTCATGGGAAACAGACTTCTTATCCATGCATGATTTTTGATTCAGTGACACAATTTTTTCCATTGAGATCAACACAGTTGAGAATAGCTTGAGTTGGTCTAAAATTAAATATATTTTAAAATCCTTATTTTAAAAAATATTTTGATCTTGTTTTCATGGAAGAAGACCTGTTTGCTGTGGTTTTTTTTTTTTTTTTTTCTTTACTGAGGCAATTGGGGTTAAGTGACTTGCCCAGGGTCACACAGCTAGAAGTGTTAAGTGTCTGAGAACAGATTTGAACTAGGGTCTTCCTGACTTTAGGACTGGTGGTCTATCTACTGCATCCCACCTAGCTGTCCCCTCAGAATTTTCTTATAAAAGGATTTTTTCTAGATCACAAACTTAGTAGTCTGAGAAATGTCTTCTGAATTTGTTCATTGCCTTCACAGTGCTCTTTGGGGTGGATGCTTTGATCGGCATATTTGTGTGCCATGGAAGGCATTTATCTCACACAGGGCTTTTTTGGGATGTGTTTTGCAGGTCACCTTTTTTATAAATTTGGAATCACAGAATCTGACTGGTATCGAATCAAGCAGAGTATTGACTCCAAGTGTAGGACAGCCTGGCGGCGAAAACAAAGAGGTCAGAGTCTTGCAGTCAAAAGCTTCTCCAGGCGGACACCTTCTTCATCATCTTATAGTGGCTCAGGTAATTGCTGTCAGAAATGGAATCTTTTGTTAAGTTTTCTAGTGACTTTTTTTTTAAAGACTGAATTGGTCCAGGAGACTAAGCCCTGAACACACACACACACACACACACACACACACACACACACACACGAACACACACACACACACACACACACACACACACACACATCCCCATGCCTTGATTTTTTTTCTTTTATATGTCTGAAATTAGATCTTCTTTTCTCTCTCTCTCTCTCTCTCTCTCTCTCTCTCTCTCTCTCTCTCTCTCTTCCTCTCTTTTCTCTCCCTTTCTCTCCCTTTCTCTCCCTTTCTTCTTCCTTCTCTCCTTCTTCCTCCTCCTTTTCTCCCTCCTTCCCTCCTTTCCTATATATTCATTTATTTATCTGTTTAACTATGTACCTGTTTGTTCATGCATGCATGCATTCATTCATTAAATCATTTATTTTTTAAATATGTGCATAGATACTTTTCAACATTCACCCTTGCAAAATCTTTGGTTCCAATTTTTTTCTTCCTTCCTCCCCCGCCCCATTCTCTCCCCTAGATGGGAAGTAATCCGATATATTGCACAATTGTTCTATATATATTTCCACAATTATCATGATGCACAAGAAAAATCAGATCAAAAAGGAAAAAAAATTTGAAAGCAAACAAAATGCAAACAAGTTTTTTATGTTTATGATTTATGTTTTCAAATTAATTTGAGACTGGTTCTACTTATTTCATTAGCCTCATGGTAACCATTCATATACATATATGTATGTATATATGTATATGTGATGCTTTATAGTTTACACATCGCTTTTCTTTGTCAGTAGGTTAAGTTTTATTTTCCTTTTTCCAGCTGATGTAAACAAGGTTAAGTAACTTATACAACTAGCCAGTAACAAAGCCCCAAAATTCTCATTCTAGATCTTAGATTCATGTCTCATTTTATTTATTTCTTAAAATTTTTTTTCAAACTATCAATGAAATGTTAATACCTATTTCTTCAAAATGTATAAAGTCAAAAATTCTAATTCATTAGGTAATCACACAGGACCATACTTCATTTAAATTTTAAAAAATTTAAACTAAGCCATCAACAAAACTTACAAAGTAAGGGACAGTATTTTGCCTCCTTTATAAGATACAAACATATGAATTTATAAACAACAGGCAAGCAAATAAAAGGATTTTGTTCAATGTCACCCTCTTAAGACTGCCCAAAGTTCTACTACTTTTGATAGGTTCCTTTGTTTCTTTTCTTTTTAAATTTTAGTCAGTATGTAGTCAGTTCTGGCTCTGCTGATTCAGCTTTATTTCCGTGTTTGCTATTCCTTCTTGTATCCTATTGACCATGGGTTTTTCCATCTGCCTTAGAGATGAAATCTATTATATGTTTTCCCTACTGCATTAGAATGTGAGTTTCTTGACAGTGGGGGCTGTATTTTCTTTTTATCCCCAGATTTTAGCTCGGTATTTTGAATATAGTAAAAACTTAATAAGCTCTTTCTTTCTTTTCTCTCCTCTCTTCTCTCTCTCCCTCCTTCCTTTCCTCCTTCCTTTTTCCCTTTCTCCCTTCTTCCCTCCCTCCCTCTCCCTTCTTCCTTCCTTCCTCCCTCTTCCCTTATTTCCTTCTTCTTTTCCTTCCTTTCTTCTTCCCTCCCTTTCCTCCCTTCCTTCCTTTCTTCTCTCCCTCTCCCTCCTTCCTTTCTTCTCTCTTCCCTTCACTCCTCCCTTTCCTTTCACCTTCCCTCTTTCCCTCCTCTTTATTCCGTTCTCTCCTCTCCCTTCCAGTATTCTTCCTTTCTCCCTCTCTCCTTCCTTGGGGCACTGAACAATTCTGTTCATTGTTAAGGGTCACCCAGCTAGTATGTGCCAGCGACAATTGGAGGCCAAATCTTCCAGACTCTGTTCTCAGACCTCTGCCTCTCTACATTTATGTATTTGAGCACTGCAATGGATTTGTGAGTGTTCCCTCCAGTGACAGAGATGCACAGCCGATCCTTGCCTGCCCAGCTTGTGTGATTTACATTCATGTTTTCTCAAAGGATATACCCAACATTCTGAGGAACTTCTTTATATATTCTTGAGTTAAAAAAATACTGGTGGAGCCTGTAAATATGTTTTGCTTCACTTTGAGACATGTTTTATACTGTTTCTGTGTTTTGGTTTTTGTTTTTTTTTTTTTTTTTTTTTTTTTATGTGTTATATCTTGTTCAAATCCATTATGTGACTTTCCCTTTTCTTTTGGATGATCCTCACCTTCCATTCTTTGAGTATTTCATGCTCAATACCATGTATTATGGAAGTGGCTTAACAAATCTTGGTTTGTTTTTTCTAGGGTTTTTTTTTTTTGTCTTTTTAAAAATTGGATATAGCAAACTATTGATAAAATTTGCACAAAACCACAACTATTCACAAATTTATTTGTAGAGAGAAGGCTTATTTAAAAATTTTTTTTCAATAGTATCTTATTTTTCCAAATACATGTGAAATTTTCAACATTCATTTTTTGTAAGATTTTGTATTTCAGGTTTCTCTCCCTTTCCTCTTTCCCTTATCTCTCCCCGTCCCTTATATAGTAAATAATCTGAAATAGGTTTATATGTGTAATTCTTTTAAATATATTTCCATATTTGTCATGTGCAAAAAATCAGACCTAAAGGGGAAAAAAACTAAAAGAAAGAAAAAACAGATAAACAAAAGGTGAAAATGCTATGCTTCAATTTATTTTTAATCTCCATAGTTCTGTCTCTGAATGTGGATGGCATATCCCAGGTCTGGGACTGCCTTGAAATCACCATATTCTTGAAAAGACCATCATAGTTGATCACATAATCTTCTTGTTGCTGTACACAATGTTCTCTTGATTCTGCTCCCTTCACTGAGTATCAATCCATGTAAATATCTCCAGGCCTTTCTGAAATCATCCTGCCGATCATTTTCCTATAGAACAATAATATTCCATATCACAGCTTATTCAGCCATTCTGCAAACGAGGGTATCCACTAAGTTTCCAGCTCCTTACCATTACAAAAAAGGCTGCTGCAAACCTTTTTTGCATCTATGGGTCCCTTTCCCTTCTTTAGTATTTCTTTGGGATACAGTGCCACTAATGGCACTGCTGGATCAAAGGGTATGCTCAATTTGACAGTCCTTTGGCAGAACTCCAAATTGTTCTCCAGAAGGGTTGGATCAATTCATAACTCTACCAGCAATGCATGTGTCCCAGTTTCCCCACACTCCTCCAACATTTGTCATTATCTTTTCCTGTCATCCTACCCAATCAGAGGTATGTTGTTGTACCTCAGTGTTTTCTTAATTTGCATTTCTCTAGTCAATAGTGATTTATGATTGTAGATGGCTTTGATTTATTTATCTGAAAATTATTGGTTCATATGAAAAGGCTTATTTTTTTTTAATGACATTTTGGGGCTAGACTCTTAGCAGTAGAGTCACTGAGTCAAAAGGTGTGCTCTGCATAACAGCTTGTTGCTTTCCAAAATGTCTACATTGATTTGTAGTCTTGCACATGATTCATTGGAGAACTGGGTAATATAGAACTATATTGTTCTTCAAATCATTGAGGCAGCACAGAACAGTCTTCCTTCCTGAGACCTTAGACAATGAAGACTAGTTTGGATAAATGCTAAAACTTCTTCCATTTCTAAACATATTGCCCTATGACTATTAGATTTGAAAAGGTTTTGATGTGGTTCCCAGCAGCTTCATGTTGACTCTTTATGTCAAGTTGAGTAATAAATTAATTTCTTAGATTCTGGGTATTGCCAGATCTTTGTTTGATGTATGCATTTACTGACATTTCTCTTAATTTACTTCTTTCCTTCTAATTTTAGAGAAACTGTGCTTTTTGGGGGGCAAGATCCTTTTCTGCTTACATAATCAAAAAAATTTAAGATGTTTAAAAAGCAAAAACAGACCTTAATGGGACATATATGGTGTGGCTTTAAGAAAATTCCTATAAATGTCATCTTTATCAAATAGAATTTGATTTCAAGTAAATAAATGTGTAGCTTCATATATTTAAGAATAAGGGGGGGGAATAGCCTTTTTCTCATGTTGACTATCTGTTGGAATCTTGTGTGTTTAGAGTTTAGACTAAATGTTTCAGTGATGTTTGGAATGAACTTGAGATATTTCTAGGTATTGATTTCTAAACCCAGGGATGCTTTTGTTATAATTATATAAAAAAAGTAGGATTAAATATTTTCTAAAGGGCTTCCTTACCCTACCCTCTATCACCAGCCCCTCTTTAATTCATGTGTAGGAATGTATTAAGAATGTAATAGGATTTAATTTTTCCTTTAAAAATGAATGTGTGTGAAACACTGCATTTCTGTAAGTTTGCACAGTCATTGGTTATACAGTTTATTCCTAAAAGCAGTTTACAGTGCATCTGGAAATTGGGATTTCTCAATAGGCATTTGATAATTACTTTATACAAATAAGTTAAAATTTTCCTTTTAGTCCAGACACATATCAAAGTATTCATATCACTAAGATTTCTACTAACTTGACTCAGGGTTGAAATGAGCAGAAAAGATGAAACAATGATATTCTATCATATTAGCAATCATGAAAATATAATAAGTAATAGCCAAGCCAGGAACTCCTACCCCACCCTCTTTTGTCCCCAAATAATGAAAATATTTTGATAGGCAATATTTCTTGTTATGGCCTTTTTAAGAAAACAATTTTTTAAAAAAATATTATCTTCCCTTGTGGTTTGCAAAGTAAGCTATAAAGGCAGATTGAATTTAGTTAACGCCAGCTAGGGGATGTAGAGTCCTAGATGTGGAACCAAAAAGACTTGAATTCAAATCCTTCCTTAGACATTTATGAGATGATTAAACCAGGACAATTTTTTCAGCCTCAGAAAAAAGGCTTATCTGTAAAATGGGGATTGTTATAAGACATATCTTAGAGAGTTTTTGAGGCTCAAGTATAATACATGGCAAGTGCTTTGCAAAATGTAAAGATTTGTGAGAAGTTTGGTGGAATGTAAAGGAACAACAAGAGAAAGAGTAGAAAGGAGAATGTCAGCTAGATAGAAGGCCCTGGGCTTCCACTCAAACGTGTGTGTGTGTGTGTGTGTGTGTGTGTGTGTGTGTGTGTACGTACGTACTACAGACTAAAAGTGTCAAAATTAGTTTTACAGATGAGGAATGATCATGCTATGTGTAACCATCAGAAAACCTCAAAGAGTGGAACAATTGTTGACTCCAAATTGCTCTGGTCTTTGGCTGAACTCACAGGTATAAATGCTGATCAAATGAATCATTGTGTTGCAGGGGATAGAGTCATACTCTTTATTGGAAATGAATTTATTTTATAATTAAAAGGGAAAGGGAATACCTTTCTGGAAAAATTGATTAGTAGAATTCCAAATTTGAGTTTAGGTCAGTTGCTAAGCCTCTGGATTTGAATTTTGTTTGAGTCAGCTCTACTTTGTTGACAGGGGCTTCAAAGTGCTTCATATCAGGCTTGAATCATCAATAAATCTGAGATTGCAATTTTCAGTGGGAGAGAGGGAAGGAGGAGGAGGTACACTGCAGGTTTCATTGAGTCAAAGATGCTCTAAAGCTACATTGATCAGCTTCTTCAGCTTCAAACCAAAATGAGCCTGTTGGTCACTAGTGTCTCTGGAGTGCTTATCTGTGTCTGTTCTAGGCTCAGTGAGTTGAATTCTGGACTCACTGAGTTTGGTGAGTACCAAGAAAGCTTAGATGTGGATGCTCTCCCTGCATTTTTCTTCCTGTTGTTCAGCTCCCAAGGCATATGGTTGGCATGTTTTGTTTGTAGAATGCCTGGAACAATGAGTGGGGCTTCTCCATCTGCTGATGCTGTTTTCTGCAAAATGAAAATTCTATTTAGACCTGATCATTAGCCAAGTCAGTGTGCTCCCTAGCTTTAGGACAGGCTTTTAGAAATTAATTACAGTCTAGCCAAAAATTTATCTTTCATTTAGGGTATCTCAAAATACCTTAACATCTAATCTTAAGAGTTGTGTTTTTAAAAGGACACAAGGAAGGTGAAGTAACTTCGATTTATATTAGTCAGAATAGGAATAGCTCATAGACTTGAGAACTAGAAGGGACTTGAGAAGCTATTCAGCCCACCTTTCTCATTTTGAAACAGGCCCATGGGGTTGGAATCACTTGTGTAAGATCACACAATCATTAAATATCAGTAGTGGGAAGTGAAGCCAAGTCCTCTTTCTTATGGGATAGGATGCTGTCTTCTAAATGCCATCTTTCTAGATTGTAAACTGCTAGAAGGTAGGAAAATGTGTATTGGTCTTTAGACTTTAATTAGTTGATTGAATTCTCCTTGACACAGAATACCTTTTCTTCATTTCTTCCTATGAACTCAGCCTTCTTCTGCTGCATATAATTTTAATTTAGAATGACCATCCAAAAAGTGATGGCTGATATGAAGATGAACACATTCTCTAGTTTTCTGGCTCTGTTTTGCCTCTTCCTGTGACTACCCTTTCCACAGGTCATATCCCCACTGATATTGTTCCTTATTAATTCTCATGTCTTTGAATTAAGAAAACCAATTTATTGTCCAGAAACCTCATATACCTCCCTTTCCTTGTTCCATCCTCCTCTTCTTGTTTTGAATGTGGATAAAATCATAATCAACAAGCAATACAGTGCTAGGTACTATGCTGGGTGTCACAAACCCAAAGAATGCAACAGCCCCTACTTTTCAAGGAATTTACAATCATTTTAAATAGGAAAAAGCAAGTAAAGATTAGATATATCTTCCATCTACATACAGATGAATGGAAATCATATTTTTTGGCGGGGGGAGTAGATCACTAACAGTTGGAATCAGAGAATGGCTTCTTTTGGAAAATGATCCTTGAACAGGGATTCAAACAAAGATGAGAAGGGCTATGTTGTTGGCCTGGGGATGATCAGAGGGGCATGAAGAGTGGAGATGGAAAACTACATGAAAGACAGAAAGGGGTCCAGTTTGTTTGCCTCATAAGAGCATGTGAAGGATGAAGCAGTAAGGACAGTGAAATATGGAGGAGACAAGTTTGGGGGAAAAGATGGTGGATTCTGTTTTGGTCTTGGTAAGATTGAGATGTATCCACAACCTTTAGTTGGAAATAGTAAGTATATGGCTGGTAATGTAAGGCTGAAGATCAGGAAATTGAATGGGGTTGGATATATAGATCTGTGAATTATCGGTTTGAAGATGATAATTAAGCTGGTACAAGCAGCTCATGAGGCTAAAGAACAAGTTAAATGACTCTCCTGATGTCCCAAAGGCTACAATAAACGATAAAGCTAAGATTTCAACCCAAGTTTTTTGCTGCCACAAACTGGATTCTTTTACTACAGTGTCTAGCCCAGTATGGGAATAAACTAGTCAAGGTTCTTAACTTCAGGTAACTGTATTTCAATATAATTAATTTTTTTTACAATACTATATTTTACTTTGTGCATTTAAAAACATTCTTGGGAAAATTTAGAAGGTGTCACCAGACTGCCACTGGGCTCCATCACACAAAAATGGCTAAAAATTCCTGAGCTAAATTATGGGGGGAGGGGAAGGCTTTCTGTTCTATTATGATAAATCCCAATAAGCAAATCTATGCTTCCATATTTATTTATATAGCAATGAATAAGAAATATTGATCTAAGAAAATATAGACAGACAATGTTTTGACTCTTAATGAGTTGTGCCATCCTAGGGTATGTGAATGCTACCACTCTTAGATATGAGCTGGAAGAAAAAGCAGGGATATACAATTTTGAGTTGCTATTTAATACTAATCTTAGGCAATACCAAGAACTATGCTTTTATGTTGGAAAAGCTTAATTCTCAAACTGCATGTTGTTTTCAAAAATCTTAAAACAACAAACCAATTGCTTTAATTATTAGTTAATTTAAAACAACCATGATTCGTTTTTATTGGTTGCATTTTCGTTTGAAGAAATTAGGTTCTCAGTGATTCAGTATTTTTATCTTATTTGTCCATCTATATTAAAACTCTTTCCCAAAATGAATTATTTCTTTGTGAACAGATATGATAAGATTTGGATTAGGAAAGTAAACAGAAGTAGGTGTCTTGATAGTTCCTTGAGATTAGGATGTTATTCAAACTTTTAAAATGTAGTGGTTTAAGTGTAGTGTTTAAATGTTCACAACACCTCTAACTATTGACTTTGCTAACAATATACTTTCAAGTTAGATTAGTATTATTTATTACTTTTCCCTGAAATCTCTTCCTTGTAACAGGATTAAATAACTTTCATAAATCAAGCCAGGCAAAGTCCTGTGATAGTTGGTCATTATGTACCTTTACTTTTACTATGACACCTACTTTATTGTCAGTAAGCATGAATTAATTGTTTACCATGTGCCAGGCACTGTGCTAATGTTAAGGTTATAAAAAAAGACAAAAACACAATCCCTACCATGCCATCCAGATGCTCATTTTTATGAGGAGATAATATGCAAATAACTATGTATCTATAAGAAATATATAGTGTAAGTGTAAGTTAATTTCAGAGGGAAGAATAGGTGCGAAGTGGATGAGGGGAACTGAGAAAACTTCCTATAGAAAGTAGGATGTGAACTTTTTAATAAATTAATGTATTTGAATTTTGAATGAACAAACACCAAATAAAAGTAGCCTTTTATATAGTACAACAAAAAAAATTAAGTTGTATTTAAATCTGCAAATCACTATTATGTACAACTTGCCTTTTCGCTGTAAATGTATAATAAATTTAGTCTGTAGCTTTCAAAACTGTCTTGCTTATCTGTAATTCTTTCTGTCCTCTGGTATCTTTTACTTGAGCTATGTTTTGCAGGAAGTCAGAGATGAGAAGGGAAAACATTTCAGTCTTGGGGGATAGCCAACTAAAATGCCTGGAGTCTGGAGAGAATGTATTGTCTCTAATAGGAAAAGCAAGTAAGCTAGGGTAGTTGGATTGTAGAGCGGAGACAAGTGTAAGAAGAGGGGAGAAGTGAGAAGGAATTAGGTTGTGAAGGGGTTTTAAAAGCTAAGGAAATGATTTTGTATTTAATCTGATGATAATGGGGAAGCCTTGAGTTTATTGAATGTAGAACTCTAAGTGATATGGTTAGATCAAACCTGGGCTTTGAGAAAATCATTTTTCTAGGCACCTGGAAGACAGATTGGAAGGGGGAAAAGTTTGAATCAGGTAGACTAATTAGAAGGATATTTTAATAACTTCTGTCAGGTGATGCGAGCCTCTTGCACAGTGGTGACTATGAAGGGGTCTTGCAGGAGAAATGGTATGAAGGTAGAAAGGATGAGATCTAATAACAAATTGGACATGTGAGGGAGTATAACTGAGGAGCTGTGCATGATACTGAGGATGGATGATTGGAAGGTTGATGGTGTTACTGAAATAACAAGGAAATCGGGAAGAAGAAAGAGGTTTTAGGGAAAAGATGGATTATGTTTTTCATATGTCAAGTTTGAGTTGTCTGGGATATCAATTTCAAGAATAGCTTAAGAAATGGAAATGTAAGAGCTCAACAAAAAAGCTGCAAAAAAGAAAGAAACAAATCTATGGCCAATTTACAAGTTATTTAATTTTTGATTCCTACCTTGGTATTAAATTTGTTGGGAGATGTGCAGCCTTCTAAACTATGATTATCCCGTTCTAAGTGATTTAATAGGAACTCTAAGATATATTCTTGGTCTAAATAGATGAAGTCCCTTTAAAAACAACAACTATTCATCACAACCAATAATGAAGAAATAACAGTGATTATTAGCATCTATTTTGCTCAACTCTATGCTAATAAAATTGACAATCTAAATGAAATAGATGTATATTTATTGTTGTTGACTTGGTTTTACTCATGTCCAATTCTTTGTAATCCCATTTGGGGTTTTCTTAGTAAAGATACTAGAATGGTTTGCCATTTCCTTCTTTAGCTCATTTTACAGATGAGGAAACTGATATAAATAGAGTTAAGTGACTTGTGTAGCCTCACACAACTAGTAAGTGTCTGAGGCCAAATTTGAACTCAGGGAGATGAGTCTGCCTGAGTCCAGGTCAATGCTTATATCCACTGTATCACCTCGCTGCCCTACAAAAATTGCCCATATTAATAGAAGAAGAAATAGAGTGTTTAAGTAACTTATCTTAGTTGGGAAAAATATTGAACAAGATATAAATGAGCTCCCTAATGGGACTACATGGGTTTTTATGTGACTTCTATGAAACATTTAAAGAGCAAAAAGTTTTACTAACATACAAATTGGAAAAAATTAGGTAAAGAAGCTGTACCCAAATCCTTTTTGTGACACAAATATGGTCTTTATGTAAACCAAGACTAGTAAAGACAGAGAAAGAAAAGTATAGACCAATTTCCCTAGTGAAATATTGATGCAAAAATTTTAAATAAATACTAGCAGGGAGATTACAGTAATAAATTACAAAGATATATGAGTAGGCTGAATTTACTTTAGGAATGCAGTGATAGTTCAATATTAGGAAAAATAGAAACATCATCAACCATATCAACAGCAAAAACAACAAATGACATGATTATTTGAATAGATGCAGAAAAACCTTTTTGAGAAAATGTAGCACTCGCTGTTAAAAATATTAGAAAGCACAGGAATAAATGGAATTTTCCTCAACGTAAGTATTATCTATCTAAAACAAAGAAGAAGTATTGGTGAAGTCTAGATATCTATTATCACCAGTACTATTCAACATTGAACAAGAAATGCTAGATATGAGACAAGAAAAAAAGAAATCAAATGAATAAACATAGGTAACAAGAAAACAGAACTATCAGATTCCATGAATGAACCACTTTGAGTATATCATTGCATTTGGGTATTATTATACTGTAAGAAATGATGGATGTGGGTTTCAGAAAAATCTAGAAAGACTTAAATGAACAGATGCATAGTGAATTTCAGCTAAGCTTTCCCAGGCTTAATGTTAGCTAATCCAATGTCATGTGCCTGGTTCTATGCTAAGTGCCTTAAAATTATTATCTCATTTGATTCTCATAACAACCCTGAGAAGTAGATTCTATCATTATTCCATCTTACAGGTGAGGAATCTGAGGCAAAAGTAAAATGAGTTTCATAGGGTTACACAGCTATTAAGTATCTGAGCCTAGATTTAAATTTAATTTTTCCTTAATCCAGACTCAGTGCTCTTTTCACTGTGTCATTTTGTTGCCTAATGCCATATATTTTCTCAAAAGCTATATCCTTATTTCTATAGCACAATATTATTCTATTACATACTTGTTCAGCTATTCCCCAGTTTAAGTGTACCACCTCAGCTTCCAATTCTCTGCTACTGCATAAAGACCTATATTTTTATGAATCTTTAAAATTTGTTTTGTTTAGGAATAATCCCATACCTTATTTCCCAATCCTTTGTCCCTTTTGATCCGGCTATTTTCCTGTCAGATGAAATGTCTTTCTGTCCCCAGATATGTGTTTATAAATGTATATTCTTACCTCTTTAAAGACATTTTAACTATCTTATTTATCTATCTTTATCTAAAGATAAAAATATTTATGACCATGAAAAGGTCAACATTTCAAATGAGAAATCTTTCTTAATCCACCTTCCTAGTTGGTTGTATACTTGTACTTGCATTATCTGATTAGATAAGATAAATTTTTATAACCTTCCTTTCCTCCCCATATACTCTTCTTTTTCTTCCTTTCTGTTTTTCTCTTAAGATCATAAAAATAGCAGAACCATACATCTAGGCCTTCTGTCTAGTTAGATTCTAATTAGATTTCCTCAAAAAAAAAAAAAAAAAAAAGATTTCCTCTCTGATTTCAGATGCTTATAGTGCTCACAGGGTATAAATATGTCCTGCAAGTTTATTCTTGTTTCATTCCTTATCAAACTTCATTTATGTTTGCCTTTTAATGTTTGTCTTGAGCAATTCCAATAGACTTGTGATGAAAAGAGACATCCACATGGAGAAAGAGAACTATGGAGACTGAATATAGATCAAAGTGTAGGTTTTGTATTTAGTAGTTATTGTTATGCTTGTTGTTTTTTGCTTGTTTTTTGTTCTTTCAACTTTATATCTGATTTTTTGTGTGTAGCTTGACATATGGAAATATATTTAGAAGAATTGTACATGTTTAACCTATATTGGATTGCTTTTTGTCTATGGGAGGGGTTATGGAGTAGGGACACAAGGTTTTGCAAAGGTGAATGTTAAAAACTGTCTTTTCATGTATTTGGAAAAATAAAACGCTATTAAAAATGTTTGTCTTAACTCTTGTTTGTACTTAAGAGTTTTTTCTCTAGCTCTGGTCTTTTCATCAAGAATACTTTGAAGTTCCTAATTTCTTATTGAATTCTCTAAGGCCATGAGAAACTGGAACCACTTGGCTTTGCTTTGGATCTTAGTCTTTCTCACTTTGGTCTTGGTGTCTGGTGTTGAAGGCTGTGACTGATTTAGTGCCATTCCTTTGTCTGGGGACTTGGGCTTCATGCTGCTCTAAATAGTTGTTTCTATTATATTTTTAATTCTTCAGGTAGGCTTTAACCTATTAATTAACCAAAATTGATTGCCTAATAGATGCAAAAACACACTGCCAAAGTTACACAAATCTATGTATATAGGAGGTGGTCCTCATATTTAAGAACTCACAGAATAATTGGGGAGATGATATGAACTTATTAAAATTAAATTACAGTATAAAAATGATTATTTAGGATTTTTTATTTTAAAACTTGGAAAGGATCATCAGCAAAAATATAGTACTTGCCTCTTCTACTTAATGATTCATTTAAGAAAAGACAATTTTTGCCTCCTTTTTCATCAAAAGCATACCAATGTAGTGGTGAGTGCTTGACTTGAAGTCAGAGGACCTGAAATTTGCCTCGTCATCCTTATTATTTTGATGAACTAAGAAGCAAATCCTGTAACTTATTTGGGTCTCACTTTCTTTTTCTGTGATGTGAGGTGGTTGGACTAGGTTCTCCCAGCCTTAATCTATGATTCTATAAAAGGAAGTTCCACTCCTTCGGAATATTTTATATTTATTTTCAGCAAATACTTTCCTCTCATCTTTCCATCTTCCTTTACTACTTTTTCCTACTTTACAGGAAGACATAGATAGAATGATAGATAATTTATTAAGCTCTTACTGTATGCCAGGGCACTGTGTTCTAAATGTTGGTGAAAAAGATATTTAATTAAAGAAGGCAATCCTTACCCATGGAGCTTGTGTTTTAATGATGGGAAGATACCACATAAAGGCAAGATATAAAGCCAAGTCAGAGAGAGACCTACATAGGAGGCAAAAGTTCTGTGAGAAAGTTGAGAAATATAGAGAAGGAGTTGATTTGGGGAGCTGGTAGGAGTAGGCATAAGGATGGATTTATCTTTAGGGTAGGAAGGCTGCTGATGAGGTGGTAGATATCTCCAGAGAGTTGTATAATTAACAAAATTATCTATAGATTGTCAACAGTAGGTGCTTTCAGTAGACTAAAGACCTAAATAGTCTTCATCTACATTTTGGAAGAAAATCATGGTAGTCATTTCATCACAAAAGCTAGGGCTAAGAAGACACTGAAGGAAGAGTCCCTTAACTTTCTTGAGCCCAGATTTCCTCATCTTTAAAATGGTGGAACTGGCTTAGATAGCCCCTGAGGTTTTTCCTAGCTCTGGTTATAGATCTAGGTAGGAGGCTCTAGTTTCATGAACTGGAGTTCTGGAGTGAGAGAAAGAGTGACTGACTATTCCTCATGAAAGCAGCATGCTGGGATAGTATAAGCAGCTCTCTAAAATGATTTCATTTAGAGCAATCAGTAGTATGTAATGACATTCAGAACTGATGAGAAAAGTTGTGAATGACTTTCTTTTAGGTAACTTTAACCACTTTTACAGGTTTAACTTTACACACTTTGTTCCAAACCTTTGGAAATTTGAAAATTTACATCCACTTTAACTTATGATCCATCTCTTGGAGCACTACTGGGGAAAAATACGTGTGTGCTGTATTACAAATGGTATGTGATAAAACTTGAATGGTCCCAGTTCTTTTCAGCGTTGTTTTTTACTTTGTTTTTTCATACCTAATTGTTTCGGTAGTTATCAGAAGCTAAGTATTAACAGTTGCCAAAGATTGTTTTAGATAGGGAAATAGTATACTAGGCCACACAAGTAGCTTGATGAGGTGCATTGTGGCAGGAAGTGCTTCCTGGTGTGGAACCTGAGATCTTCTCTATTGGAATCCCTTGACTCTTAGGGACTCAGTAATGAGAATAATCAAATCATGGCTCCAGCTGGAAATTTCCCTCGCCTTTTTGGTGTCTTTAGTTGTTTCTAAGGGAAGTAATCTTTGTGCATTAGAAGAGGGAGGCAGAATGCAAGTGGGATTGTGGCTCAAAGCCTGGATAGCAAAGTTCTCTGTACACCTACAGAGCAGCTTTAGGTAGTCCGTGACTCTTGGTCGTCTACTGGGTTCTGGTGACTATTTCTCTAAATAGTGGAGAGGCATGGGAATTTAGGCAAAGGCTTATAGATTTTATGAATTCTATAGGCTAAAGGAAAGATAATAGAAAGTTTGTGGCAGAGGTAGAAGAAAATAAGGTATTCGGATAGTCTTCAATTAAATGTACTTACTTTATATTTGCAGAAAAGAAGCTTGTCCTTCATGACCAAAAACTTGCTTTTGGTTATTAATTGTATTTACTGTATACCAATCACAGAAAAGTTATGGCTGGCATGGATAAAGATAGGAAAAAAGCAAGAAAAATATCTTGTTTAAAACATTATCAACTCTTTAGTATTTTTGACAGTTTTCATCCTTTCATCTCTTCCCTTTTGACTTTATATATGTTATTGGAATTATTTATACGACTTTTTCTTATAGTGGGGAGAGAGGCACAATATTATCATTGTCACAAAATCACCATGTGATTGGCTAAGGATAGTCTTTTCTCCCAGATGTCTTTGAAGTTTACTTTTAGCTTTTATTACACTTTTTTACATTGTCCAAACATTTAATCAAGGAGCCCAGGACTTTAGTATTCCCAACAGGTATTAGATTTAATTGCTGCTGATCAGCATTATATCTCACAATAAAATCTCCTCGAAATTGACTTTACAGCCAAATCCACATTCCTAATAGAGACAATCAGGACTGAGTGAATTAGTATTAGGTAACGGTCCAGTGTCCAATTTTATTTCTGTTTTTAAGATTTTCCCTTTCCCAGGAGGTAAGACAGTTTATCAGAAAAAGCAGTCACATGAGGTAGTTGTCATTTAAGCCTTTTGTTTGAAGCAACAGATGAACATTGTGCCTGGTCTTCAGTTATTTTCAGTGCCTTTTTATAAAGATAGCAGGACTTACTCCAACTCGTGTTCTATTTGTAATTTAATTTTTTTTTTCATTTTGTAATTCTTGTTACTCCTAAGCTTCTGTCAGTGGATCATGATCCTTAGTAGGTCCTATCACACTAGAAACATCTGGAACATATGCCCAGTGATATGTTGCCCACCTAGTTTTATTCAAAAGGCTCATCATTAGTACTGCTGCAGAGTGGCAATTTTTTTTTTTTTTTTTTGGGCGATGATAATTCACAAAGACCAAGCAGGGGTCATAGGGTAGGGGATTCACACTCAAAGGATTGTTGTTTGGTGATCTTAGACCAATTGATAAACAAAAGAGATCTATAGAAATAATTTTGGAAGCTAAAAGTAGTTTATCTCCATATTGAAACTATGAAAAGGCTAAGGTCCAAGAGGGAAATCAAAAGGTTTTCCATGAATGACATTCCTGTGAACTTAGACATCAATATTTATCATGCTAATTTCATGAGTACCTTTGACTTAGCATAGTCATGTCTAAAGGGAATAGTCCTTGTATCAACTTGAAGGATGATGATGATGTTGATAATGATGGTGGCAATGGTGATGGTGGTGGTGGCAGCAATATAACAGTGATAATTTAATATGCTTTCAATAGAGTAGAAACACTAAATCATTGCAATTTTTCCAACCCAACATATATTTTCACCATATCAATTTTTTGTTTCCTCAGAACCATAGTCAACTAAACATTCATTAATGTATTAAAATTGTAAATCTAAAGGCAGTTAGTTTACATGATGGTGACTAAAAATGTGGCATATTAAAATCCTGAGGATTAGAGCTGGAAGGGACTTTAAATATAATCTAGTGGTTAATTTTATAGATAAAAAAATTAAACCACAAAGAGGAAAAAAAGACTTGTCCATTCTTACAGGTAATGAGTCTTTTATTTTTAAGGTAGATATTTGAAAATACTTGAATGTTTGTGGTCAGAGAATTAGGAGGGGGGAGTTAGAGAAAACCAATTATACTTGAAGCATGTTTTGTTTTTAGACTTTGCTTAATCTTGTCCATTTTGTTTTCCTTATGGTTGTGACCATTACCAAGAATTATTTGTAGGAATTGCTTTCATCCATTAGTTCACTGTGACCTCTGGATTCAAGCTCAAAGCTTGTAACCTCCCTTTTTTCTTTGACGTGTGTAGTGTGTTAAGAATGTTGTACTTTTTAAATGCAAATGAATTTTAATCATTGGAGAAAGATTCCATAAAACAGATGCTCTATTTAATGTGTTTTTTGGGTGGAGCCATTTTACTTGATGTCATCCATGTGCATTAAGTGATTAATAAGATGTTTTAGTTCATCTCTGTCTCTCTCTCCGTCTCTCTCTCTCCCTCCGTCTGTCTCTCTCTGTCTCTCTCTGTCTCTGTCTCTCTGTCTCTCTCTCTCTCTCTGTCTCTCTCTCTCTCTCTCTCTCTCTCTCTCTCTCTCTCTCTCTCTCTCTCTCTCTCTCTCTCTCTCTCTCTTCTCTGTCTCTCTCTCTTTTTTTTTTTTTTTCCTCTGAGGCTGGGGTTAAGTGACTTGCCCAGGGTCACAAAGCTAGGAAGTGTTAAGTGTCTGAGACCAAATTTGAACTCGGGTCCTTCTGAATTCAGGGCTGGTGCTTTATCTACTGTGCCATCTAGCTGCCCCCCCCCCCCCCCATCTCTGTCTCTTAAATTTGAAAGCCCAGCTTTGTTCTTTTTAAGAGAAATGTAAATCCAGTATCTAACTATACATAGTTTTTTATTTAATAGTTTTTATTTACCAGATATATGCATGGGTAATTTTACAGCATTGACAATTGCCAAACCTTTTGTTCTAATTTTTCCCCTCTTTCCCTCCCCACCCCCAGATGGCAGGTTGACCAATACATGTTCAATATGTTAAAGTATAAATTAAATACAATATATATATATATATATATATATATATACATGTCCAAACAGTTGTTTTGCTGTACAAAAGGAATCAGACTTTGAAATAGTGTACAATTAGCCTGTGAAGGAAATCCAAAATGCAAGCGGACACAATTAGAGGCATTGGGAATTCTATGTAGTGGTTCATAATCATCTCCTAGAGTTCTTTTGCTGGGTGTAGCTGGTTCAGTTCATTACTGCTCTATTGGAACTGATTTGGTTCATCTCATTGTTGAAGAGGGCCACATCCATCAGAATTGATCATCATATACTATTGTTGTTGAAGTATATAATGATCTCCTGGTCCTGCTCATTTCACTCAGCATCAGTTCATGTAAATCTCTCCAGGCTTTTCTGAAATCATCCTTTTGGTCATTTCTTACAGACATAGGTAGACTCTTAATGGGTTTAATGATGAAGACAATGATAATTTAATAAATTCTTTTACCCCTAGCAGTTATTTTTATTAATGGGTATTAGTTTATTAGTAGTGTTACTATCTGTTGTTTGTTTCTATGAAGCTTCATGCTCCTTAAGAAATAGTTTAAGCTTATTTATTTGTTTGTTTGTTTGCTTGCTTATTCATTTATTTGTTCATTCATTCATTTATCTTTTTTAATGCATGAGATGTTAAATGCAGGGTCCAAAGTTATAGAGTTGACATAGATTGGTCTTGGACCCATCACTTTTTGACTTAGATCCATTAGGTCAGTCAGTCTCTGGATAAAAGTGAAGATAAAGTTTTTGTTTTTACACTTTCAGAGGAAATACAAGCACTTAGTCTCTTATTTGCATTTGTTTAAGGTGTTTCAGGTTTTACTAAATCATAGTTGGTTTTTATATTACATATTATCTGGGAGCAGGAAATATCCTTATAATGAACATGTTTGCTAGTTTTCTCAGAAGTGGAATAGAACTAAGCTACCTGACAATGAATAAAAGATTTATAAAGATAAAATATATGTGATATTATATAAATGTATAACATATGTGATAATTGATAGTATATAAATGATAACTCACAACAAAATAGTGTTCAGATATATCTTTCTTCATTTGTACAATTAGTCAGTTCTTCCCTATCCCCAATCCCTCTGTATCTAAGGAGGACGAATGTTTTATATTGCACTGTTTAGTCAGCTGTTTTCCATCTATCCTAAGATGAATATTGTCATTCTGAACGAAAATTTCAATGGAGCACTTGGTCTTAGTTTTCTGTGATTCTATGATCCAAAGGTTTTGATAGAGAATGAATAAAAATCATGTCTGCAAAAGGCTAGAAATAAATTAGAGGTTTTTATCTTTTGTTTTGTTTTGTTTTTTTAAATTGAGAAGTTTAGCATAATTGTATTCCTTTGATAATTTAGTTGTATTTGTCTAGGATAGAATAGAAATGAGTTTTAAAGTTTATCCAGTTCTGTGCTCCTACTAATACAATGAGACCATGATTTTTTCCTTAATCTTTTGTTAGAGGTAGAAACATTGCATGTTAATGGATGGTCTCTTGCAGTAGTAGAATTGAGTGAGAACTTAAAGGAAGCAATCGTTTGTAGTGGCAAGTCAGGTTTGGCTAATGTTTTTATATTTGGATTAAATTTGGTGGAGTATTTGAATTAAGAAGAGCCTATTAAATAATTGTTCTTACTATCAGATATTTGTTGCAGTCCATTTTCTTCTTCTAAGATTTTTATCTGAAATTTGTTTCCTTAAGCTACATTGCTTAAGGAAGCATTCTCAAAGAACTGGAGACATTAGGATAACCACCAATCAAAATCTTTTTTTACCCTAATAATTTTTTAAAAGATCTATTTTCTCTCACAGACGTTAGCTTCATCCTGTTCCAATTAGAACAAATTAGCAAAGCTCAATCAATGGTTCTCCCATTTAATTAAGTGATTTTCAGTTTCTGGTTGTCAGATCATTGTATAGGTAATTCTGCCACTGTCACAAGGCAGATATCTAGGGCCCTTTAAAATGTTGTCAGGATTCACTTTCAGTGACTTTACAGCAGTGAGTTCACCAAAAGCAATATTCTCTTAAGTATCATTTATCATTATCTGTAAGTGTGACTTGATCTTTTGTTATTTAGTTTTTATGCTGATTTCAGAAGGGAATTCTGGAATTGTGAATATCTCATCTGATGACATTAGGGGTTATTCTTTTTTAACTTTTTTCTGCATGAAAAGACTTCTTTGGCTTCTTTCCACTGATTATTTTTGTGTAACCAGAATTCCTACCCAAGTTGGAAACTTTAACATTGTTGTGATAAGTTTCTCAATACTAGATGGAGAACTATTATTTGAATCACAAGAATAGATAAAATTTAAAATCATGGATATTAATTTATGGAACTTTTGCTTTTTAAAAAAAATTGCTATTTGATATGCCAGAATTTTATATGGAGGATACAAGTATTTAATTATACTCTTCATAATGATTATATTTATGTCTTTTTGTAAAATTTAAATATATGAGTGAATGAAAAACATTTGTTGTTTACTATGGCTCAAATACTATGCTAAATATTAGTAAATATCTGTTAAGCTATGCTCTAGGCTGGAGATAGGAAGAAAGGCCCAAAACAATCCTTGCTCTCAAGGAATCAAAAAACTAAATACAGGATAAAATGAAAATAATTAACAGAAAGAAGACACTAGAATTATAAGACTGATTGGGAAATGCATCCTGTAGAAGTTGGGATTTAGTTTAAGATTATTAAATAATTTCCTTACCACAATTAGGTGAAGTAAGTAATACAAATATTATTCCCCTCATTTTATTAGTGAGGAAATCTTTTAGAGTTTGCTCATGGTCACACAGCTTGGAGAATGGCTTGGAATCCAGTTCTCCTGCAAGCCAATCTAGTACTCTATTCATTGTTTGATGTGCTACCTTTGAATCTATAAGGAAGGGATAAAACCTGAAAGAGAATAAAGGAGTCCTAATTTTTCTTGTGTATTAATTATTAGATACTAATTATTCAATCATAGACTTTCTTTATTCATAATAATAATCTATTTGTTCAATTATCAAAAGGTTTTTCCTAATTGTGATATGTGTCTTGCTGATTTTTAGTCTGGAAATTACTGGTCAGTTTAGTGATTTGAGTCATAGAAATAAAAAAATTATATTCTATAGAACTCAAAAATAATGACAAAATCAATGTGATGAAAAAATTTCTAGGGAAGAGAAATAATGAAAAAAAAAAAAAAAGGAGGATAGGGTAAAATATCACCATCTCTCAAACTCTCTCATGAAGCAGTGATCATCAAAATTCTTAATTTCTGGTTGAAAATGAGAAAAGCAGATCAGTGAAATATTCTAGATAAGGGAAAGCCAATAAGAATTTTTTTAAAATCCTCAACCGTTGGCATGATATTTGATAAAATCAAACACTTAAATCATGGCAAAGTATTGCTTGTCAAACAGGCAAGTAGTTTGGCAATAAATTTGTTTTGATCTCACACTCTATCATAATATGCTCTAAATAAGGAATGTGAGTAATTCCAAAAGATAAATCAGACAATTTGAAGTAAATAGAAATGAGCTTTTTCACAAAATTAATGCAAACAAAATAAAAAAAACCTGTCAATCTGAAACAAAAATCTTTACATCAAGTGTCATTGTTAAGTGTGTGATATTCAAGATATATAAAAATTTGTATCACAAATATCACACATTTGTAAGCTCAAGAATGATTTCCTAGTTAAAAGTCATGTATAGTTGAAAAATAGATTGTAATAATCAAGGACCATGTGAAAGTAAACTGCCAATCACTTATTAATAGTGATTGGCACTATTGTCATTGTTAATAAGTGTACAAATTAAAATAACTTTGCAGTTTCTCTTCACATAATCACACTAGCAAAGTTGAAACTTCCTCCTTCTTAACCCCTTCCCCCCCAAAAAAAATCAGAATCTAGGAGGCTTCATAAGGACACAGATACATAAATGCACAAGTGGCAAAGCTCTCACTTGGTCCAATTGTTCCACCAAGTAGTTTAAAATTAGAGATTAGTAATGACTAAACTGTTCATACACTTTTGACCCTGCAATTCTACTATGGAAGAACTCTGAGGAAATCAAGAGTTGCAGATAAAGGTTCAATATGTCCCATAAAATTCATAGTGACTCCTTTTGTGGTAGCAAAGGATAGCATCAAAATTGAAAAGCCCATTGATTGAAGGCTGACAATAAATTGTGATAAATAAATGCAATGGCAGATGAACATATGGTAGATGTATATATTTGCAATGAGAAATGGAAAACACGAGAAATTCAGAAGTTCTTTATGAATTAATAAAGAATGAAATAGGGGGCAGCTAGGTGGCCCAGTGGATAGAGCACCAGCCCTGAAGTCAGGAGGACCTGAGTTCAAATCTGGCCTTAGATACTTAACACTTCCTAACTGTGTGACCCTGGGCAAGTCAAGTTGCCCCAATTGCCTCAGCAAAAAAAAGAAAGAAAGAAAGAAAGAAAAGAATGAAATAAGAAGGAACAGGAACAATTACAAAATACAAATGAAGAAAACACTAAGAGAATATATACGTGTATATAGATATATACACATACACACATATATGCATATTATATATATGTATATATACATTCTGAGTTATTTTAAAACATACTGTAATAAATTGTTAAATCACAACAATTGCTATAGTAGTTGAAAAAATCCAAAATAAACCCATATTTCTCACTATAGAAACTTGGGAGAGCACTAGATACATTTGCAGATATAGTGGCTTTACTGATTTTTTTTTAAATTGTTTTTCTTTGTATAAAAAAAGGATTACTTTTCTGATTAGAGGAATTATTGGAGATGAGGTGTACATTCATTATTGGCCGTGATGTAAAAACTAGAGGCATCAGTAAAAATATGTTTCAAATTCATCTGTCACAGCTGCCACTTGAAAAGACTTTCATATCTGTAATGTTGTTACTGTCTTTGAACATTTAAAAGGACCCTAATGACACACAGAAGCTATAGCATTCTATTTCCTTATATTGTATCATGGAACAGGATGCTTAAGGCAAAACATTTGGCTGCATTCAGTAAATGGTTCATATTTTCATTGTCATTATATTTCACCATCATCTCCATTTAAGTATTTCATACATATAGTATTCATTATCATAGACTCTTTCTAGCTTTCTATAAAACCCTCTACCCTTTTCTTCCCCCCCCCCCCCCCCCCCCGTAGAGGGGTGTGTGTGTGTGTGTGTGTGTGTGCGTGTGTGTGTGTGTGTGTGTGTGTGTGTGTGTGTGTGTGTGTGTGATTGGATGGTGATTTACTATTGAAAGTATTACTCTGCACCATAGGAGTATAATGGTCAACTTTTGTCTCTTTTTTCAGAGAGTGTTCAGAGCACAGCATCTGCTTCTAATGAGATTCAGCAACCCCAGCCTCAGGCATTGCATTACACACTTGCCAATGCCCAGCAGGTCCAGATCCACCAAATTGGCGAAGATGGGCAAGTACAAGTAGTATGTACTCTTTATTAGTTGCCCTTTCTAGGGGATACAGAAATCCAAGCAAGATAGGTTTGGGGCAGGATGGCATTAACCATGAAGAATGATTTAATATTTAGCTAAGCTATGTGATATTTAATAAGCAGTATGCATAAATAGGCATCTGTGTCTTTGGGGGGACAAAAGAAAGTACATTACCTTAAAGTGAATGGAATTTGGATGGGGGCCATTGGACTTGAAAGGCTGTGAACTCTCTTGCTCCATCAACCACTTGCTTTCAATTTTTTCATATGGGAACAGATGCCCATAGACATGAAATGACTGTGTAGATCACACAGCTAAGTTGTTTTACCAATAAGTCTTCTATACCTCTGAGGTACCTGCTAAGGACCTTTTGACAGAAAGACTCAAAAATTAGGAGGTTCAAAGTCCATTTTCAGCCATTCCTCTTTTGTTTTGTGAATGTGGGTGACTTGTGGCAAATCTAAAGAAACCCTGGTTAGGCTTTTTGTCATGCATTCTTCAGTCCCTTTGGTTCTGAAGAAATGACTCCCAAGTCTTTGAATTTAAATAATGCTGACCCTTATGCCTTGAGACAAGAAGAGAATTTATTTATATGAATAATTCAATGATTTAAGTTTGTTTTGTTGAATTGAATACAATTTATTTTGAAAATTTCTCTAAAATTTTTATGCCTTAGGAATCACAGTTCAAGAAGTTCAAATTATTTAATGTTTTTTAAAAAAATAAAATCATCAAACTATTTATGTATTATGGTGATGGGGAAAAAATCTTCCCTAGTAATGGAAAATAGTTATTGTCTTTTCTTTATGAAAGATTAATAACCCAAGGCAAGCAGAATATGGAGAGGGCTATAAGATCAAGGCAGATGTGAAAATACTGCACCAATATTTAATACATCTTCTGTACTAAATGAAAGGGGCATTTCTTCTTTTTATAGATGGGAGTCCTGAAAATTTTGTTAGGGGCTGAAAATTTAAATATTTACTAGTATACATTTTTTGAGATTTTTTTTTTATCATCATATGCATGTAACAATGAGATTATCCTTTTCATGTCTATTCAATTTACAAGTCATGAAATCATACATGTTAAGAAAGAAGAGCAGTCCTGATTTTAATGAGACTTGAGATCCCTTCCATAGTATTGCACCATACCACTATTAGTTAAATATTTTAATTTGTTTTTTCCTATTTTTGTAGGAAAGGAACTAATTTGAAATAGAGAATTTTCTTTAAGACAATCTTGTCATGGACATCTAAGTAGATATTTTTATCCACAGTTTTATATAAGCATATTAAACTATGAGCAAACTATTTAAAATTTAAAAGAGGCTACTTAAGAATCTGGTTTTGCTCTAGTAAAATTTTATGTCAAAAATATTTTAATAATTGAGTTTAATTTATTTTGATCAATTGACATGAAATGGTTTTTTTCTTCCAAATAGATATAAAAAGTCATATTCACTATTTTGTTATTTGAGGCTTTATTTGTCCCCCCCAACAAACAGTATAAATCTGTAACTAAATTATAAATATATAATTATAAATGAAAATTAGTTTAGTTTTTTTATTGTAGTATTTGTTATATTTGTAACAATTACAATTCTGTTTACTGTTTGTTTTTTTAGTATCATGCTATTTTGATAAAATGTATCATAAAGGCTTATTCTTAATACTTCAACAATGCAAGTAACGTTGCTCACAAGTTTCCACATATAACACTGTAAATCTCTAGCTTGTCCTACTTTCCTGGTATTGGATATGTGTTTTGGAAAGAATTTTAAGATCTTATTCTAAGACTCTGTGTACTGAGAACTAGACTTTGAGGTATCTTCATAGAAAAGTGGAGATTTTCCTCCCAAATTTGATTGGCTTCAATTTAAAATTTGATTTCAATTAATACTTTTGTTTCAATCATATAGACAATTTTTAATAAGGAAATAGTCCTCCCTCCTTTCTTCCTTTCTTTCCTTTCCTCCATTTTCTTCCTTTTCTTCCTTTCCTTCCTTCTCTCCCTTCTTCCCCCTTTAATTGGGATTAAGTAATTTGCCCAGGTCACACAGCCAGGCAGTGTTAAGTGTTTGAGATCAGATTTGAAGTCAGGTCCTCCTGATTTCAGGGCTGGTACTCTATCCACAGTTCTTCCCCCTTTCAGTTAACCCTCTCCCCAGGCTGGAAGACAAGCTTCTTTATTGCAATGTAAAATTTTTACCTAATATTTGGGACGCATTTCTTCATTTTATATAAATGTTTTTTTCAGTGTTAGAGATAACACATGTAACCCCTTTGCAATCTTTTAAAAATAGATTTATTTATTATTTCTTGGTAATAATGAATTAAAAAAAACCCTACATTGTTATAACCTGTATGTGAAGTACAGTATATTATTCAGGACTTATTCATTCTGGATTTGATGTTTTGGGGAGGTCATTTATTGAACAATAATCATGTAATTAGGAGTTTTGTAGGTATTTATTTTTCTCCTGGTATTGATTTTCTTCTGATGCTTCTTGATGTTTTATTTTGCTGTGGATTCCACAGGGACATCTCCACATAGCTCAAGTGCCCCAAGGGGATCAAGTCCAGATAACACAAGACAGTGAGGTAAGTGATCATGGGCCCTTAAGCTAAGAGCCATCCAACTCTATCCTGTATTACTTCCTTCATTTTTGGCAGTGGCCTTCTTTATACTTCACACTTGAAAATCAAACCTATCTTAGGAAAATATTTCCTCCATCAGTATTTTAAAAACCTGGAATTTATTCAACTTGGATCTTCCTTGCATTGATATAACTCAGTCTTATAACTTACTAGATGACCCTTGAAAATTGCCATAGTTGAAAAATCTGTCCGAATTGTGTAATTCCATTCATTAGCCCTCTGAACTGATCCTATAGTTTGTCCTTTGATGACAAACCTATGTGGCCTGCCATTGGACTTCGGTGCCAAGTATTTTGAGTTTGGGTCAATGCTTATGCCTGCCTTTGATATCCCAGAAATTCATCTAGGACATGATGAAACATTGCAGGATGGATTTAGTGGAGGATTAGGGAAAATACAATTAAAAAAGGAAATCCTGGAACCAAAGGATAGAATTCTCTTTTATGACAGATTTTTGGGTGTTGCTTAAGTAACTTGTATGCCCTTAATTTTATGTTCAGAGCTATAGCAATGACAGAGAGAACCTTGTTCTCAACAGTTTCCAATTTAATTAGAAAGATGCAGCCATTGTTGCAGTGCCATAGAAGAGATTATATGGTCTTAGACTGACAGAAGAGACCTTGATGGGAATTGTTCAGTTTGAGTGTATATGGTGTAGACTCTGTGCACTGTCAGAGTTTAGAGAAGGGTGAGGCTGGAGTTTTTAAGGAAGTATCCACAGATGAGGTAAAATTAAAACCAAACCTTGATAGATTTGAAACTTAAAATTTAAGAGAACTAGTTTTCAGTTAAGGTAAAGGCTCATAATGAAATAGAATTGACCACATAGAATTATTCCCTTGGGTCAGCAAAGGTTGAATTCTTTTTCTTAGAAGCCCAAAAATTGCATGTATGGTCTGTTAGTCAAACATGGTTTATAATTGATGTTCTCAGTAAAAGAATTAATATACTTCAGGGATTGAAGGGTTTGCTTGTTTTTAGGTAGTGAAGAAAGAACTAACTTTGTATTTTCTCTGCTTGCACTTTAGTGTGTTAAAAATATTTTAGATTTTTTCAATTGCTGAATGCCTTTATCAGATGCAAATCCAGCAGGCCCTGGAAAAGGTGCTGGATTGCAAGGAAAGTTCCTGGACTTGACCAGATTAATTATATGATTAGTGGCTATTTGTTGGAGTTCTTGGAAATATTTCTTACACTGCTCAGAATTATCTTGAAGTTAAGAGAAATACTTTTAAAAAGTGTTGACGATTTTATAGTAGACTTTTTGTTAAGTGGGGTTATTAATGTAATGTTTTTATATTTATGCGTTGAAAAAATTACCCCTGAATACTCTCATATGGGTATAACAAAAACTGAAGCCTGAACTGAGAATTCAAGAGATATTAATTAATGTCTTTCAGTGCTTGCAAGGAAAGCTTTTTTGTTTATTTGTTTTTTGTTTGGCCAGGCAGTTGGGGTTAAGTGACTTGCCTAGGATCACACAGTTAAAATATTAAATGTCTGAGGCTGGATTTGAACTCAGGTCCTCTTGACTTTAGAACTGATACTCTATTAATTGCACCAGCTGCCCCAGGAAAAGGCATTTTCATGAAGTAATTTGAATGAAAGGAATACTGGTGCAAATAGAATGAATTTTTAGGAAAAAAAATAGCAAACTTGTTAGCTTTTTTCTCATTATAAAAACCCTCTATCCATTACAACTTTTAATCTTTGTGTTCAAAAAGTATATTTGTATATATTTAATATATGAAAAGAGAGAGCTTTTGAAACACATACACACACACACAAAATGTAATGACCAGTATTTTTTTTATTAGTATAGTTTCATTTTATATTCATAAGAGACCAAAAAGTGCAATAAGCATTTTACACTGATAAGCATTTTACACTGGGTCTGTATGTATTTGGTATAAATGCAACAATTAGAAAAGAATAAAATTCTTTTTTATGTACCTCATGAAAGCTACATGATAGCTACATGATCAGACTTTAAATTTAATTATCTCTTAGTAAATTATATTTCTTTTTTCCTTTATTGGGGGAAGTGGTTTTTTTTTTTTGTTTGTTTTTGTTTTTGTTTTTGTTTTTGTTTTTGTTTTTGTTTTTGTTTTTGTTTTGTTTTGTTTAACTTGTAAAGCTCTGGTCCATGTAGTTAAGTATTTTATATGAAATGTGCTTTCATTGTTTTTAGTGGCCAAGAAGGTCAGATCCTAAGAACAATTCCTGAAATTAATGTGTTTGTTTAAGTAAACAAGTGAAGTATTAAATAACAAAAATTATAAATGTCCCTTGGAATCAGTATTCTCTTGCCTGATTCTTCACTTTTTTGTTTGTTTGTTTTTTACAGGGCAATCTCCAGATTCATCACGTTGGACAAGATGGGCAGGTAATAACTATCTATTCTGATTGCTTGTCAAATGTTGGTGAATTACATTGTTTGCCAGAACATCTGACTTTACCTTGTCCAGGTGGCATGTTCTCATTCTCTGAAGAATCTTATATGATGTGAAGCATATAGATCATAATATTGGAGGTGAAACATTTCTCCTTTGTAATTTAAATAATTTAATATTTCAAAGTAATTTAAATATTCAAATAGATTTTTTTCCCTTTATGGTTGAAATAATAGTGGTTCAATTTCTTCTTCATTGTAGATAAAGAATAAGGTTTTTATTTCATGCAGACTTTCAATACCTTTGTCATGATTTTCTAGTTTGCCAGATCCAGAATTAGGTTGATTGAAGAACATCTGTAAGAATTATGTAAATGTTGTTTCATGTTCACAAATCCCTAGAGAATGCAGTAAATTTTAGTAAGATAGTTTTATTATTATGGCTTATAAAACTGAGACAACTTAAATTCTTTCTCATCTGTGGAAAACAACGCCCTTTAGTAGAAACCTTGTGATGAGAATCAGCTGCAAAAAGTGAAAACAGTCAAAACACAAAATAATCACAAGTAATTTGCCTTATAAGCCGAAACTAAGTCTGCATGAATGGTGCTAAATCTTTATGGGGATGGTTATATCCTGTGAGAGAGAGATTATTTCAGAAATTGCTCCTCTTTCAGAATTAGCAATATGATATGAAAATATCAATCTGAGTTTTACAAAGTGAGTGTATATATAATGTATAAACATGCTTATTACATCAATTAACCTATATTTATTAGATTATCAAAGTATATCTAGTATTTTCACATTAGAAATATCTCACTTTCATTTGCGTATCATCTAAATATTTTAAAATCATTAATGCTGTATATGTATAATGTCCACAGTATATCTATCATATAAATATACAACCTACATAAAGAGATCATTTGTACATGTTTTGGCCCATATCCATCTTATACCATGCATTTATATAAACATTACATGTTATGTATGTACATACAATTGTGTTAATTTTATTTATGTGTGCATCCTTAAGTAAATAAGGACATTATTATACCAACTTATCTTTGTATACACACTATCTATGCCTGCATGTATTTGTGTGTGTGCACAAAATCACAGAAATAACTGCCAACTTTGGACAGATTTTCTTGAAAATGCCATTCTCGCTGTAAGGATTCCAGGCATTCTAAGGAGGAATAAACCATTTGTATTGGTTGCTGCAGGTCTCAGTAGGTGCTGTGGGCCATGTGTTTGAAATAATGTAATTAAGTTGAGCTATCTTGGGGAGGCAAGTGAGAGGTTCTAAAAATTCTGGAATCCCTTTTCCCTTCCCCACTTTTTTAAAATTAGGTTTTAGGTAAAGATAGGGTTTGTTTGATTTTGAAGTTATATTAATATTTGGCATGTAGTTGACTTGTTTAAATGGTTAGATAACTAAATTAATGTGAATTTTTTAGAAAGTTCAGTAATTGCATATTCTAAAAGTTGGTGCTTAAATTGAAAGGGCAAGTTGTTAAGACTAATATCAGTAAATTCTGATAAACATTTCTCTTGATCTTAAGTGTGCTCAGTTAAGAATTGTTTCATTTTGGGGGGGTATGTAGTACCAGGTTTAAAATTGATATTTGATTATGATCTTTCATAAATTATTTTGTTTCCTTTTTTCACTGCTAATGATATTTCAGTAAAATACAATAACTGGAGCTCTGACAGACTCATAAAAAAGAAATTCTTCCTTTTCCAGTCTTAGAGCATTATGTAATTTTAAAATTTACTTTGTAAATAAAAACACACTCTTTTTTTCACAGTTTGAATTTTTAATGTACTAGTTTTAATTCTACTTACTATGAGAATGAGTTAATAAAAGATTGCAGAATTCTTCCCCATAGTTATGTAAAAGTAAAAGTCCCAACTTATATCTAAAAGACACGTCAAATATGGAGTAAGTGTAGAAGAATAATTATAGTCCATTTTCAGACACAAATATATTGATTCTTGTAGCATTCTTTTGAAGAGCCAAGAAATAGTAAGATTTTATTATTTTTGGAGCTAGAAAACTCAACTAACCACACACAATGATTTTAACTTTATAAAACAAAGCCATATAGTTTGCTATATTTTGTAATAGACATTATAGCATGAATTCTGTTCAATTTACTGAATTTATTTATTAAACTTGTTATTTGGAGCCCTGTGCTAGACATTTGGTGCAATAAAACAAGTAAGGACACTTACCCTACCTTTCAGGAACTTCCTGGGGAGTAGACCATGGTTCTCAAGAGTCCCAGGACTATTCAATTTTGTACTGCTAGTGCCTAGCAAAGTGCTTCCCCTGTAGGCAGCCACTTAATAAATGTGTGTTTGTGCTTGAATTTGGGAGGATGATGACATCAGCTTATCTCATTCACTTTCATTGGCAGTACTGTACAGTGACTCTTAATGTTCACAGGGATGACCCTGGGTTACTCTATGATTCTGAGGCATCTTCTCAATCCTGCAGAGCAAATTACATTGCATGCTGTGTAATTTAGCATCAATTATATTTGATCATATTTTAATACTTAGATGATTGGTATTTTGTGATTGTAGTTAGTTGTAAAAGTAATTCAAGCTACTCAGTTTCTCCAATTACTCTGAACAAAAGGGAATTTATTTTATTAATGAAAGAACAATTAAATAGGTAACAATTTACTAAGAACAAATTAATGCTTAAATCTGAGCAAGTCCACAAAATTTCTTCTTTTGGGTTTCTATTCCCCATTTTCAGTCCCAAGTTTTATAGCTTTTTCTACATTTGGATGCATTAAATCATATACTTGGTGAGGGAACTTATATAGATAGATGAGGAAATTGGACTCATAACATTTGAATAAATTGGCATTTAATTTGTTTGGATGTTAATTTAAAGCAGTTACATACTTCAATGTGCATGTTATTTCTTTTCAAGATCATACAAGTAGTAAGTGGCAAAGCTGAATTTGAACTCAAATTCAAAGGGGAAGGAGCTGCTTCATCCTTACTGTTTCATCTTATACTTTTTTTTTTTTAAGAACTACATTTGATAGGTGACAAACACACATAATACATATATACACATACACACATAAATACAGGCATTTATGCTACACATCATACATTTCAAAACATCATTTAAATATGTGTGTGTGTCTATGTATCTGTGTATCTGTAAGAATCCATTATGTAAATTTTACAAGGTGAAACACATACATTGCACAGTTTTGTCCTGTAATCTTTACATAATTGATTCTTAAATAATAAAAAAGTGGAAGGGACTTTTTAACCCTTTTGCCTTCTGAACAGATCTGTACCAAAACAAAAAATGTTCTGTTCCTGAGAAGCTTCAAGGAAAAAAAGGAAATTTAGACATTAAATGCCTTGCAATTGCAATAAATGGACATCATTTTGCTTGTTCTTGAAAGAAGAGGGAGAAATGCTAGTTTTTCCTTTTTCACTAGTCTTCGAACTATCTTTGGTAGAAGTGTGCATTGTTGCCAAGAATATTTTGGCCTGAGAGTTTTAATTTTTAATACAATTTACATGAATCGTAACTTTTATTTTTAATTATTTGTACGCACCTAAGTCTTTTGGTTGGCAAAGGATTGTGCTTACTTAAATGACTGCTTTGTAAAGGCTGGAGCTTTAAATATTATATGATTTAACAATATTTATCTTTCAATTTTCTAATAATCACAAATGCTTCAGATCATTGAAGAAGCCTGTATCATAAATCCCTGGAGACTAGCAATCTACCTTCGGACATTTGGTTTTTGAATCTCAATCCTTGACTAGATGTATGACAGTTATTTTGTAATAAGACTCACTGGACTAAAAGGAACTTCATTTAGTTACATGGGGAACTTCATGAGTTATTCATTCTCTTGCTTTCTTGGAAAGATTATCCTTAATTTCCCCTTAGGAAGAATTTCCTTTTTCTTTTTCCTTAAAAAAAATCACCTCAAGATTATTTTCTAGCCTCTCTTTGTAAGATATTCTCACTGCCTTTATTTTAAGAGCCTCAATTTTAAGAGCCTTCTTCTCTCTGTGAGTGCTTTCCTTTTTATGAGCTATCTAGTTAGATGAATGACTCAGAACTCATGGAACAGAGCTCTCAGTGCTGCATGTGTAGAGGAAGTCATTGCCCCAGCTTCTATTAGTGGACATTATTTGTCTTTTCTGAATAAACTAGGGTTTAGTTCTATTAAACATCCTATTTACATCTGCTTGGTTCTTCTATTTAGCAAGGCAGTTCCAAATTCAAATTGTGTTTTCAAATATGCTAGGCATCCAGTTTGACTTCAGGCTCTTTGGTAATGAGACTGATTTCTATTCTAAAATCCATATAATAACCCTAGTCTATTGCTATAAATTTCTAATGCTAGCGGTTGCCATAGTACACAAAATACCAGGCTTGGAGTCAGGATGATCTGAATTCAAAAATGTTCTTAGACTAGCTGTGTTACACTGGGCATGTCACTTAACTGCTAGCTGCTTCAGTTTCATCATATGCAAAATGGAGATTATAATGGCATCTATTTCCTATGGTTCCTATGTGAAGATAAAATAAATAATTATTGTACCTAGCACAATGCCTGACACATAGAAAGCTCTCTACCATTTAAAAAATTATTAGCATTATTTTCATTATTATAACATCTTGATAAGAGTTCAGGGTAGGATTCCTAGTCTTATAGACACACATTTTGAGTTTGTCCTTGTAGCATAAAAAAATCCCTGTAGCATTTGACATAGAACTATGGTAATTCTCTGTAAACTACAGTTGAAAATGATTTTATTCAGCATACACATTTTCTTTAGGAAATTCATTTGAAGTCTTTTCAAGCTGATAGTCATATTAAGCCTTGTACTAGCCTTGACTTGCCAGATTTTTCTTTTTGCTTTGAATTTTTCAATTCTAGTAGCTCTGTTGGGTTTAATTTAGATCTTGTTTTCTGGCATGATGGGCTATGGAACAAACTGAATCATGCCAAAAGAGCTCCTTCTCCCAAATGTGGATTCTGTATCCTGGAGTTTTGTGTTGAAGGGCATGTTTAATAAAAATACCAAATTACAGAAATAATTAGGCTTCTGTACTTGTGTTTTAAGTACTTTACAATACCAGTTAAATTCTCCCCTCCTCCCCTCCCCCCACTTGATTCGGTATTGCTTTTTATCCCAAGTTTTTCTCTATCACTTTTCCATATTTCTGGGTCTCTTCAATATTTCAAATTTTTGAAGATTCTAACAGAACCTCCTTATACTTATTCTGTATCTTCCCTTGCCTTTTGGGTCATCTGCAGTTTTGATTCTTTTGAGATCCTTGTGTTCTGATTCATAGCCATAAAGCATCACTGGATGAATACTGATTTTTCAAGAGAATGTCTTTCTCTTAAAGAGAGCGCAGCAGCAAAATGCTCTAAATATTTGAGAGTTGTACAGTTTCTCAGTTGCAGTTCAGTTCCTTCCTTTTATTGTGTGACATTCTTAGTCCAGGTCCTGATCTGTCTTCAATGTCAGTCAGTGATTAAGTATTTATTAAGGTACTATGCTAGGCTCTGGAAACCCAAATAAGATGAATGAAACAATCTGATCCCAAAGGGCTTAAATTTCAATAGAGGACACAAGTTTCTAAATAAGAATATACCAAATAAATATAAAGAGAAGCAATCCAGCATAATTTAGGAAGGTGGGCTCTAGTAGGTGAGAGGAGCAGAAAACGTTTTGTTTTGAAGGGGGTAGGAAATAAAGGGGATACTTGAAGGCATTTTTGAAAAAGGAATACATTCTAGTTATGAAGGATGACCATCAAGAGCAGAAACGAGGTGTCCTGTGTGAGGAAGGAAAGAACAATTTGTGTGGATCTCAATGTGTGGGGAAAATGTACAGTAAGGCTGGAAGCAAGTAGTGGTCTGAGACAGTTTGAGGCTTGGAGGTTTATTGAGGAGGGGATTCCCCGAACAGTTCATAAGAAAAAACCATTTTGGCAACAGTTTGGAGGATGACTGGATGAGGAAGAGACTTGAAGCAGGTAGGCTAATTAGAAGCCATTGTAATATAAGAGGAAATTTTTTTTTTTTTTAAATAATCTAAGGGAAAGGCAGTGAAGGGTGAAACCAAAGTGGTGTCTGTGACAGTAGAGAAGAGTTAGGTTTGAGAAATGGTGTGGAGGCAGTTATGGCAATATTTGATAACTGATCAGGTATTTGGTGCAAAGGAGGCTGTTCATAGCTGTGAGGAGCACCTCTGCCTTATAGATCTAAGAGTCTCTCATGGCTCAGAAACCTCAGCATTGACAGCTAATAGGAAAGGAGCACCCTTGACTGACCAATTCCGAGAACAATAGTAGTGCTATGTGCTATATTTTCAATTATTATCAATCTTAGTGATAAATGGGTCAGGCTTAATCACCTCATTGGCCATACAGGGATTTCATGGGTGTCCCATCTCTTGAAGATCATCATGGTAACATGCAAAGACCACTGGATCATAGATCTGGGGCTGGAAGGGACTTCAGTAATGATCTAGTATAGCCTCTTCTTTTTACAGATGGGGAGACTGGGAAGTTCCTAAGTCACATAAGCCAGGTAATGGTCAGCATTAGAAGGAGGTCCTCTAACTCATAGATAGTGATCCCTTTCCCCTTTTCTTTGCAGTTTGCATTAATGAAGGCAATATTCACTAATTGATGTCACCATAGTTTCTTTTTTTTTAATTAAAGTTTTTTATTTTCAAAATAAATACATGGATAATTTTTAACATTTATACTTACAAAATCTTATGTTCTAAATTTTCCTCCCTCTTCCCCCCACCCCTTCCTCTAAATGGCAAGTAATCTAATATATGTTAAACACAGCATAGTTTCTTCTTGTTGAATTATCTTCAGTCTTATTTTCTAGATTTCTTTAAGGGAAAGCAGTTTCACTTAGGGCCTTATCTTTGATATATTTTTATAGTTGGAATTTTTTCTCTCTGAATCAATTGCTACATCTAATAGCTCACATAAAGGTCTCACTAAGTTGGCCATTGTGTGAAATTGTATTGTTCCTTGAAGAGGCAATTTAAGACATTTTTAAAATGCCATGCTTGTTGGAAAATATTTAATGGGAATTATATCTCTGATATATGACAATAGTAAAAGTCCTCTTGGATATCTTAGGGAGAATTTGAGAATTACTTATTTAAAAAAAATCCCTATATCTTTTAAATTGTTGCAAAAGGAATTCTGAGTAGAAAATTTCTTTTTGAAGACATATTATATTTATCTTTTTGTGGGAGACTCTGACGGTTTCCCTGAATACTTCCTAAGCACGCAAGCATTTTCACATGGCTGATTCAGATGCATTGCTACTAATGTATTTCTTTTCATTTACTGTGTCATTGTTAACAGTAGAGGGCAATGCTGCTAAATTCATTATACTGTTTTCTCTGCCATATTTTGATTTTGCAGTTGGGGATAGCTGTACTATCAGGGAAAGATTAAAGCTTTTTGCTAGCTGCTGCACTGTAGCATAGAGATTCACGTTACAAATGCTCATTTTGCATATGCCACTGGCTACAGGGTTTTTTTCTTCTATTTTGGCATGAATCTCCTAAAACTTTTAAGGATTGTTTTCCTTTTTCAGAATATAACCTTAGTAGGAAAGCACAAAAATAGAGTGAATGGAGGATAATCTCAGAGAGGAGGTAAAGAAGGTGGGTGGGTGAAATTTAGAATGGCCTTTTGCGAAGTCTGGGAGGAAACCAGGGAAGAAGCCTGAGGTAGAGAGGAGGAGAGTCTACCAGGCTTATTTTGTCTGCACCTAGAAAGGAAGGCTGAGAGAAAAGAAAACAACAACAGCAACAATTAGACATTGTCTGACTCCAAATGGAAAGCTTTAACACTTCAAAAAATACCTTCAATGCTTTAAAAAATACAATTTCTTTGAATATTTATTATTCTATTATCTTGAAGAATTACTTTAGTTTACAGTGGAGATAATATTGAGTAGGGAACTTAGCAAACTAACATTCTAAAAAATAATTTAAGAAGCTCAGTTATTAAGTCTTTATAAAAGGAAGAATCACTTAAAATGCCAGAAATGTGATTGTTTGAAAGTATTCTTTTTGAATTATTTGAATCTCAGCAAAAATAAGCCCATGTTGTTGAAGTTAAAAGGATTATCTAGGCAAGTAGTGGTATTAATGGAAACGTTGCTTTGGGATTATAGGCAATTGGCATTTTCGGTATAAAATTAATGAGACAATTAATTGTGCTGGAAAATAGTTGAACTTTCATCTTCTGATGTGAAATATCTAGACACAATAAATGCCACATGTACATTTAAATCTTTCATCTGCCAGTCAATAAACATTTATTAAGTGCCTATTGTGCTATTATGTGTCTGGCTCCAGGCAGAGCCACTCTGCAGAGCTCATAGGAGGAGACTATATGCAGCTCGATTCTTCCCATTCCCTTCTCCCTCCATCTATAGGCTCCTCTATTTTCCTTGAGACTTTGCAAGGGGCCTTTCTGAATTCCACCAGCTCACCTCCTTTGCTCACCACCCTCTGAGGTTATCCTCCAACCTTTTTGATCACAGTTGTTTGCATATAGTCTTTCCATTATATTGGGATCCTTGGGGCAAGGACCCTATGTGCCTTTCTTGGCATTCCCAGCACTTAGCACTGTTTGACATGCCAGTTAACACTTAATAAATACTTATTGACTAAACCCATTCATATCTTCTTTGTGTTTCTTTTTCATTCTTTTCTGAAGTTATTTCACATACTATGTAAGTAGCAGCTCATATTACCCTTACCACATAATTTAGCATTTTTATGCCCTTTAGTATTTATTTGCTCAGTCTGCCTGTAGATCATCTGTCTGATAAATTGAAGTTTTTCATGACAGGAGTCGATAGTAGAATTTTGTCTCTTAAATCCCAGAACTAATCATAGGCTTCTCAGCATTCTATAAGACTACATGGCTTCATTAAAGTCATGTGATTCTATGAGCAATTCTACCTCTGCTCTCGCCCTGGCAATGCACAATGCTCTTTGTCCATTTGGCACATTTTGGTGCTCTGAGTTTATGGCTAATATTGGGTTGATAGTGAAATACTCTAAATGATGTTTTCAACCTTTGAGAGTAAAGAGCCCTTTTAATTGTAACACCAAAAAGTCCCATGGACTCAACAGTAATAGCTGAACTGTTAATATTCGCTGATTGAGAAATACGTAATGGCAACCTCCACTAAAAAAAACCCCCCAAAAACCAAAAAACCAAAAAACCAAAATCCATCAGACAAAACCCTACAGTAATGATGGAGAAAAATTTGTATTTCATATGGTTCAGGCATATTTTATTTCCATAGAAGAGATGTTTGTTTCTTTAATTGTTTGCATGAGTATTTGTGCAATCCTTGCAGTTACATGGAGACTTGCAGATTGAGAAATTAGGCTCCAAAGATGCGTGGCTACATAGAATTGGATTTCTGAAGAGTGAAAGAGTATTTTATAGAGCCAGTAATTAAGTATGAATTTATTGCTTAGTGAAATGAGAGAATGCTAGACTTAAACACAAAAACTGACATTAAAAATTCAGCTCATATATTTCTTATTTTTGTGATTCTGGGTAAAATTTTTTGTCCTTGTTTCACAATTTTAGCATCAAAGAAATGGAGATAATACCTAACTCAATAGAGTTTTAGGCATAAAGTACTTTCCCCTATCTGCTATACCTTGGCTAAAGTAATTTATAATGTGGACAATCATTCCAAGTTGATAAGTGGGTTTATATTAGTCAACTTACAAGATCTGTTCCAAGTCTAAAATGCTATATTTTTAACATGTAATATTTTTTCTTCTCTGTACATCTTATAGTATGTTCGCGTTGAACAAACAGTATGCTCTATTAAGATTACAATATTATAATTTAGTTTATAGTTTAAATATATTAAAATTCCTTTGCATCATAAGATCAAATACTAAATTATGTTATCAGTTACATAATTTTAAGTGAAAATATTTATTTTTACAAATCAAATTTAAAATTAAAAATGTTGAGATATACTTATGGTTATATGTTTATATGGGTAAGTAGTATTTTCGACTTGACAAGCATTTCAAAATATTTTAAAAGAAATATTCTAGTTTAGCCAAGTTCAAATCTGATTTTGTTGAACATTTTCCCTTTTAATTTTCAAATTTAATTTGCAGGAAAATTCAATTAAGCTATATTTTTAATTTGTTTATACTTTGTTCATCAGCATTCAGTTTTGAATGAAGCTTCTGGCTCACAGAACTTTTTGATACATTTTAATAAGCTTTCCCCTCCTTTGAACCAAGAAATCGAATTTTGTCAAGCATAAATAGAACTCAGACCTCAAAATATTTGTGTGTCGCTTGAATGTCAAAGACACGAAGTTCAAATCAGGCAAATTAAGTGCTCTTCACACTGTTTCTTTATACCTAGAAAATGTTTTTGGAGTTATTTATCCACCTAAAAAAATCTTGGCAAGTCATATTTAAGAAATAGTTTCAAATTAATAATACAGGATTAGAATTTGGCCCTCTTTTCATGCTTCATTTAAGAATGACGCAGGTAAAGATTTGTTTTGGGAATAAATCGTAAATTCCATGGGATAGTTGGCTGCTCTTCCATAGTATGGCATCTGTATTTTAACTCAAATATACTTCTAACCTAACCCACAAATTTTAGACATTATGTCATATAAGTACTTATGCCTACTATTGAGAATCCTTTTCATTTCTAATAGCATCCCAATTTTGTTAATTAGCTATAATGACTTAAGATAAAATATTCTTGCTTTTCATTTTTTGAAACCAGCTGTTTTATGGGGGGAACCAGGCGATGCCTTCAGTCTTGAGTGGGAATGCTTGCTTCCTAAAGCATGGAAGTCATATTTATTTTTCCACACTTGTTTCATTAACTCTCTCCAGCCTCATTTACAAATATCTTAGGAAATGGAAAGGCTTACTCATCTGGACATGTTCTTTGGATCCTGAGGTAGCTGAAAGGGTAGTGAGCAAGAATCTTCAAGTCACTTTCTGGAAAAGAATAATAGTGAAGTAAGTTTAACATAAGCAACTCAGGATTTCTAATCTGAGCCCTGTATCTTGGGCTTTCTATTTGGAGTCATCCACATTTTTCTATTAGTAAATAGAAAAGTACATTTCACCAAGTTTCTATTAGGTTCTAATCAAGAAAATGGTTACAAGTTTTTCTGGCTTTGAAGCAATGACTTTAGGATTTATCTTTCTATTAACTGTCAGGTTTTTGTTTTGTTTTGTTGATTTTTCTTCTAAGTTAGCAAGCAGTTCTTTGGGAAAAACTGAGAGTGTTATGACTTGTGTCCATGAGGCTATAATTTCCTAATTGATGTTATGCCACAATTAGGAGACATACGGCACAATAAGGACTGTGTTATAAAAAATGTCAGGAGTGAAAGGGCAGGGGAAAAGTTGCTGTTCATGCTCTGGCTTCCACAGGTCAGCTGTGTATATTGGACTTTTTAATTAGATGATAAAAGTGGCATTGTTCCATAAGCTTGATGCAAGACTAAGAAGGAAATATTTGTATTGGAATTTTTAATGGAATTATTCCCATTGCCTTTAACTTGCCAGGAGAGTTAGTGTTTTAGGAGTGAGAGATGTTTAAAAAAAGTAGAGATGGACTCTAAACATCCTACCCCAGAGAGGAGTGTCAGTAGAAAATTCAAAAGTGTTTTGTATCCCATCAAAAGTACAGAAATGTAAATAATGGAAAAGAAACATTCTTCCTACCTCAATGACAATAAAAATTACACCTACAATTAAATCCCCACCTACTCAGACATAAGCATAGAAAATATGGACACAAGGACATTCTCTACTTATGCATTAGGATTGACCCATGTAGGTTTAGAATTGTATGACTGAGAATCAGGCCAACTGTAGTTAATTGGGCATACTTTGTTTGAACCAACTAAGGGAAACATGCAAATGAGATAGATTTCCTTTAGATGATTTTATCACAGTTCTGGATTTGACATCATAAATCATCATGTTAGAAAGGGTGATTAACTTTAACAGGGAAGGGGCATCAAAAAAGAAGGAAAGGTTTTTCTTAGGATATTTTTGTAGTCTCAAACTTTTATAAAGAAAATTACACAATGGTATATAAAGTATACTTCATGATTTGCTTATTAAAATTTAAATATATGTTGCTCTTTTGAGGAGTTGTTTTAAAACTTTAATAGTGTCTCACAACCTCGCATAAGCCATATGGTGTTTTTTATGAACTCAGTCATAGTATATGATCAGTTCCATCCCTGATGTACCACAGTTTAAAGAATAGGTTACATAAGTTATATGATTGGTGAGAATTTGTGACATTAAGCTTTCAGCCAGATGGCTTCATATCAAAACCAGATTATCTTCTATAACTGAGTTGAGTGTATTATAAGATAAATGTGTTCTTTTTTGTATGGTTTTTCCCTTCCTGGAGAGTGCCCACCTGTTGCCTCAAAGATAAAATGCAATCTGCTTTATGTCACGTGAAGTTTGCTGGGTCTGACCCTACTGTGTCCCTCATACACATGCTGCATTCCAGTCAGGATGATTCACTTCCATCTCAGGTGCTTATCAATTCTTGCTCAGTGAATGAATAAATGAGTATTACTTATTTGTTAGTTAGTGGGGGCACAGTAGTATATAAGACAATTGTGAAAATAAATTAGTTTTTAAAAGTTTCACTTATTTTGAGGGTTGTTTTTTTGCTATTGGTATGGGAGAAGAGTTAAGGTTGTCCTAAAGTTTCTTTTTAGCTCTATCAATGCCCACTAAATCCAGCTACTCCTAGAGTATTCTTTTAAATTACTCTCTTTCTCATGCCTTAACTTTCTTTTTTTTTTTTTCCCTGAGGCTGGGGTTAAGTGACTTTCCCAGGGTCACACAACTAGGAAGTGTTAAGTGTCTGAAACCAGATTTGAACTCTGGTCCTCCTGACTTCAGGGCTGGTGCTCTATCCACTGCGCCACCTAGCTGCCTCTCATACCTTAACTTTCACCTAAATAAGACTGGCACTTATTCCTGAAACATATCCCTCATATTCCCATCCCCATGCCTTTATTTTTATTCTTTTGTATGTCTGAAATTAGATCTTCTTCTTCTTCTTCTTCTTCTTCTTCTTCTTCTTCTTCTTCTTCTTCTTCTTCTTCTTCTTCTTCTTCTTCTTCTTCTTCTTCTTCTTCTTCTTCTTCTTCTTCTTCTTCTTCTTCTTCTTCTTCTTCTTCTTCTTCTTCTTCTTCTTCTTCTTCTTCTTCTTCTTCTCTCTCTCTCTCTCTCTCTCTCTCTCTCTCTCTCTCTCTCTCTCTCTCTCTCTCTCTCTCTCTCTCTCTCTCCTTTCAGGATCAAAATCAAATGTGATTTCTTCCTTGATTGATACTAATTAAAGGGACTCTTTCTTTCCTGTGAAGTTTTAAACTACTTTATAAATCTTTTATACACTTATTCTACTTTGTAATGTGTGTGTTATATAAACATCACCCTAATTATATTGGAGATGCTTTGTGTTTTATTTATTTTTGTATCATTCTGCAAGTAATTGATAATTAGTATTTGAAGTAATAGATGAAAATTCTTGGATTATATGGCAAATTTCATTTATAAAATTCAAAATAAATTTGCTTCTCTTTTATAAAGTGAATTTATTGTGAACTGACTTTGACATTTGCTAATTAGTTCACTAATTAATAGTGAACCTGGCTAGTAGTAAGAACAAGAGTTGAGAGGAGTTTAAAATCTGAATGTAACAGAGGATAGTCAAGTGGAATTTGTTGGGGTCATTTTGTGCAGAAAAACTAGTGCTGGCTTTTGAGAGGAATATCAAGAAAGAAACAGAAAAAAGGGAAAATACAAATTCCCCCCTTCATCCCCCCCAACAAATATGTCTATATGTATATAAAATTCAGAAATATCTTTTGATTATGTTTCTTGAATGTTGGGAGTGTATTTTATTTTGTTTGCTTTTTAATATTTGGATCCTTAGAACCTAGCATCATGCTATGTATATAGTAGGCAAGTAACAAAATGTTTGCGAAATTGATTTTAATTGAATTTGACTCTTGCAAAAAACTGTAGCTGTCTGGTTAAGAGATTGTCACCTCAATTACTATTATACATAGATCCTGATTTTTTTTTTCACTTTTTTTTTTTTGTTTGTTTGTTTGTTTTTGGAGGATGGCAACTTTAAAGTTTTTTTTGGGGGGAGTTTGTTTGTTTTGTTTTTGTTTTTTAATGATGGTATATAAAACCCATTTTGATTCTTGGCTCCTGGCTTCTGGGTTTCATGGTTGGGTTTTTGTGGTTGAAAACACATTGAAGGCTCAGTGGTTGTTGTGTTATTACTGAGAATGTACCCTTGATATTTACATGCTTGAAACAATGAGACCAAAGGAGAAACAAGGAAGATGAGTTTTAGTCTGAAAATGTGCTGAATGCCCCCTTTGAGAATCTAGACTATTTAGCACATAATTTGTTGGTTGGCCTAGCAGTGTAGTTATAAAGACCAATTCAATTAATGTTAAGCTACAGTAGATGTAAGGGAATCTTCACAATATTTGTCTTCACAATTTTGCGTCCTCCATTTCTCATCTCCAGTACCCACAATAACCCCTTCTCAAAGAAAAAGCACTAAAAGATATGACAGCTGCAAACTTAACCACCATCTCTATATCCAGGAATTTGTTCCTTATGTTTCATTATCTAATGTTATCCTTGTTTCTTAACATTTCCTGACTTCAATCATAGTTGAATTTGTCAGGTCAATGTTTTCTCTGAGATTACATCCAACTCTGTTGCCTAGATCATTCCCTCTTGACTTTTAGACTCAAATATGTCAGCTTGTGTAATTTCTTGGAGGTTTAGCTTTAAAGAATATTAATATATTGGTAAATTACAGTAGCAATTTTAGCTGCCTTCTCTCAGGATATATGCCTTGAATTATTGAGAGAAATTAGCCTCTAGTTGCCTTAGTTCTTGATTTGTAGAATGAATGCACACAGAAGAAGGAAATGGCAAACCACTCCAGGATCTTTACCAAGAAGGTTGGGTACTCCCAAACACAGCAAGTTATAATTTTGAAAAAGGTTCCATTGATTCCTGTGTTTTCTAGTATTTTTTGATAGGAATGGATGTCGTTTTTAACAAAAGCTTTTGTCTGCATCTATTGAGATGAGATAATCCTATGATTTTTGTTGTTTCTGTTATTTACATGCGTCAGTTATGATTATTGTTTTCCTAATATTGAACCAGCCCTGCATTTCTGGTATGAATCCCAATTGGTCATAGGATATGATCTTTGTAATGTATTCTCTAATTCTCTTGATAGTGTTTTCTTTTTTTTCTTTTTTTTTTTTTTTTATTCTGCATCAATATTCAGTAGGGAAATTTGCATATAGTTTTTTTTTTTCCTTCTGTTTTTGTTCTCCCTAGTTTAGGTATCAAAGATCATATTTTGTGACTTAGAAGGAATTTGGTAAGATTCCTTCTAGACCAATTTTTTTCATATAAATTATATAGCATTGGGATTATTGTTTTTTGAATGTTTGGTTCAATTTATTTGTAAATCCATCAGATCATGTATTTGTGTGTGTGTGTGTATACAGATAATATGTGAGTATGTCTATTTACATGTGTTTGTTATATATATATATATATATATATATATATATATATCTGTATAATTATTAATTTTGGGGGATTCCATTATAACTTGTTCAGTTTCTTTTTTCTAAGTTAGTGTTATTTAAGTCTTCCATTTCATCTTCTGTTAAATTTGGCAGTTTATAGTTTTTTAAATATTCACTCTAAGTGATACAATGGATAGAATGGAAGACCTGGAATCAGGAAAACTCAGCTTTCTGAATTCAAATCTGACCTTGAATATTTATTATGTGACCCTAGGAAGTCACTTAGCTCTGTTTGCCTCAGTTCCTCATCTGTATAACTTGGAAAGAAAATGGCAAAACCATTCCAGTATCTTAGCCAAGAAAATTTCAGATAGGGTTGTGAAGTTGGACATAACTGAAGTAACTGAACATGGCACATTTTAAAAACAAAAAACAAAACAAAACAAAAAAGGCTGCAGAGTGCATGGAAAGACCTTGAAATCCTAAGGTTAGAGAGGCAAGGTGCATAGCAAAGCTTAGACTTCCTTAGGTTCTTTGGTTGTAATCAGTCTGTAAAATATGCATGTTCTTAATTTGATTGCTTCTCTTGGGTGTTTCAAATAGAACATTAAATTATGTCCAGTTAATATCTTTGCAAAATCTCTAATACTACTGTGTAAAGATTTGTGAAAATCAAAAATTTTGGAATTATCTCTCTTAGCACAGCTAAGCAGTGTACCAATAAAAAAGCAACTAGTTGGAGTTTATGAGCACTTTGATGATGAAATATTTTCTCCCAGAGTATTTTTTTTAAACTTCCATAACTGCTTTGGGTTATTTCCTCTCACATACAATAAAATGCTGTCAGTTTGTCTACTAGCTTAATTTGCAAGCTATCACTTACAAACTCAGAGTGAAAAATTCAACTAGATTATATCTTTATTGAGGACCTAATGAAAGCAAACTCCCTGAAACTTACACTTGTCTATTTTGTTTAACAGTATAGTCTTCTTCTTCACAGGGCAGTGCACTTTCTTCTATAACATGCAAGCTTTGGTGGAACACAAATATTTTGTTTCAGAGACTTAAGAATTTTTTAAAATATTTTGCCAGAAGAGTAGTTAGAAGATCTCACAAGTGGTTTTATTTCCCAAAGAATATGGCTATGGTTTAATTTTTGAAAGCATTAGCTTCCCAAATAATTTTCCTCTCAGAGGAATAAATGCATTTTGAAATTTTCTTCAGTTCAAATAAAGATATTTTATTCATTTTTATTAATTGCAAAAACATGAGAATACAATAAAAGAGATTTTCTTTTTTAAAAAAGAGTCTTTAACAAAAGAATTTGAATATCATCCTATTATATTTTTTAAAGAAATTTGTGTTTATTGAGATCCTTAACTATTCATTCCTAGTTCATTTATTGATTTTTCTTTTGAGGTGTGGTGGTGACCAGTTCATTTAACAACATGATTTTTATTTTAATTGATATTAAGGCAAACATTTTATAATTGTTAACATTTTAAAGCTGTTAAACAAAACTACTGGAATCTTGTCACCAAATTGCATTCATTAAGATGATTGGTTGTCCATGAAATGTTTTGATGCCTCTTTTGAGAATTTTATATTCTTTGATTGATGTTTGGCATAGATAGAATATGTCAAAGGTCTCAGAATAGGATGGGAGCCCATGGAGACAACTCATACAGACATTCTCTTGGCAACTATTAATGTTTATTCAATGCCTTGAAGATAGAGCTATGGAAATTTCAAGTACTGCTGTTTTTGTTATTAAGAAACTTTAGAATTTGAATAGAAGAGCAGAGTACATATGGCTCCACTTTCCCTAGATATTGTTTTAATCCTCAGCTAAGCTTCAAATAATTTAACCTCATTGATTGCTGCTCTTAATATCTCCCCCAATTGGTCTCACATTAGTTAGGCTTTAAGAGATCATATTAAGTTCTCTCACTGCAAAAAAAGGCTTTTAAAAAAATTAGCCTTAGTTTTCACCTCATTGTTATATACACATTTATTTTCGCTTTCAAGAGTGTAGAAGCTGAGGAGAATGGAAGGTGAAAGCAGAAGGATTTCTCTGCCCACATTTCTTTCCAGACACTTCCAGGGGCATTTTTAGTCATTCAGACCCTTGCAGTTGGACAGCTTTAGAATGTATAATGGAAAGAACTCTGGTTTTGTAATATGAAGAGATCTAGCTTTGAGAATGCTGTGAATTGTAAACTTGTAGAAATCATTTAATGTCTATGAAACTCTGTTTCCTTGTCTGTAAAAAGGGGAAAAAAGGTACTGTATCTGTTCCATAGGCTGCTTGTAAGGAGAGCTCTGCCAACTTTCAAGTACAATACACAGGTGAGTTAGAATGTCTTAGCAGTAATCATAACACTTGAAATAAATAGGGAAAGCTTATTTGTTAATCCTGGTTCTTAAAAGAGAATGTTCTGTGTATATATTATACATGTATTCATTTTTTTTTCTCATAAGCTTCATTTGATCTTATCCCTGGGATTACTGCTAGATACTACCTCAGTAATGTCTAGAATTGTGATCTGCCATTTTACATTGACTTTTGGCTTGACCCCAGACTAGTAGATAGGATGTTTTGGAAGAGTGCCCTAGCTTGGGAGCAGGAACTATCATTTCGGCTGTCTCTATAGTAGTCTTAGATGTTAAAATATCATAGAACTGGTGGTGGTAAAGAGAGGGGCTCAGATTTGTGACATTCTAGTGTAGACATCTCCCCACAAGGGAACACCTAGCTCTCTTCTACAAAGATTGCTCTAAATCTTTATACAGCTTGGCACATGGGAAGTTGCCTATGTATACAGTTCAGTTTTTAAAATAATGCAACTATAACTTTTACTCTTTAATTTTTTTTTTGGATATTTTGATATTTTTTCTTGTATTTTAATTGCCTAGTTCTGTTCCCAGCTTTCCCAATTTTTGCTGTGCACCTTTAACTGCCAAAAAGACATGGGGGGGGCAGCTAGGGGGCGCAGTGGATAGAGCACCAGCCCTGAAATCAGGAGGACCTGAGTTCAAATGTGGTCTCAGACACTTAACACTTCCTAGCTGTGTGACCCTGGGCAAGTCACTTAACCCCAATTGCCTTGGGGCGGGGGGGGGGGGGGAAGAAGGCATCTTGGCTAACAGATGAAAGCCCCTATTTTATCCTTTCTTTGAAAGTTAAATAAAGTCAGATTCTGAGAATGCAACTTTGCCCTAAAGTGTGGAATTCATTGCTTATGGCTTATAAAACTTGCATTGTTTTTCTGCTGATAAGTATCTCAGTTAATTTTTACAATTTCCTTTCTAAGTAAATATGCAGACACATGCCTTTAGTCAAATATTTTATGAATTATGTTTGTATTACCTCTTTGAAGGTATAATCACACAAATCTGGTATTGTATAGAAAGAAGCCTGAATAATAAACAGGCTATATTCTCAATTCTTCCACTTGAAAAGGAATGAGAGGCAGTATTGTGTAATGGTTAGAGCACTGAATTTGAAGTAAAGAAAACTTGAATTTGGATTGTCTCAGATGTACATTAGTTGTATGATCCTGAGAACCAAAAGATGATAGGGGTGTGTGTGTGTGTGTGTGTGTGTGTGTGTGTGTGTGTGTGTGTGTACATTTATACATTTATTATATGTGCATCTATACATCTTTACACACACACTCATATTTCCAAACTTTAAGCCTGTTTAAATGCATGCTATTCTTATTAATGCAGTTGAGAAGAAATGAGAGATGAGTAATCAGAATTCTTTATCTAAAAATCACTCTTCACTCTTGAAGCCAGAAGCCAGAGACACTTTTAAAAAATTAGAACTGTTATCAATGTGCTAGAAACCAGTAAGTGGTTACTTTAATTTTAGAACTGTTCCTCTCAAAAGCTTTTTATTGCCATTGCCATTCTCCTGTCTAACTGGTTTCAGACAACTGGGACTAAATCCCACCATTTAGATCTAGACAATAAAATAAATTGGTGGATTCAACAATAAAGAGAAACAAGAGGAGAAGAGTAGTTGAGTAACAAATTGAGAAAGTGACTAAGAATCATGGCCAATCAACAGAATTCTTTCCTAAACCTCCTTCCATTTGATGACTTGGCATTTTGTACTCCTTCCTAAATAACCTGTTTCCAAAACAGTCCAACTCTACACAAATAACAGTGCTATTGGGAATCTACTTCTCAAGCTTGGTAAGCAAATGTCACTCTCCAGGCAGAGGGGACTTTTTGTCCCAGAGGTGACAGTAAGTTCATATATGAATATGTCTTCTGCCTCCTTCAGTTTCCAGAACTTCAGTTGCTTGGTACATGTGGCTTTGGAAGCCAATAATTTTTGTAACCTTTAGTTTATTCACAAGAGGAAGAGAATGGAAAACAATAGATTTTAAAATATCTTTGTATAAGCCAGATAGGTATTAACTTCAGTCATGTTGTGCATATGTTTTTTTTTACAAATGAGATAAAACCCTCTTTTTAACAATGATTAACAATTCTTTATATCATTTTGCCGATGGTTGCAAAATTAGCTGAGGACCTTTTCCCCCTACTATTTTCCTCCATTAGTTAGAGATTCAGAAATCAATCTACTAGTCAATGAAAGATGAGAAAATAGGGGGAAAACTCAGAGATGACTTCCTGTAAATGTATTTCTTCATTCAGTTCTACCTCCAGGAAAATTCTTGCACTAGCACATTGTATTAACAAAACTGAAATGTTAGCAGACGCAGATGATTATTAGGGATACTTAAAAAAGTTTTTGTCTTCAACCACCGTGTGATAGTGTGTTCTCTGATGATATGTTTACAGGGCATGGTTTTCTAAGCTTAATGCCCTATGCCACAGGAATCTTTTTCAACAAATTATTTGCCCAGCAGGTTTTATTCATTATGCTCAGTCTAACCACAAACCTGATCAGAACATAATGGTATTTTGCAAGAGGATAAACAAAGACAAGTTTGTGGCCTTGAGTATCAGATATATTCTCAGAGTTTATGTGGGAAGCATTGCATTCAGGTTTTCTTTTTTGCTGTGGCTTTCAATTTCTGTTGCTTACAGATTAATTTGAAAAGAAAAAATCAATATAGTGAGTAGGCATATCATCAATTTGTCTTAATATTAGAACTTAGAATAGGAATCATTTCTCTCAGAGTCACATAAATGGGAAACCATCGTCCTATCTCATGGACAATGATTGTGTTAACTTAGAAATTATAATAATGGTACTATGGCCATATAGAAAGAGGTTTTTCTTTGGCTGTTTATTTGCCCCATACTTTCTTGTGTATATTTTGTCTATAACAAGCATTTGTGAAGCACTTTCTATTTGCCCAGCATTGTGTTGAGCATTATTAGTCTCATTCTCAAGACTTAGAAAACTTTTATAAAATTTCCATTGAGTGGAAATTTGAAAGTATTTGAGAATCTTAGCAGTTTTCATCAGAATAAAAGGGAAGACATTATCATTTGTCTGTTGTGTGTGTATGTGTATTTTGTAAAGAATATAGGACTGTCTTTGACAGGTCCTTCTGTAATCTCTCAAATTGATGATTTCTAGAACTTATACTTAGAAACCTGGGATACATGACTGTATCCTTCAGCTCAACAACAATTTGAGACTCAGATTAATAATTGAGCAGAAGAGAGAAGTCTTCTTTCCTCAGTACATTTCTGTGGTAGAGCTTACTACCTTCAGGCACTACCCCAAAGATAATTGTGTTGTTTTCTGGTCCCGTGATGAGGAAAGTGCTTCTGCCTCTGAGCATCCCTGAAAAGATTCCATTCTTGGCTCTCTTCAGTCTTGGTCCTTTCATAGTACTTTGCAAATTCTCTCCTCCATTAGACTGTGAGCTTCTGAGACCAGCAACTTTCTTCTGCATTTCTAACACTTAGTATCTGACTTATAGTAGGTGCTTAGTAAGTACCAATTGTTTTGATTTTACTTTTTAGCCTTTCCTCCTAGATTGAAAACATTTGTATTTCAAAGGGAAGATACGGCTTAAATTTCAGGAGAATTTAAGCAAAGAAAAAAGGTTTGCCTATTAGGCCTTTTCAGAATTTGAACATTAAAGTGATGATAACTAAATTTAGAAGAGTTGAGAAAATGTACTTCTTTTTTCTCTTTTCAAAAGTTGGAGGCCAAAGGTGAAGAATATCATGTATTCTATCAGTTGATATTTTGAATGATTTTGCTGAACATTTGGATTGCTATGACCTATCCCTCCCCTAATTTTTTTTTTTAAATGAGGGATGACTAATTTATTATGTAAAAAAGGGAGAAGTGTGAAGGGAAGATTCTAAAATGAACTGAAAAGAACCTTACAGGCTATTTAGGTTCTTTTCAGATTATTTAGATCAGCACCTTCATTTTATAGGTGAGAAAAATGAGATCCAGAAAGGTTAAATGTCTTCTCCAGATTCACATTGAGAATAAGTAGCAGAGGCAGGTTTGAACCCTGGTATTCTGAGTTGAAATATAATATATAACATATGGCAGTCTAACATTTGTTGGATCAAGTTAGCTCATGAAAATTAATATGAATTCAACAACCTTTTAGCGTTGTTTTTGTTACATTCCTCTATTAATTTCCTATATTACACCCCTGGTTTAATTTATTTAAGTGTGTAAAGAGTATGTCCAATTCTACCCAGATTTTTCAGAATCTGTCTTGGGCTGTATTTCTGTGGTATTTCATCAATGCAGATATTATGATTTTTTTCATTCATTCCCTAATCGATCTTTACTTACCCATTTTGTTTCCAGTGTTTAGATGGACAAAAGTACTATTGCAAATATTATGATATCTGTAGAACCTTTCTATCATTAAATGTAAGTTAAAAATTTTGAAATAGGGAAGGAGAGCTTATGACAGATATCCTTTATTTTCTTTTTAAAAAATATTTTGTTGAGTCCTTGGTACAGCATAGCCATTTATACGTATTCATCTTGGTATACCCTTCCTCTTATGTATGTCCTTATCTCTTTGTGGAAAGGAAGAATGTATGTGGAAAGGAAAAGCCACGGTTGGTCATTGAAATTGTTCATAATTTGGCTTTCTTTTAGTATTCTTTTCATTTATGTGAATATAATTATTGTATGTTATAGATGGTAGCTAGGTGGCACAGAAAATAGAGCACTGGGCTTGAAATCAAGAAGACTCAACTTTCTGAGTTCAAATCCAGCTTTAGACATGTATTAGTTGTAAACCTGGGCAAATCACTTCACTCCATTTGCCTCAGTTCCTCATCTGTAAGATGAGCTGGAGAAGGAAGTGACAAACCCCTCCAGTGATTCTTTGCCAAGAAAACTTCAAAAATAGGGTCCCAAAGAGGTGGACATGACTGAAACAACTGAACAAGAATAAAAAGAAGGCAGTTTATATTCTTCTGATTCTGATGAATTCATTCTGCGTCAAATCATGTAATTTTCCCCATATTTCTCTAAATTCCTTATGGTCATAATAGCATTATAATGCTCCATTTTATTAATTTGGCCTCTATTTTCTTTAGAAAGTAAGAGTTTCTGAGAATGACTAGGGAGGGTTTGGTATGGAGCACTTGAGGATAGATATACTTAGAACCTCTGCTTAAGGAAGAAACTTGAGGAAGAAGGAAAGGGGTGTCAAGTAGTATTGAAGACTCAGACTACATAACCTAAATTTGTAGTGGACTTAGTTTGGTTGAATGACTTCTTTTAGTTGTGGTTGAGAATGGAGAAGATAGATGGTAAAGGTAACCAAAGAGTGGGATTTGACAAGATTTTAGCAAATCGTAAGCCAAGAAGGCAAAAGATTGTGTACAGTCTTAGCCCAACAGGTCAGCTACAGGGTCAGCAGCAACAGGAGGAAATGAAGCTGGAACAGAAGTGATATATTGGTCAAATAAGGCATGGAGGGACTAGAGGTCTTGATAAGGACAAAGAGCAAGTTTAGGAAGAGGGAGACATGGGAAAATAATTAAGGGGTTTTTCTTTGACAAAAGTAAATGGAAGTAAAAATTATTTTGTCAGTGATAGTGAAATAGTGATAGTGGTATGATGGAGTTTGGACTAAAGATCTAAATTATTGGAACTATGCAAGTTGATGACAGAAGTCAGGTTGTTTTAGGAGGGTATTAACATGTATATTTGAGTCTTTAAGGAGAAATGGTGGGAAAGGAAAACTGATGATTTATTTTGATCTCTTTTGTTTCTATGTCATCTTCATATTTCAGTATGTTCAATTTTCTCTTCCTCATTAACTAGCCATTCTTTATAAAAACAAAGAAATAAAGAAAAAGGGAAACAGCAATTCAGCAAAACTAATCATCAGTATGTGGTCTGACAGGATCAATGGTGTTCCACACTCATTCAGGCCTCCACACCTATTTAGGCCTTCTTCTACAAAGAAGGGAAGGAAGTACATTTTCTCACCCCTTGGGGGGCGAGGGGGGAGTAATTTTAATTATATAGCATTCAACTGCTTTTGTTGTTGGTCTTTCCACTGAAATTGCTGTATACTCTGGGTTGCTCTAAATTTTCTCATGCATATCTCTATGTTCATCAAATTCGTTTTCCCCCCACAAATCTATTTAATATTCCATTACATTTATGTACTGCAATTTGTTTAGCCATTCCTAGTTATTGGGCATTTTTGTTTTCAGTTCTTTGCTACCACAAAAAAATGCTATTATAAATATTTTGATGCATGTGGGAGCGCTTTTTGTGTCTTTGACCTTCTTGAGGCATGTGCATAGCATCAGGATCTTTGACTCAGAGAATATGGACATTTCAGTCACTTTCTGGGTGTAATTCCAAATTCCATATCAGGATAATTGGACCAGTACATGGCTTCACAAAGAGTATATCTGTGTGCTTCTTTCTCACCAATGCCTCTGCCACGGCTCTCCATCTTTTTTACCTTTTGTTTTTGCTATTATGCAGGGTGTGAAAGGAAACCCAGGTTTTTTGGTTTTCATTATTACTGATCTGGAGTATTCTTTCATAAGTTGTTATAATTTGCAACTTTTTAAAAGAACCTTTTGTTAGGCTATGACTGCTTGACCATTGGAAAATATCTCTTGGTTTTATGTTAGTTCCCTATATGTTTTGGATATCAAACCCTTATCTTCAGTATTTGATGCAAAGTGTTTTTTTTTCCCCTCAAGTGATAACTTTCTTTATTATAATTTCATTTATTTTTTTTCTGAAAAAACTTTTCAATTCAATGTAATTGAAACTATCTGTTTTATCTATTGCACTTGCTTCTCCTTCTTGTATAAGAATTCTCTCCCTACCTAAAGCTGTGAGAATCTCTTATAATTTTTTTAATGGTGTGATTATTAACAATTAGACCTTTTATCTGTTTTGACTTATTCATTTTCTTTTAGAAACTCATCCAAGAATTAATAGAGATTAGAGGTGAAGTGGAGAGAGTGCTGGTTTTCTAGTCAGAGATATTTAAATTTCACCTCAGGCATTTGTTTTATCTGTGAGACCATAGATGAGCCTCTTTTCCACTCTGAGTCTTTGTTTGCCTATCTTTAAAATAATGTTAAATATTTGTACTACCTCCAATCACATTGTAAACAAACACAAACATGAAAAGTCTTTATAATATATGTGAGTTGTTTTCAACTAAAAAAATGAAAACTTGTCTTTAAACTGGGAAGGAAACTATAGATAATGCCAAGACCTTCTAGATTATGAGCAGTATGTTCTTATTTTTGTAGTCTTTCTTTAAAATCCCATCTGGAGTTTTCTTGGAAGAGATATTAGAATGTTTTGCCATTTCCTTTTCCAGCTCATTTTATAGGTGAGGAAACTGAGACAAAGAAGATGAAATCACTTGCCCAGGGTCACACAGCTAGGAAGTACCTGAGGACAGAATTGAACTCCTGTCTTCCTGATTCCATGCCCAGTGCTCTATCTACTGAGCCAATAACAACAAATCTAAAACTAATATAAGAAATTAAAAACAATTTCTTTCTTTGGTATAAAATGCTTCTTGGCTTGAGTTGAAATCACTTCTTAGCTTCAGTAGTACTTAATTATGTTGCTCATTTTAACATTTATTAACTACCCTACATTTTGTGTGTGGGGGGAGTATGTGTTTGTATATATATATGTATATATCCATTAATACATTGAAATTCAACTTATTTTAAATTTAACTTTATAAAAGAAGATGTTGGTATTTGGTTTGCAAAGAGATTTTGTTTGATGTATATTTCTACTGGGAAGATCTTGTACCATATGGCCAAGTCCTGTCTGTCTATTGGATCAGTTATAGGAAGAATTATACATTTTTAGTACATGAACCAGGCTAAAGTGTTAGACTCGGGGGGTTAGAATGGGACACTTATAATGCATCTTCAACCCATGGCCATATTTTAGTTCCACTGACAGGGACATTCATGCATGTTGTTGCTATTGTTTTTTCCTCCCTAAATACCCATTCCTAAAGTACCCTGTCCCTGTTGTTGAAGAGTTCTATTTCCTTCCTATCTGCTTAGCCATTTGTGACTCTGGCACTTGTTATCACCATGATTTGAAAGAAGGGAATACTCAAGTGGATAAAGTTGTAGTGTATCCTTGCAGCTTTCAGGCTTATAAATTACATGACCTCAACTACTGTGAATTCTGAAGTAATGGAATTGGATTTATTGGGGAGTCATTTTATGTATACATATATATAAAATCTGAAAATGTTTATTTTAAGAGTTCACCAGTGGCTTTGTGCCACAGTGGCCCCAGTCCATATTGACTGCTATCAGGTCCAATTCCTGACAGGATGCTAGAAATATTACTCAATGGCCTAAGAATAACCGTTGGAATCAGAGCAACAGAATGCTCCCAGCATTCTGCACTGTGGTAGGCAGGAGGTTAAGGGGAGGAGATAATGAGGAGTCTAATTTTTTTTTTTTTTTTAATCTAAGCTGTACAAAGAAGAATGGCCAGTGTGTTGGATAACAGATGACTTCTAGACACTTGGTTTGAATTAGAATGTTTGGCAGTTGATGTCAACACCAAAACATTTCATTTTCCATAATAAATTCTTAGAACTTGACTTTTTTTCAACTGTTTTTAGTATAGATGCCCCTTAGTTTTCATAGATTGCGTTTTGGTGAGTTAAGTCCACCTTTAACTTTCTATCCAAAACCTTCATGGCTGTACAGATTTGTCTTCTTTTAGCCTTTAGCTTTTCAGACTGGAGAGTGCCATCCTCTTGAGGCAGCTACTCGTCCTATAGAGGTGATGTTCTCATGGATATTTCCAGATAGTTTTCATAATTTTCTTCTATGTTTATCCCAGTTGTATTTCACTCAGTTATTGTTACCTGTGGCTCTCAGAAGCTGTAGTTCATACAGTAGCTACATCCCTGATAAAACCATCATGGTAGAAGAGCTTACCTAGGTTGAGTTTTGAGACAAGCCTTGAACCCCTTGGTGAGTTTGGGGGATAACTGTACAAGTATGTGAAGTCTTTTCCTGGTAGAATGACTGGATGAGAACCCTTTGTTCCAGTGACCATGGTGGCCAGCACTCTGAAGCACTGCGAGCTTGGGCAGACATCAGAAATGATCAGGTCTTCTACTGCATCCTGAGCCACTGCCAATCATCCTAACCTATCTTACCACCAAACTTTGATAACTCTAGAAGAGAGAGTGAGTCTGACAACTTTGTGCAAGTCTGCCTCACTTAAATCCAATGTATGTATGAGTCAAGACATCACCCATGATGTCACTGATCCTCTTTGAAAGGAGAGACAAACAATAACAATTTGCCCTCCTGTGTTTTTTGTTGCTAGAGGGAACTGAAATGAGGAAAATTGCCTTTCCCAAGGTGGATCAGCCTCTTTTCTGCAGCTTTGCCATCTTGGAGGGTAATTCTCTGGGCACTGAGAGAGTTGTATGCCATGGTCACACAGCTAGTGTATATCAGACTTGGAATTTGCACCTAAGTCTTCCTCAGTGTGGCTGATGCTCTGTAGAAGCCATTCTTCTACTTCTCTCATCCTGGTTATTTATGACTCATTCTTTTTTTAGCTGCCCCTATAGAATTTACATATTTACCTAGTGCAGCCAGTCATTTATCATATTTATTTACAATGCTAAGGTAATGGTAGATATTTCTCTTATTTTACTGTGACAAAAAGTGCTTCAAAACCTGTTAAAAATTCACTTTTTCCTGGCATATTTCCTTTCCAGAAAATCATTCTTAAACCTTACATTGTTCAAATCCCTTATACATTTTAAAGCATGGTCACATCCAGAAAATATGCCCTTTATTATTAAAATTCAGATCAGTAGAAACTTATGTCAGAAACGATTCTAGGATAGGAGTTGGGCATGATTGGAAGTCAGAGATCAGAAAACAAGTTTGCAGCGAGTTTCAGGGGTAAGAATGTGAAAAGAAAAAGGGTTGAAAGTGGTAGAAATGGATAGCCCCCAGTGAAAAGAGCCCGTAAGAATCAGAAGGGCTTGGGGTAACATGAGTTAAGGAGGGGCTGGGTGGGATTTTCCAAGTTCTCTGCAATCCCTTCCACCTTTAAAAAGATGATCTTTTGATTCTCAGATTCCTGTGGTCTTTATGGTTGACTTCATCATTTGGCATCTAGCCTTCTAGGAATGAGACCTTCCTTACTTAATAGATGTCAGCCTTAGAAGGTGGGCACACAAACTGTCTGCTGCTCAACCCACATTTCCAACAGGGCAAGACATGCCAAAGCTTGTGTCCTATGAGCATATATAGTGTTTGAGACCTCAAGGTGACTTTTACAACTCTGTGATACATCCCACTAGGTCTCTGGGAGTGATATACTTGACTTCTATCATTTTCACTTGTCATTACTTCATTTGTGTTGGTACAATAGTCTTAACCTCATTGCTGAGCTTCCCGAGATCTATTCAGTTGAATTCCAAATTTGATGATGGTAGAATTTAATATGGATTTGTTAATAATGCTGTCTTCTCCGAATATAGATAGAAAGCTTGATATACTTGTCTATTATTAGCTCAAGCTTTTAAGTTAAGGTTATTTAATCTCAAGACCTTGCAGTCTTCTTTCTGATAAATGCTTGATAATTAGGGAATGTCTGTTTTTGAGTGGAGTTCCCTAAGTCTCTAAAACAGGATGATATCCAGAGAGATTTATTATTTATACTTGAGACAGCTCACACGACAGCTACCTCACAAATGCATAAATGCCTTTGGCATCATTAAACTTTAACCTTGTATTCTTTCTTAGGTGTTTTTTTGTTAAGTAAATTTCAATAGATTTTGAATCTTTTCCATGAATTGAAACCTTCTAAACCCAGATGGGGAAAATATTAAGAGAGGTGAGGAGTTTCCAGCAGCATCACATATGTAAGAGCTTGGGGAGGGGGTGATCAGAGGTTTTATCTACTAGAGAAAAACAGTCCCTTCAAATGATTTCCAAGAGGCCTCAGACCAACTCTGAGTGGTTTGTCACATAAGGGAGAATAATCTTAACTCAAAAGAGAGCACACTGTGTCACTTCACTTCTAATAAAAATGTTCCTGCTTTTTATGCCAACGCAAAAACAGAAATCTTGGAGAAGTTGGGCAGCTCAGGGAATTAATCCCTCATGGAAAACCCTTTTCTACCAGAAGGAGTGGAAAATATCATTGAAGCTGTAAAAGGTCAGAAGTGGAGTGGGTTTGGTGTTGACTGGCTCCACAAAGCATCCTGGTAAAGTCTCCAAAACAACCGAACATCTCTTGGTGTCTGGCAGAGGAAACCAGAGCCAAAAGAGGCCCACGACTCAGTGACTTAGACGCTGAAATATCCACTCCAGACAGAGGCTCTCGGCAGGTTCTTTTAATGTCGCCTCATGGACATTGTGCTTCATATGAAGGAAATCTTTCTCCACCATAACTGCTTCAGGCTATCATTATTCTTCCCCATTTTTTTTTTTTTTTTGAAACTCTAATAAGTGTTTGTTATATAGTAAAAGTGTCACAGAGGATGAGTGCAGAACTCCCCAGGACTCTGTAATATGCCATACTAGAACTTCTTTTTTCCCCTTCATCTGGTTATAGAGAATTTGGCCTTCAGTTTTAGCAGAGATTGATGCATTTAAAAAAACAAAAACAAAAACAAATAAACCCTGATATTTTTGAATTACTTATATAGCTAACATTTATATAATGTTTTAAAGTTTTTGAAGCACTTTACAAATATGAACTCATAACAACTCCAGGAGTTAGGTGCTATTATTATTGCCATTTGGCAGATGAGGAAACTGAGGCAGTCAGAGGCTAAGTGATTTGCCCAGAATTACACAGCCAGTGTTTTTGAGGCTGGATTTCCTGACCTTAAGTCCACCCTCTTATCTATCACCCATTCATCACATTGCTGTGTCAGATGCCTCTGACTTGTCTAGTTTAAAATTTTTGGTGCCCTAGATTCTTCTAGACTTTTCATCTGCTTTCTGTAGTCCTCCGCACTTCCCCAGATTTTACAAGCAAAGAGTGAACGGCCACTTATTTGGCCACAATATAGAGAATTCCTGTTCAGAAATGAGTTCAACTATAGCCACAGAGATCTCCACACTCTGGGGTATTCTTTCATATTCCAAGGCAGATAAAGATTTAGGAAAAAAGCATTGGAAAATCTTTTTGCATTTGGAAAAGATATAATATTTTTCATTCAAAAAGAGGGAAAGCTGGTTTGATTTGATGCTTTTAATTATATTTGAGTCTTTTAGACCATTGAAAATTTGGAATCCCTGCTTGGGATGATATCTGTCATACCTAGGTATCTTTTAGGGGATCTTCTCAAAAGAAACTGAAATTTTTAGAAATGGTTTTTAAAAATATACAGGAAACATTAGTATATAATTTAGTTGCACTTCAGAAAACAAAAACTCGAAAACAACCTCCATTATTAATGCATAGTACCTATGATATCTAATAACTAGATACAAATGATTAAATGATATTTAGTGCATAGATATTGAATGAAGCATCACTTGAAGTAATGGGAGTGTGAAGGCAAATGTAACCTATTGAATTATTTAAAAATATCTTAAAACATTTAGTATAAGTGCTTATAAGTAATGTGTAATATAAGCTAAGATATAAAAGGATACTCATAACTTGAAGAAAACATTTAAAAGTTATGTTTAAAAACTTTTTGTGCAATTTCCTATAATAAGAGCCTCTTAAGTTTTGGGGAATAAGTGAGAATGGACAAAGACGGGCCCCACATAGGGAAGTCTTATTTGTTAGTGATTGGCCTTATGCTGAAAGGGAAGACATCTTGAAAATTAAAGATACTTCCATTTTCCTGAGTCCTTAATTGCAATTTGTTACTGATGTAGAACATAGAATGATAGATTTTAATACATTGGATTTCAGGCATCACCGAGTCCAGATCATAAATAAAATTTAAAAATTTTCAACTTTTTGCAGTTGAACTCAGTATGACAAAATTATTAGTATATTTATAATTAATGAGATTTGAATTTCAGTAATAAGATTTTAGTGAATGTAAAAATGGCATGATTAATTTCTAGCTATCAGTTCTTCAATGGTGTTATTATATTTAGTTTGACATTTAATTTCTCTGGCTAGTTTGGTTTCATTGATAATGTGATGATTCTAGGAAGGATTTTTTCATCCTTAAGAAATACATTTTGAAAGAAATTTTATCTTTAGAAAAGCAATGAACATCAGTTGAAAATGCAAGAATACCACCATTATTGAAAGAACGGCTTTATTTCTGATTCAGGTGTTAGGCTTAAATTAAAAAAAAAAAAACAAAAAAAAAGTTAGGCTGCAATGCCCTTTGGCATCCTGCAGGAAAGTCCAATTACTTTTCTTGTTCACAACAGTAAATATTAGACATGGAAAATATTGATTAGGACATTTAGTTTCTTCGAGTTGATGCCCAACTTAACCATGGTGTAAAAGCCCTCGGAGATCTGATTTATCTAAATTTTGTTAGAGTTGGAGGACTCTTTTCTTAGTTTACCTATTGGAACAGTCTTGAACTGTAGTTGTGAGGTTCTATATGAGAAGCTGCTTTTCTGTACAAAATAACTAACTTCAGAAGAGTGGAGAGAACCCACTGAATGAACTAATAGGTTACACACTAACTGTACTTTTTACTGGCCCTGATTGGTCTTAAAGATTTGGGTGGCACTGAGAGTGAGTGATCATCATGGGCCTTGGAAAAGGGGGAAGGGCAGGCCAGTGATGACTCCATAACTGTGGACGATGGAATGGAGAATTCAGGCTGTGAGACTAGGATTTTGCATTGAAATCAAACCAAGATTGACATTTAAGCAAACTTGCTCAGTTTATGTGGATGAATAAGTTTAATTCAAATCATATTCAATCTCATTGATCTGTCAAGAAATAAAATTTATTGATGAAGGAAAAAAATTCTTTAGTCAGTTTTAGAGTGAACTGATTAGGGCAACATTTCTTTAGGTCTTTTTGGTATCTTTTACGTTGAAAGAATTTGAACTCTTCTTTCAACAGGACTAGTAGTTAAAAACTTTAGAATGTTTTAGCTACCACCATTACCTGTTGAAATGAGCAAGATAATATGAGGGAGTGGACTTTAATGCCAAATTTTCTTGTGGGGTAGAGTCTGGAAATGATAAGGACAATAGCAACAACAAAAATAATAATAGCAGCTAATATCTATATAAGGGCTGTCAGGCACTATGCTAAGTGCTCTTAAAAATGTTATCTCAAGTGTTAGCCAGAATGGAGAAAGTTGGTTTTAAAAGTTTAATACACTTTATTGATTTCTTTTGTTACCATAACACTTAAGATTTCCTCCTCTGCTCCTTTCTCCTACCCTTTTCTGGAGGGTAAATGTATGTGTAGGCATGCATTCATATGGGTATATATTTATGTATTTATAGATAAGTATATATTTGTATGCCTACACAAACACACATCACATGGTTTATTCTTTTTATCCATATAATGAATAGTGATAAAGGACCCAAAGAATAAAACCACAAAGCTGATTGTTGTGTGGGACACCAGTGTCTTTACTTTTTATATCGGGAGCAGTTTGGTGGCCCAGTGGTGAGTAGCCATCAGCAATACCTGACTTCCAATCCTCTATTCAACACTTACTGGCTGTGAGACTCTGGGTAAATGACTGTACCTTACTCAGTCTCAGTTTCCTACTATGTAAAATGGAAGGATAAATCCAAAGGATATCATATAAAGCACTTTACAAACTATAGTGTGCCATAGAAATTCTGGCTAATAATATTTTACTTTTTTGCTTAATAGAATGAACTAAAATCTGAATCAGAGCCTATAAATTCCACTTCCTGGTCATACTCCCATGCTACCCATTCTTCCTTAGGAGCTTCCAGACATGCCAAAATGGAGGCTTCTTTTCTTTCTCAGAAATGGAAAAAATTTTCTGTTTCACCTTATTGTAACAGTAATTACCCCATTCTCTCACATATGTGTGTATGAGTATATGTACATATAATATATGTGCACATATACATACACACATGTGTTAAATGTATATCATTTATCTCCTACTACCACTGTGTCCTTTGTTAGCATATCTATGCTTCATTCTTTTTGTGCATAAGTGGGACATTATCAAGTGGGTTTTGTTTTTGTTTTGTGAGGAGGTTGTGTGCATGAAGGGAGGGAAAGAAATTAGTTCATATTGGGCAAATCAATTGCATCTTAAAATAGCAGGTTTATTTTCTTTAAAAGAACATTTAAAGCACATTGAATTAATTTGCATAATTGGCTGCATTAATGTACTAATCTCATGAGGACTTGGTCAGGGGAGCCTAGGAAATGTTTTAATGCCTGAACAAATGTCTCCATTTGTTGTTAATTTTTGTTATTCAGGCCTTGCCTTAGGAATGACTTTTTGAGTTCTTAAAAGAAAAAATAATGGTAGGAACCAAAATCTGCTCATCTGCAAATTCTGTAAACATTTTTCTTTACCCTGACCTCTTGTGCCAATCAGAAAAAATCTGAACTCTTTTCCACATGACAACCTTTCACTTACTTGAAGACCACCATCATGTACCACTTTGAGTCTAATCTTTTCCAGACTAACCTACCTCATTTCCTTCAACTAATCCACGTATGACATGGTTTAGAGGCTCTCTACGATTCTGCTTCACTCTCTAGTTTGTTTATGTCCTCTCTGACATGAGGTGCCCAGGAGAGAATGTATTACACCTGATGTGTCTCAATCGGGGCATTAGAACTCCCACATTCTGGACATTGAATAATTAAGAATTAAACTTAAGAACACATTGTCTTCTCTTCTGTTGGACTTTGCTTGAGTTTTCATTTCACTTATAATACCCAAATCTTGTTCATAGGGACTATTTCTATTGCCTCACCTTCAGTCATCTTTTATTTAAATAGTTGATTTTTTTTTTTTTTTGGACTTTATTTCTATTACATTTCATCTTCTCCAATACAACTAATCGTTCTAAACTGCTAAAATGTTTTTGGATCCTCATTTCACCCAGTGCATTAGCTGTCCCTTTTATCTTTATGTCATTTGCATATTTGATAAGCAAGCATTCTTTCTATAGTTTCAAGTTGTTCATAAAAATGGTGTAAACAAATGGGCCATGATCAGACCCCTAAAGCACTTTATTAGAGAATTTCTTGTCCCGAAACTGACCCTATGTAACCAGTGTTGTTTTACAGTGATCTTAATATAAAATAAATAAGCCTTCAGTTAACATCATTCGTTCTGTTCTCCATTTGTTACGTTACCCTGATGCACCATTGATTCACCAGAAGGGTTTTTCCTCTAACCCATTGATAAATTTATGTAGAAAATTCCTGAATATTTTAGATTTATTTGTTCAACTAGATTTTATTGAACAATTGTGTTGAAAAGTTGGATCTTTGCAATTTGGAGTGGTGTGGGAATGTAAGAAATACTGTCCACTTTACCAAATCCAATCCATTTTGCCCCAGGAGTTTTTTGAGCATACATCTGCCTATCAGATGCATTGCTTGAAATTAATTATTGTTAATTGTAATAAAGACCTGTTTCATTTTCAAAGCTCTTCATCACTTGGCTCCCTCTTACTTTTGCAAGCTTCTCACACAGTACTCCATATAGTCTGCTACCATGGGACCCTGGCCTCTTTGTGGGCCCCCCCCACATAAACACACATGCTCCATCTTTCTCTTTCCCTCTCCCTCCCCCCCTCCCCCAATACGTGCCTCCTTCCTGCTCTCAATGCTTTTCCTTTTGGCTTTCCTAGGAAAGGATACTTTCTTTAAGCATCAAAGGAAGAGTCATATTCTGCAAGAAATCTTTTTCACCATCTCAATAAACTTAGGGTCTTCTCTTTGAGACTGTCCTCAGTTGGCTCCATCTGTAGATTGTTTGGACATAATTTTTGCCTGTTTGCTTCTCTGTATTCTCTTGAGAATAGGAACCATCTTTTGCCTCTCTTTGCATTGTCTGGTGCACAGTAAGTGTGTAATAAGTGCTTAGTTGATTTAACTTGACTCTATAATTGCATTTTTCTTCTTTAAAAATTTTAAAATAATAGCTTATTTTCAAAATACATGCAATGGTAGCTTTCAACACTCACCCCTGCAAAACCCTATGTTCCAAATTTTTCTCCCTCCCTTCTCCTCATCCCTGTCCCCCTGACAGCAAGTAATCTAATACAGGTTAAACATGTAATTGCATTTTTCAGAGTATCATCTTAATTGAAAGAGAAGACTCTTTTTTTTGGCACAAAACTTGACATTTGTCTTTTGTTCTGCTGAATCAAATCAGTTCTTTTCTCTAAAGCATGGGACTACAGATAGACAGGTTTGAGTGTTCCATTGGAATGCCTGAAACATGCAAAGTTGTAGAGGAAGGCTGGGAGAACATTTTCCAGATCCCCTCTGGAGGAACTAGTGAGATATGTGGACAAGGATCACATAGGAGAAAGGGCATAAATGGGTTATCCTCTGGACCAGCAGACTTTTCTATGTTCCTGTGAGCATAGAAGCCGAAAGTTTTATTTGCCATTTAATAGAAAGAGCTCTGTTCTAGGACTGAAGTGAGTGCATTATACATCTGCATTTTCCTACTAATTTGTGATAGTAGTTCAGTTACTTCTTTTTTTGCTCTCTATTTCCTTATCTTGACAATTACAGGTTTAAATCTACCATGCCATCTCCTACATTCTTTCCTGCTCTAAAACATTATGATTTTATGTATATAGGTGAGAGGGACTGACAATGAAGTCAGGTGCAGCTGGAATCTGGAGTAGAAGTAGGAAATACTGAGGAATCCTTCACTCTGGTCAAAGGGTTTGTTGAGAGAAGTGCTAGACATGTGAAGTCAAGTCCTCTGGGACTTAGATTTTTAGTTTTCCACACTCATAGCCCCTCAGATCTTAAAAATAAAACAAGAGGGGTGAAGAAATGACTTTTCTCATTTTTGGAACTCTACTCGATTGTGACAATTTCACCGCATTTGGCTTTGATACTTGTCTTATTGTTGTTTATTCCATTTACATGGTAATTGTTGCATGTTGCCTCTCATTCTTTTTGTGAGAGTTGCTCCTAAAGACAGTTTATATTTATTTAGAACTTAAAGGTCTGTCAAAGCACTTGTCTCTCATTAATCCCATGAAGTTGGCATTGCAGTAGCTAAGGCAGCGAAAGTGCCACATCAAATTGTCTGGACTAGGACTCAGGAAGGCAGCCTGCCTGATGTTTGCCAGCTGTGTGACTCAGGCTGTCGTTACTCCTCTCTCTGACTCCTTTTTCTTATCTGTAAAACGGGACTAATGATAGCACTGACTTTCCAGGGTTGTACAGATCAATGGAAAGTGCCTTGGAAATCGTAAAACATTGTATAAAAATGCTTGCCATCATTAGTATCTCCATTTAATGGTGAGAAGAATTGTGGTTGAGACAGAAATAGTGATTTATCTTTTTTCCCAAGGTTGCCCAGACAATAAATGGCAGTGTTTTCTGATTCCAAGAAGATGAGTGCTTTTTCCACACTGCCTTTTAAATTAAGAGAATCAGACAATTCTATGTATAACTCTGATGATGAAGAGAGGGGGAAACCTTTTATATGAAACTTAACCAATAAAATATTTCCCAAACATTAGACAACAACACCACCACCAACAAAAGCCAAGCAACTTGGTGAGTTGGGATTTTTGCTTTTTATTCATCTCTTTTAGAGAAAAGCTTTTTAATGTATGTCCTAAGGACACTGTTCTATAATATTGGTTATAAAAATTTAATTGTCTGAATTAGTCACTGGTAATGTTTTGTTTTTATTCTTTTTATAAATCCTTGGAAATCCTTGGAAAAGGATTAGTCAGGGGTCCAGCAAGGGCTGAACACTTGATCCTTATAGGATCTGAAGGAGGCACTGCTAGCAACCCTGGCCAGTCTGCTCTTTCTGTCTCCAGGAAGAGCTTAACAAATTGCTTCTAAGTTTCCATCAGAACTTTTTGTGAACTCTGGCACTTCAGGCTAGTCTAATTGTTCCTTATACCAGGATAATTTTTTAAAAATGCAGTTATTTATTTTTTTTCTGCTTAGACTCTTTATGTTTCCCAAGAAACTAAAGGGAAAGAAAGCCTTCTGAAGGAAACTTAGTTCTCAGAGTTTAAAACTTTAATGCCCAAAAGTATTTGATTTTTTTCCCCACTTTGAGTGTTTCAGCCATCATTGGAATTCAGGTAAACAGCTAATTTAAAGGAAAGACTATATTTTTTGAAATCTTTTTAAAATTCTGGTGTTAGACACTTTCTAACTGTGACCTTGAACAAGTCATTTCATCCTGTTTTCCTCACCTGTACAGTGAACTGGAGGAGGAAATGACAAGCCACTGCAGTATTTTTGCCAAGAAAATCCCAAATGGGATCACAAAGAGTCAGCCATGACTAAAAATGACTGATCAGCAACAGTAGCAGCCATTGTTTTATAAACTTTTAACAGCCATTTTAGTGGCTTTTCAGCTAGATGGTGAACATTGGAGAGAGGGCTAAAGTTGGAATCAGGAAGACTTGAGTTTGAGTCTTCCCTCAGATACTTACAGCCCTGGTGACCTTGGGCAGGTAATTTCACATTCTGTGCTTTATTTAACACATCTACATGAGGAGTGGCCTCTGAGATTCCTTCCAGTTCTGAATCCATGATCAACCTTTAAAGGATAATTTAACCAATTGTTTTATTTTTGTGTGCCCCAACTTAGCTGACATTTATCAATTGCCTTCTTTATGTGTGACCCTGTATGCTAGTTGTAAAAAATCTAAAGATGAAAAATCAATCATTGTTTAAGTTTCCTCAGAGCTTACTGTCTATGAGGAAACACTGCATATCTAATGACAAGTAGAATAAAAAGTAGAGCATGATTGGTGCAAAGGAGACATCCAGATATATGAATTATGCTCAGGAAAGATGAGGAGTTGTCTACTTCCCTGATAATGGCGACAGGCTTGGTATTGGCCCAAGTTTTACAACCCTTCTCTGTTAGATGAGAACCTCAGATACACTAGTGGTAAATTCTGTTAGGAAATATAGAAAGGCCAGCCATCTGCCCCCAGGTTTGGGATGCTTAGGACTTGGGTTGTATCTCTCTCATTGTCCTCACAGCCTTGGTTTCTTCCCCTCTTCTCTTTCCTCCCTCTCACCCCTGTGTAGGGGCTCAGGATTGTCATATGGGATTCTTAAGTAGAGGTCAAGGCAATTCTGCCTCCTTGTATTCTCTTCTTTCATTTCATCTAGAACAAGGGAGGGGAGGAGAGTTATTGCTACATGCAGATATGTGAAGCACATGTGAGGTAAGATATGTCTGTGGTTGCCCTAAGTGCCATAGTCTTTTAATGTTAAAGTTTGTTAAACCATTTCAATAATTGTTTATTAAAATTTAACTATGAAATATTCACCTCAGTTCACATGAATATCAGAAAGTGGGGGGGTGGATACACCACCCAATCATGTGTGAGTTTAAGAGCTCTCATTTAGCACTTTGGTGGTCTGGGCAAGGTTTTCAATCTGATGAATCTGAAGCCAGAATAGTCCCATTTCTTTTCCAGTAGATTTCATCATATGTAGCATGAATAAATTTCATTTTGTTTCATTTTAGCCAGTACAAGAAAACTAGTGGGAGCTGAGCTTTAAAAAAAAAAAAAAAAAAAAAAAAAGCATTGCTGCTCTGAGAAACCAGTTTTCTTCTATGTAAATGGTACTCATCATCTCCATTGTTTCTTCAGAGAAGACTAGAAGTCTGGCCAAATGAGAAATTGCTTTTCTGGGAGGCATCTTCTTTATAAATTGGGTTTTGGTCATTCATACTTGCCTCTGGTCTGGTCTGGTCTGTCATTCTACAATAGCAATTTTCAAATTCTTTTGGACTCAGCACCTCTTTGCAGTCTTAGAAACTTTGAGGAACATCTTCTCCCCAATCTCCCTTCTCCTCCTTTTGAGGATTAATTTATTTAAGCTATTTCTATCAGTCTTTACCCCAAATACACTGTTATAGTTCTGGAACATCCTCATGAGTTAAGAGTACTAAGTAACAACAGCCCTTTGAGACTTAGTAAACGGTCTGACCATAACAGTGCAGTGATGATCATGATGAGCCTTGTGATCCCCATTTCATTGAGGAAGAACCTAAGACCCAGTGAGGTGAATGAACTGACCCAGATCCCAAGTGTCACAGTGTAGACTTGGAACTTGAGTCTTTTGATTCCCAGTCCAATATGCCTTCCATTATACAAAAGCCATATCCATTACGGTGAAGATTATATACCTCCATCTTCATCGAACTCAGTGTAAGGTGAAAGAGGTAAAACGTTTACCTAAGAATAAGACAAGGCAGAATATGAAATTGCAATAAGAAAAGTAAAAGACCCTTTATTAGTCGATTAGTTGGGGTTATTAATCACTAGCAACATGGAATGTTGACAGCACTAGCAGTGGAAAAAGGTAAGACTTGAGTTAGTACTCAGAATTCTTGCATTTCAGTTCTGAAAGTACCAATTACTCTGTGACCTTTAGTAAGGTATCTGATTTCTCTGGGTCTTTTTTTTTTTTAAACTGTAAAATGAGGGAGTTAATTTAGATTTCAGCTTATTAAACTGCTGGTTTCATAACTGAATGTAGGGGTCATGAAATTATGATTTATTATCAGTAAATATTTGATGTGTGTACCTATTTTATATACCTACGTAGCCAGGGATGCATAAAAATTTCCCAGATGAAAAGGGGTCATCAGTGGAAAAAATTTAAGGAGCATTGGTCTAGTTGACGTCCAATATCCCTTCCTGCTCTTAATCTCTGATCTGAGCTCAGGTGAAAGATAGGTCACTTATCACTAATTAGATCAGGAAGATCTTCACATGTGAGGCGGACCATATGGGATGCTTGGGATTTGAACAAGAAAGGCATATTATAGAGGAATACATTTTAGTTTACCAGTGTTTCTTTTTTTAAATTAACAATAATTTAAAAATCTTAAACTTTTCTTGTTAAGCATAAAGATTTCAACAAATAAGCAAAAATAAAAGCTAGAACTTTTAAACCAAAAAAGATTATTAGGTACCAAACATGCTCACAAACTCATAAACATGCTCTCAGTTTGATTGTGACCCTAACTCTAAAAGTCTTTGTACTGAATCTTTTAATCTAGTGATCACATCTTGTAACCCTTTCTGGGTTTGTTGCCTTTAATTTCAATTTTAGTGCATAAATAATGTTTCAATTTTGTTTTCTTCATTCTGTATGACTTCCTAGAAGAGTTCTCTCTCTTTTTTTTTTTTAATGAAAACTTTAACTTCATCATTACTTATGGAATAGGAGTCATAGAAATATAGAAGTTTAAAGTTACGGAGTCTTAATGGCCATCTAAGGGATCCTTTAGATCTCAGTAGCCACCCAGTTCTCAAAGCCCCTTTTTAACATACGAACAAATGCCTTTGCTTGAAATCTGGACTGCTACTCAGAAAGTGGTGGATATAGGGTGAGATGTGGGCAAGAAAGCATGAATGGATGGATGGAATGGAATGACAGAATGGCAGATAAGAATGCTGCCTTCCATGAAGCTTTTCTAGCTGATTTGCCTTGAGCCCTTAGACCATCTCTAAGACTTATCTCATAATTCCAGAACTTTTGTTAGAGGGTGAAGGACAAGATTTCATGGATTTAACCCTGCCCTGAGATTAGGGATTGTTTCATTCTATGTATTTGTATCCCAGGTCCTAGGCTCATACTTGAAGTAACAGCTTAAAAAATGCTTGTTTGATTGAAAATGTTTTTTGATGAAAATATTTTGTCTCTCACATCTTCTTTGATTAAGAGAATTTAAAGAAATCCACTCACATTTTTACAGTACTTGATTGTTACAAGCACTTTTTCTCAAAATCATTTCCCAAGATAGGGAGTGTAGATATTATTGTTGTTGTTGTTATATAAAATATGGAAGTTAAAGGATCTTAATCTCTGATCCACGCTTAGGTGAAAGATAGGTCACTTGTCACTAAATAGATAAGGAAGATCTTCAGATGTGAGGCAGACCATATGGGACGCTTGGGATTTGAACAAGAAAGACATTATAGAGGAGTACTTTTTAGTTTGCTAGTGTTTCTTTTCTTTTTTTTTTTTTTTTAATTAACAATAAGGATCACACATTTAATAAGTATCAGAGCAGATACTCTAGCCTCTGTTTTCTGACTTCTTGACCAAGGATCTTTTTTTTACCATTCTACAGTGTTAATACATGCCCTTGCAGAAAATAACAAGTCACCCCTGTCTGATAAGATGTCACAGGTGTATCCTTATATGAGAAAAAAATAACATATTTTATCTTGACTTATATCATAAGTAGCATTTGAGTTCCTGTTATGTGCAAAGCATTCAAGCTGGTCAAGATATCCTTGGTTACAACAGTACTGTGTACAGCAGTAATGGCTGGATATCTTTATCTTAAGTAACTATTTTAAATAACTTTGGATGAATTTTTAATAGAAAGTTGATCATTTTCATTATTGATAAAAAAGTGGAAAAAAGCAATTCTCCACTTTTTCTTAATTTTTTGCTCAAAGTAAGAAAGGCCCTTCTTAGAAAATATTAAACTCTCCCAAAACAAACAGTTCATTGAAGATAAATGATGATCCCTTTTTGCCAAGACAATGTTATAAATGTTTTAAAATAACCCATCATGTTTTAATAGTACACAAAAGTGCAGTATTTCATATTTGGGAAGCAAGACATATGAGTATATTGTTGTGTGGGGTACAGGTGAAGAAAGGAGCCAGAGCCTTGCTTGTTTTTCTTTTTGTTCATTCATTTGAATCATGAAAATCCTCTGGGAGTTATATCACAGAGTAGATCCTTTATGTTCTCCCAGCACCCCCTCTTTTTCTCGCCTTTTCACTGCTCAAGAGGTTAAAGACCCCAGTCTTTTAATGTCAAGGAACCATGTCAAGCATTGTCCTCCACATTGGCTTAATGAACTCCCACAGATTTGTAATGGTTTTCGAGAACCGTTTTACTCAATCCAAAGCCTGAATATAGTCAAAGGAGTTCTTTGTAAATAAAATTTGTAATGGATATGGACTAGGTTTTTAGAGTCATTGAAAATAACCCCCCAAAATGTCATTAGACAGTTACTGTAATTTATGTGAATAACATGACAATTAATTTTACATTATAAAAAATTAATACTGTTAACTTTGAACCCAAGGTCAAAATATTAAGGATTTGCTAAGAGGCCAAATATAGTTTCTCTCTCATACCCTTCTTTCATCATTTTTCTTTTTTGGCATATTAGACAATCTTATGATTTGTGGTGTGAAATGGTACCTTAGAGTTGCTTTAATTTGCATTTCTCTAATAGTGATTTAGAACTTTTTTATAATTAGAGATAACTTTAATTTCTTCATCTGAAAATGTTTTTTGACCATTTATCAATTGGGGAATGACTTGGATTCTTATAAATTTGACTCATTTCTCTATATATTTTAGAAATGAGGTTTTCATCAGAAACACTGGCTGTAAAATTTGTTTCTCAAGCTTTCCGCTTTCCTTCTAATCTAGGTTGCATTGGTTTTGTTCGTGCAAAAACTTTTAAATTTAATATAGCCAAAATTATCCATTTTATAATTTTTCTCTTATTTGATTCTAAATTATTCCCATCTCTATAGATCTGACAGATTATTCCTTGTTCTCCTAATTCACTTATGGTGCCATCTTTTATGTCTAAATCATATCTATTTCAACATTACCTTGGTATAAGGGGTGATGTTGGTCTATGCTTAGTTTCTGCCATACTATTTTCTAGTTTTCCCAAGGGATTTTGTCAGATAGTAAGTTCTTATCCCAGAATTGTGATCTTGGATTTATCAAACAGTAGATTATACATCTCTCTTTCTTATAACAAAGATCATCAGCAGTTCAAATTATAAGCTCTTTCTTGTTAACATTATTTAAAATTAGTATATAATGTATTTAATAATCATAGTATATGACATGTAATATAGCATATAACATATGATTGTATATTATAATAATATATTTCAATTCCATTTCTTGTTTTGCACACAAGTTGCCATATTGCTTCTTGTGTGTTTATACCAGTTTCTCTCTCCCCCCAATAATGCATTAGTGTGTCTATTTCCTTATGATCCTGTCAATATTCACTTTTAATTATTTTGGGTTGTTTTGTTTTTGTTTTTAGGCAATTGGGGTTAAGTGACTTACCCAGGGTCACACAGCTAGGAAGTGTTTAGTATTTGAGACTTGATTTGAACTCAGGTCCTCCTGACTCCAGGGCCAGTGTTTTATCCATTGCTCTACCTAGCTACCTAGGTAGTTAAAAAGGTGTTTGTTTTTTTTTTAAATAATTAGAGAATTTGCTGCATAGTGAACGGAGAGCTGCCCTTGGAGCCAGGAACTCCTGGATTCAGATCCTTTCTCTGACATAAAGTAGACTGGCTTTCTGACTTGGGCAACCTCTCAGTACCTTGGAGAACATTCTCAAGTTCTTGAATTGCAGAGGATGCTAACTCTGCATTAAGAGGATTAATATGTTTTTTTCCTCATATATTTTCTTTCAGTTTTAAAATGCATGTTTAATATTAAGGTGTCCCGATTAATATTAAGATGAGTCTGACTTTACTGGGAAGGCCTTAAGTTGCAGTAAAGTCAGAGCTTGTGGTTATAAATAAAACGTTGATGAGAACATGGCACAGGCAAATAACATTTAAAAGTCTTCTGAGGTGCATTTCAGCTGTAGACTATCATAGGAAATACATATTATCTGTGACATCCTCTTTTCATTTACATTGCAACCTCATACACTATGACTATGACTGCTGCTTCCTCAGTTCTCCACTGTCAGACATTTCCATTGCACTAATTGCTTTTCAGCTTCCTTGTAGTGACTTTTGCAGTCATTTTTTTCAAACATGGGAACATGTTCCTTCTAAAGTATAGACTATTTAGAAAACTAATAAAAATGTAGTAGTCACGAATTAAGGACTTCTGCCATGCAAAGTCCTCTGTGAAATACTGAGAATATGAAGTGGAATTAAGAGACAGGATCTTACAATCTAACAGAGGAACCCTTTACTTGGGAAGCCTGGAAGTAGTAATTTCCTTTATCTTTTTGTGTCATGTTTGTTTGTGGCTGTATTCTTTTATATATTAGTATCTATATACACAGAAATATGCATGTATATTTGCATATTGATCTCCACACATGTACATATGTGTCAGTAGATAAGTTGGTAGATATTAGTGTATTTAAATTATTACTCATCTCATTCTTCTTATCTTTTATAATGGAATTCAGATAGAAACAGAAACAGTTGTTCGCTTGTAAATTTCTTTTATATTTAATGTTTTACAGATTTTTGCAAAGATGGATAAAATTGCCTTTTTTTTTCTTGGTTAAAAGTGTTAGACTCTCTTTAGACTCACTCAAAGAATTCTTGGTTCAAGTAGAGAAACATTCAGAAAAGTTGGGGATTTTTATCCAATTAGGTATCTGCTGTTAGGTCTCTGATTTGAAAGCTTTTCAACCCAAGTGGTGTGGAGAACATGAATATTTAGTATGATAACACATATTCATAACTTGCTCTGAAGTGTTTTTTGATGGGTTAATGTTCTGTTCAAAGAATGGTGAGCAACTCATTGGGTTGGATAGTAATGGTGGTTGCACTATAATTCATGGGTTAAGTTCTTCTAGATTTTTGAGGTCTATATTTATAGTATGGAAATGTCTTCAGTCCATTACAGAGAGTGCTAGCTGCTTGGTCAAGTCTCTTTAAGCATTTTGCAGACATTAAATTTTGAGAGCCTTGAATGGTGTGTTACAAATTTTCTTGCATAAACTGTTAATTACTAGGTCTTTTTGGTTCTCAAATGTAATCTTTAGCAGGTAGAGAACTAGAACTAGATCAGAAAGAGCTGAGTTCAAATCTAACCTCAGACACAGTTTGGGTGACTGGGCAATTGACTTGATCCCTGTCCTGGTTTTCTCATTTGTAAAATGGAGATAATAATAGCATCTTCTTCCCAGAATTGTTGTGAGAATAATCTGAGATAACAATTTAAAATTGCTTGGTAGATCTTAAAATACCAGGTGAATGTTATTGCTATTATTGTAATTAATTGTGAGGTGATACAATGGATAGCATGCCAGGACTGGAATTAGGTAGGCTCATCTTCCTGGGTTCAAATCTGACACCATAGACACACACTGTCACCCTGGGCAAGTCATTTACCCCATTTGACTCAGTTTCCTCATTTGTAAAATGAGTTGTAGGAGGAAATGGCAAACCACTCACTATCTCTGCCAAGAAAATCCCAAATGGGGTCGTATAGAGTTGGAAAATCACTGAATAATAAATTCTCCATTTCCTGCTTCAGGAAAGTCTGGTAGAAAACAGCTCTTGACCTGATTTGTGAGGGTTTTTCTGTTACATGTTGTTCTTTTTCCTTGCCTCTTAGTTGTACAAAAGTTTCTCAGATAGTCTTTTAACCTCCAATTTGATCATTACAATTATTTTCTGTCTTTTACACCTAGTTGGAAAAGTCCAAGCTTTAGTGACATTGTTTGCCATGTCAGTGTTGAGTGTAGTCTAGGGATATAGCCTCTAAATTGGTAATTTACTTGATTTCACTACATACTTGTCATGGTGACAACTGACACAGAGAAAGCATTCATTGTTAGTGCTGATCATTACAAGTGGCAAAATGGAGGAACTGAATTCCAGGGTCTAAGAATTTTTACCCCATTTTCCAGGTTGCATTTAAAAAATTAATATTGACTATAAGCCTAAATGATAAATTATATTTATTGTCCAAAGACTTACAATATCTGCATTTATCAACAGGCCAAATGTATCATAAGGCAATACATTTTTGGCCAAGACACACCGTTACAAACTTTCTACCAAGTTCATGGAATGTAAACTCTTGAGACAGAGACAATTATATTTTTGTCAGTTTTGCAAATGCTTAGCATAATGCCTTGTATGAAGTAGATATTTAACATATGTTTGTTGAATGAGGGATTGTGTTATCTACAAAATTGTGGGCCTTTGAAGTTTTAGAGAAGTTTTGAATTCTCAGTAATTTCTTTAAATCTAGTGAGCATTTGTTTTATTTAAATGAAGAACAAAATTTTTTTCCATATTCTCTTGCAGCTTTTTTCTTCCTTTATTGTCTCTTCCATGGTAAGAGGAAGAAGCCAAGATTATCATAAAATATATAGCACAGAATGCAGAGACCTTATATTTGATTCAGACCATGATTTACAGCAAGATATAAACAGTTTTCATTGGGAAGGCTTTGGGACACATGGAGAAGATTTGTAGCTTGGAATGCTATCCTGTTTGGAAAAAGAAGATTCCCAAGTATCTCCAGACTTGTGTTATGCACATTTGACCAAAGCGGTTTTTTTGTTTTTTGTTTTGTTTTATTTTTATTTTATTTTGCTGCTTCCCCCCAATAGTCACCTTTGTGCTCCAAAACCCAGAGGCAAGAACCAGCCATAGTGCATGCAAGTGAAAACCGTCTTTATTTGTGCCTGCTATATGGGATTCTTATATTCATAGCATATTGACATTTTGTTTGCCTTGGGGCCATCCTAGTTATCCTTTGAACTGTGAATCTAGTTCATTAATACTTTAGTTTTAGGGAGGATCAGGTCTATGCTGGTTTGAGGGATGCTTGTCTCAACTTATCAATTGTTTCAAAATTCAAAAGCTTCCAAGAGGCCATACTTATTTTAAAACAAGAACTAAGTTCCTCCCTTGACTTTGTATTCCTGGGAGTCTGCTATTGTGACCTGTCTCTAACCCTGCAAAAATGAAAGAGATTTCATTTGCCACCCAATCAACTCATATTTATTAATAGATAATAGGCATTGCAGCAGACAGTGGATATACAAAAGCAAAGAGAGACAGTCCTTATCCTGAAGGAATTTGCATTCTATTGGGGAAATATTTTTTCACAAAAAAGTCAATCTCGTGTGTGCGTGCATGCGTGTGTGTGTGTGTGTGTGTGTGTGTGTATGTGTCTGTCTGTGTAATATTCTAGATCAATCTCTCTACTAGATCTAGAACAGATATATACTAGTTTATATAGAAATATTTTATATGTGATATGTATAAATGTATATATATATAACATATATATATGTATATGCATGCACAAACACACACTTACAAAAGTATAGGAATCTTTGTTTTTGAAAGGGATCTGCAGCTTCCTCTTATAGAATTCAAAGAGAGTTCTTTCCATTATTTTCCATAAACTTCATCTCCTTGAATGCCTAAGAATGATAATTTGTTTCTTGACCTTCAAAAACTATTATGTGAAAATGGTTTTAGGTTGGCACACTGGAAGTTTCCTTCTATCTTAGTGAATAGAACGAGAATAGGCAAGGCTCTTAATCTCTGATAAGTTGGGAAAAAAATACTTAAAGTTTGGTCCCTCATTTAAAAATCTTTTGACTTGCTTGTGTAAGCAGGCTACTTTTCAAGTTGAGATTGGTTCAAGGTGGTTCTTAGTGGCTCCTATTAGCATTCATATTTTTTATTTTGAGTTAATGTCATGAATGTTTTGTGAATTTGTGAACACAGCATCTCAGCTCCAGAAGGGATGCATACAGTCTGATCCATGCCATGATTCTATGGAGCCACATGGTTTCTGCTTGAGACCTCCAAGGAAGGGGATGCCATTCCCTGCTGCTACTTCCCACTGTAACCTCCCAAGAAGCCTCGGGTGTTTCTGAGCAGTAGCTTTCCTGAGACTGTGTCTAAATTTCCCTCCCCAAATTCCTTCCTTTACTTCCATGTCTGTCTTGTGGGTACCGGCACTGGAAGTCTAGCTCTGCAGTATGAGGAGCACCATATATGTGAAGACAGCTCAAATCTTTTCTTCCATAAGAATGACACATTGCCTTAAACATCCAATTTTGAAGAGTTGCATGCTGCAGTGACTAGATTCAGAGACATGATTGTACATGACCTTGGGCAAGTCTTGCAGCTTCAGTTTTTTTATTTGTAAAATGGAGATATGATTAACACCTGTCCCACTAGGTTATGATGGGGATCAAATGAAAGAACATGAAAGCTCTTTTTGGACTTTAAAGTGCTGCATAATTGCCATCATCATCACCATCATCATCATCATCATCACCATCATCATCATCATCATCCTGTTGATACAGGAGCTCATATATCCTTATTAAGTGAAACAAACTTAGATTTAGTTAAAACCATTGGAGGAGAAAACAAGGTTAGAGATCAGCAAGCTCCAGTTGCATCATGGTGCTTATCCCAAGGTCATATTACTTCCAAGTGCTGAGACAGGAGTAGACCAAAGGCTTCCTGACCCACATTCTGGTGCTTTCCCCCTCTGGACTGTGCTTATATGTTTCATGTATTTCTTTGAGGTTCTTCACCAGTTTTGCATTATCCCAGCTAGGCTTTAAACTGAAATTCAAAATTGGCAGTATATTGGGGGAAACCAGATGTGTGCAGTTGAAATATCGTGCTTTCAGGTCCAGGATTCTCATGGAAGGCTGCTGCAAATCATACCCTATGTCATTAGCCCTTCTCCTGAAAGAAATTGAAGCTCGTTCAAAAGTGCATTTTTTAAAAACCCAAATGATGATTGGAAAATTTAAGAGCCTACAAATACTCTCTGGATATCACTTTAGAAAGAAGGGAACTTTGGCCAATGCATTCTTTCAGCTAGTAGCTCAATACAGGGCCATTTGGGAAATCCTTGTTCAAGTTCACTTTCAGGCTGGTTGTAGCTGGAAGCACAGGGTGCGGGTGAGGGGAGATACTCCTGACTTTTAGGAAGGGAGCCAGGAGCTGACTGTGCTGCTCCTATACATTTCAGAAATTAAAAGGCAGTTTGAAGAATATATAAAGATTATTGCATAAAAGGAGATGAGAATATGACTTTTTAGAACATCCCCAAACCTTTAATAATCTGCACCAAAACTCAGGGGAGCTGGCCATTTCTTCTGTAACAGAAAATGAACTCTAAGGGGCTTGGATCTGATGATACTCATTTCCCAGCTGCAAGGAAAAAGCAGTGTCAGGTTTCTCCATGATTGCTTTTCTTCTGGAATTGCATTGGGGTTTTCTGAAAGGTTCAGACACACTTTTGCTGCTCTTAACTTCTGATTTCAAGCAAATGAATTTCATTTATCAATGATATCCTGGGATTGCTTTGGACCTAGAGTTCTTTTGTATTCAAGGTACTTCAAATCTCTCTTCCTTAGTGTTTCTGGAACAACACAGCACTGTGAGCTCTTCAAGCCTCTCTGGGACTTGAAAACACACATACACACACACACACACACACACACACACTCACACACACACAAATTTTTAGAAATATACATTTATGGGGGCAGCTAGGTGGCACAGTGGATAGAGCACTCAGGAGGTGCCCGAGTTCAAATCTGGTCTCAGACACTTAACACTTCCTAGCTGTGTGACCCTGGGCAAGTCACTTAACCCCAGCCTCAGAATAAAGAAAAAAAAAAAGAAAGAAAAAAGAAATATACATTTATACATTTTAAAAAGTATTATCATTTTCATAGCCTGTTAGATACTTGCTTTTGTCTAAGTTTAAACCAGCTTCCAAAGAGCTTTCACTCTGAGAGAAAGAAAAGATAAATGTAAGAATTTTACCTGAACCCAGGAAATGAGAATGATAAATAATAACCAACTTAATTAAGTGAAAGAAGCTCATGATGGTGGTATAGTAAATCTTGCTTGGCTTTTTTTTGAGCATGGTAGGTATTCAGTTTATGTTTGAATTGAATTGAGAGATAGAATAGAAAGAAGAAAGATGGGATGGAGAAATATCTAAAAAAGGGATGAATAAGTAATGGTCCAGAGATAATAAAAAAATTAAGTCATGTGCGATCAATCCAAAGTTTTGAAAATAGTATGACTTAGTGAACATTCAATATTCAGTTGAATGTTGTAGAACTATAGAGTTTTCCCAAAAAAGATACTAAATGCTATTGATGAGTCCTGGTAAGTGTCAAGTATTCATGTTTCCTTTTAAATGAAGGACTTCAGCCATGGAATTTTAGCACTCGTGTTAGTTCAGTTTCTCCCTTAGGTGGTCTTGTATGCTAGATCAGAGCATAATCTTAAGAACTATAGAACCTGTTTAGTCTTCAGTGGTTTCTCAAAGTAAGAATATAAATAAATCCCTGGGATCAATCCAGACCTTCTAGTGTCTACAGTAGGAAATGATTTGACTGCAGATTGAGACCTATGAACCAGACAATTCTCTGTATTTTCATTTATGGGGTTGGCAGGAAATCATCAAATTAAAATATAAAAATGGAAAGAAATCAAACTGATTTGAGAGTATTAGTGATGGTGTTTTTATGGTCACGGTGTGCCCCAGCAGAGACCTTCCCATCAGCCAACTTTGGCAGTGACTCACCCTTTATGATTCAGGGAGTAACCTCTTTCAGCCAGAGAGCAGTACAAGGAGTCTGGGTCACTCCCTTGTCCGGCGGCTTAAGTCTGGGGGTTATAAATGAACTGTGGTTAAATAAAAAAAAAAAAGTGGCTAAGAACTCCAGGTGCATATAATGTAGTGGAAATGAAGACTCAGTTCTGCTAATACAGAATTCAGTGAAGCATTCTTTTTCCAAGTTTTGGAGAAGAAAATATTACAGGTAGTTATAATAATTCTTTTTCCAACAATATGATTCACAATTTAAGCTGACTTTCTATGACTTCTTAAGAAAGAATAAGTAACAATAAAGTTTGACCAAAGGCATGTTCTTTTTAGCTCACAAGAAAGAACTATCCAAGCAAGAATTAACAACTTGATTTTCTTGAAATGTAGAAACTTCTCTCTTTTATTTTTCCTCAGCTCTGTGATCACGTTTTTAACCCCTCTAAACCTATTGTTGAGGTAAATTCTGAACTATGACTTCATTTGGACTTAAATCTCACAGAATTTAGTACCAGAAGGAACTTTCGGGAGTTATTCTAGTTGCATTGTTCTCCCCTCCTCCTCTTTTGACTGGAACTGTGCTTATTGATCTAGGTGAACTCTGGAGAAGGAAACACCATCTATTGATTCAGATTCATGTTATCTTTTTTCCTTTGTCATAAGTAAGCTGCGAAGGGACTGTGCTTCTGGTCTTGGAGAATTGTCTAGAGCAGTGTCACCATTCTCAACAAGTAGAAACCAAGGCTGCTGTTCAGTATACAAGCATTCTTGATGTTATCTGTGTTTTATTATATTTTTTATTCATTTTGTTAAACATTTCCCAGCCACATTTTAATCTGGCTTTGGTCGAGCCAAGTATCTTTTCATTTAGAGCACTGATAGTTTAGGTAACATGCTGAAGGTCTTATAGCTAGCATATATCAAGGGCAAGACTTGAATCCAGATCTTCTTGTTCCTTGGGACAGCTTTCTAGCCACACTGCCTCTATCTTTCAGGTTATACAAGAGAAAACTGAAGTTCAGAAAGAGAATTAGCCAGGTGACTCAGGAAGAAAGTCATAGAAACCAGACAGAGCTTATGATTCTTTTTTTTTGTTGTTGTTGTTGTTGTTTAGTCATTTCAGTCATCTCTGACTCTTTGAGACGCCAATTGTGGTTTTCCTGGCTAAGATATTGGAGGGGTTTGCCATTTTTTTCTTCAGTTCATTTTACAGATGAGAAACTGAGGCAGAGTTAAATGACTGACCCAGAGTCACACAGCTACAAAGTGTCTGAGGCCAGATTTGAATTCAGGAATATGAATCTCACCTGACTCCAGGCCTGGTACTCTATACACTAGAGTCCCTACTTTGTGACACCTGTTCCAGTATCCTTTCTGCTGTCCCACTTCCCACCATCCCAATCATGGAGTATTGCCATAGTAGACAGAAAAGGGCCAAGGATTCACAGGATCACAGCATTTAGAGCTGATAGGGCCTTTAGAAATAATGTTAACTCAATCTGCTTCTTTTTAAGATGAGGAAACTAAGTGTCTTTTCCTAGGTCACACAATGCATTGTAATGCCAGAGAAACTGAAGCAGGTTAGAGATTAGAGAGTATTTAATATTTTATTTGAAAGGGAGAGTTTTACTGGGACCAAATGGATCCATGGTTTGGTCCCAGGGCTAAATGAGACTATCATCTCCAAGAATCCAGCAAACAATGTGAGTTCTTAATGACATTTACAGGGGATAGACTGAGGCAAGGGCAGAATCAGGGTGCTGAGAGTGGGAACACAGGACTAACAGTCCACAGAAGCGGGATTACAGAATGGGTAGAGGCACCCAACATTCTGATGATGCCTAAGATAGGTCTTCTTATTTGGATCATCATGATTAGGAGGGAAAGGTGGTGTTGCAGGATTGAGCAGAACAATTGAGGCAGAATAATTCAGGGAAACTGAGGCAGGACAATTTAGGGAAACTGAGGCAGGATGATAAAAGAGAACTATGACACAATATAATAAATAGAAAAATCTGTGTTCTAAACTTTGAGTTCAGATAGCAAAGTGTATAGTCATTGTCCAGCCATTTAAACATACTGAATTTGAACTGCAATAATTTTTTTTTTTTTTTTTTTTTGGAAGAGTGTTTGATTAGCTGACTTCTATGTGGCACAGGCCCCCTTCAGCTCTGAAATGTGACTCAGTGGGAGTGGGGCCTTTGGGAAAGCTATCATCCCAGCTGAAGCCAATACCATACTTGAACAATTAAAGATGATATCAAAGCTTGTCTTAGCAAAGATCTGTTAAGAAATAAATTGTGCACTTACTATAATATCCAATCGAATTGAATCTTGATCACTCTTTGTTGTTGAATAGTCCTTACATAAACATAGTTATATGGTAGAAAGTGTATTAGATTTATAATCTAAGAACCTCAGTAAAATCTTGAGTCTACTACTGATTGACTTCTCCCTGAGCAGCTCCTCTTTTTTTTTTTTTTTTTTTTTTTGGTCTTTCCCCTGAATGGTCATATTTTACAAGTCCTTGCTTTGTGATTAGTATGAAAGGTTTCTGCATGTAAAATTTGACTATATAAGAATAGATAGGAATAATGATTATTTTACTAAAGGAATTTTTTCTTCCACTTATAAGCCTTACATGCTTAAAGTGTTTCTGAAACATTTATCTAAACTCAGCCACTGTGGAAAAAATTTAAAAGTCATTACTTTTACACTAGGCTTCTAATTGAGAAAGGTTTTATATTTTCATTTTCTTTTATCAGTCTAGTTAGTAAGTTGTTCACTGTTGTAGTTCTGCAAAATCAGATTCTGATGCTTCTTACAATGTAATTCATAAGATTTAATCAGTGACATAGATCATGTGAAAAACACTTCATTGCCAATCTGAGGAGGGAAAAAATGAGCAATCCTAGGTTAAGAAGTTGTCCATTTGTATGGGGTAATGGATTTTGGCCAAAAAAACAGAGTACAAGCAGAACTTTCTCAGAATAAATTCCATTATTTCATAAGTTTCATTAAAAGAAAAAAAAAAGTTTCAGGATTTGACCTTAAATTCCCTTAATATATTGTCTTAAACAAAAAAAGGTGGAAAACACATAACTACAATATAATACTTTGCCTTTTGATTTGAGATTTCAAAGCACTACCGAAATTCTTGAGTTCTATCCAGGATTAGCCATTAGGCTCGAGTTAAAAGAATTATAATGAGAACTCCCATCCTCCCTCCCTTAGGGAAGAAAAAAAGTAAGATGAGCAGAACTGTCAACTCTCTTTGAATCACTCCTTCCAATTCATTGCCGAACAGATGATTCAAATGTACCATTTTATCAGTCTGGCAAGCCTCTCCCAACCTGGCCCTTTTCTACCTTTCCAGGCTTCCTGGACTTGACTCCCTTCCATCTATTTACTCTCTTTCTTCACCTCTGCCTTATGGCCTTTCTGGCTTCCTTCAATACTTGAGCTTAAATCCCAAAGCCAAATTTTTGTCTGTCTTTGTATCCACAGTGCTCAGCACAGAGTAAACTTAGCTAGGTGTTTAATAAATGCTCCTTGTCTTGACTTGGACCAGCAGTTGAGCAGTAGTACAGTCTGTCTTTTAGTGATGATTTTTCTTTCCCTAATCCTTGTTTGTAAGTGTTTCCTTCGACATGTTTTTCTAGAATAAGCAGTAGCTAAACTCTGTACTCAGGAATCTAAATGGCTGAATGCCAGCAGCTAGCTCTCTGCAAAGAAAGCTGTAGGCCTAGCTTATGTGCCCCATAAACCATTTTCCATATCTCTACATCAGATAGAATTACCCAGTACTGGAAACACACTCTTACACCCTTCATTCATCAAACTAAAACAACACAATATTCATTTTCCCCCCTCAAGATATTACACAAGGAAACACTGGATATGATGTCTGTTCTCAAGCTTATGAACTGGCTGAGAATAAACCTTGATCAGCTGAGACATCAAATAGCAATAAAAGAACAGCCACCAAAAACAAAACAAAACAAAAAACATAAGAAGATTTCTGAATGGTGTAGTAGTAACTCATTTTTCTGTGGTGCCATAAGATTTGCAAAGATTTTCCTCCATTTTATTGCCTCCATTTTATCAGTGAAGAAACCAAGACCCATTAAGATTACTTGATTTACCCATGTGCTTTTTTCTTCAGTCATGTCCAATTTGGGCCCCATTTGGGGCTCTCTTGGCAAAGATAGTGGAGCGACTGACTGTTTCCCTATCCAGTTTATTTTACAGATGAGGAAACAAAGGCAAACAGGGTGAAGTGATTTGCCTAGAGTCATACAGATAGTAAGTATTTGAGATTTGAATTTGAATTCAGATCACAGCACCTCCTGTCTGCCCAGGGTTACCCAGTTATTAAGCAACAGAGCATAGATTCAGATTCCCTGCTCTAACTTCAAGTCTAGTGTGTGGGAGTTTGAGAGACCAAAAGGAGTCCTTGTGGCTAAAGTGGTCAGGAAACCTTTCTGGAGAGATGGGAGCTGAGCTGGTCCTGGACTGGCAGAGAAAGGGGAGAGAACAATCTAGAAGAATGAAAATGCATCTGAGGGGATGCTTACACCTTGAATCACACTCACCTGAAGCCATGTCAAGAAAGCTTTTGCAATAGTTAATTCGTTAGTAGCATCTTTGGAAATTTTTGTGTTTGTATTCTAAAGATTAAGTTTCTGTGATATGATAAAAATATTTAAAACAAATTATGTATAATTTTGTGGCCAGTTTTCCTCCCTGAAATTTTAAGGAAGAAATGCTCCCCATTAAACACACATTAAGAAAAATCTCTTAAATATTTTTGGATGCTATATGCTTCATGTTACATCTGTCTCTCTAGAACTCTTTCACAATCTTCTTGCATTCTTCTTCACAAAGGTCTGTTACAGAGATTGCAAGAGGTGGGGGGGGAAACTTTCAATAGAGTTCTATAATGGGCTGCTTCAGGTTGTTATTAGTAGTTCTTCTCTCACTGAAGGCCTTCCAGAAAAAATGTGATAATAGCCACTTTTTGTAGACCCTAAGTAGTAACAACTACCACAACAAACAATAATGAAAATAGCATTTATTTATATATATATATATATATATATATATATATATATATATATATATATATATATATATATATATATATATTACTATAATGTTTGCACAATGCTTTATATTATCTAATTTGTTCCCCATGACAATCCTTTAAGGTGAGTGCCATTATTTTTCTGTAATTTATAGATAAGAAAACTGAGGTTAAGTGAAATAGGTATCTAATATGTATCTAAAGCAGGATTCAAACTTGGCTGTTCCTGATCCACATCTACCCTCCCACTGGGGCAAGTCACTGATCTCTGTGCCTTGGTTTTCTCATCCTTAAAGTGGGAGCTAAAACAGTAGACTAAAGAGTCACACCAGGGCCCTTCTCTTAGGCCCCTTCCAGCTCTAAATTCGCTTGTTAACAAGCTAATTTTTGATGGGGGTAGATGTCCCCTGAGTGTCCTTCCTATCCTGAGATTCTGTGATTTTCATTGCTTAAGGGAAAAATCCTTATTGTCTTTAATATAAAAAGCCTTTTGTGTTTATATCATAGTCATGACTGCTAATAACCCTACCCATAGAGTGAACTTTTCCTTGTGATAAATGAAAAAATAGTGAAACAAAACCACTTGTCACAGCAGCTGTCTGACAGTGTATGCAACCTAGATGGATGGAAATAACTTGTAATACCCCAACCCTCCACAGAAAGGAGACAAGGGCTTTCCTCATGGTTTCACTATGTTAACATTGGTCATTGTAATAATGTACCGTTCAGTTTTATTTTTTAATTGCATTTTGTGATATTTCTGTATATTACTCTTGTTCTGCTTCATTTACTTGATATCAGTTCATATGAGTTTTCTCATAATCTTCATATGTAATTAGAGTTACATAAAGCTCAGCTGTGTAGCCTGACTCAGAGATAATTTTTATAGTTATTTTGAAGGAGATTTCTCCGTATAACACTTTCTCCTGGTTTTTGCTGTTGGCACAACAAGAAAATACTGATAAATTTTTGGAATTATTTCATATTTTACTATTAGTTAAGTTATTGTCTCAGTTCTTTTGCAGATTCTCTGGGATTTTCTAAGTAAATTTTCTCCTTAACTAGTATTTTGATTAATTTATCTTTTATTTGCATCCCTAGAATTTTCATAGTTATGTTAAACAGTAAGGGAGCATTAGCATCCTTGATTTATCCCCTTTGTTTATTGGGGAAGTTTCCAATGTTTTTCCATTGCAAACCCTCTCCTCCTCCTCCCCCCAAACCAAAAAAAACAAACAAACAAACAAAAACACTTAATTTTCTCATGTCACCAATATTTAAAAAGACCATATTTTAAAATTGTTTACAATTTAGAAGAACCTATTTTATACAAAAAAGAGATCCATTCAACCAACATCAGCAATTAGCCATAGGTGATGATAGGAACAAGAATGTCAGGATGCTAGTGTGAGAAGCAGTTCAGTTAAAGATCCCAGAGCAAAATACTGATAACTCTAAATATTAAATGACTGTGAATATCCAAGTAGTCTTGTGCATTTATGTAGCTGATTTTCGTCGTGTAAACTATGAATTTCTCCATGCTGTGGTAAGGTGTGTAGTTCTGGCCAAACAATATTACCTCTGCCTAGGTTTGCCTAATAATTGGCTTTGTTTCTCTCCGGAAAGAAGATATTTTGCATGATTCAGCTTATCCTGCATTCCTCATAAAAGACCAGAGATGAAACCAGATGCCATATACATTCATGTGTAAGAATGATTTTTGGAAAGCAAAGAGAAAATCATGTTTATGATAAATGTAGATTCATATGAGATTAGCACATGTAGATACAAATGTCATGAATAGGCAGTGTCGAGTTTTAAAAAAAACAAACCATTTATCATTAACCTCTTCAATTTGTTGTTTTTAGTCTTGTGATTGTTTGGATAAGTTCTTATAGAATTATATTGCTCAGTTATGAACAAGATTGTAGATGATTCCCATACTATTTGGGTGGACATTGCAGAATCTCCTAAATTCCATCAACATCTTTACTCATTCAAACATAATGAATGTGGTAAAGAGGGGGTCATTCAACTTTTTGGACGGTTAAAGTTAAGAAAAATAATGAAGCTAAAATTCCTTGACCTCTAAAAAAAGGAATGATTAATTTTAGGCTATATAAATATGAAAACGGTAACTATTTTTTGTAATAAGATGATAACAGCTTAAAATTGCAGCTCCAGTCAAGTCAGGGATACATTCATTCATTACACAATACAGTTTTGGAGTATATCAGTTTGGGGGGGGGGGAAGACATTTCAAGTGTTTGAATGATGTTGACAAGGGTGACAAAATTGTTTAGATTTTTGTGTGTTTTAAATTAAATTTGAAAAGGTTAGAACTTAATCCTTGTAAGTAAAGCATGTCCTTTGTCCATTCCTATTCTGACAGAATGAAGATCTAATTTGCTTAAATTGAAAGGGGAAATATCATTGGATAGTTTAAAGGGAAGCCATGGTGACAAATAATACAGAGTTATAGTCAGGTCAAAGGCAATAAGTGATCCTTTCCTACACCGTTCCTTACTTATAACATTTTCTGTTTGGATGGGTGTTGGTGTGACCCTCCACTGACTATTAGCTGGACCCAAAGACAAGTACAGGGAAATTAAATTTAATACATTAGCTCCATCCTTTAAGTATTTGTGCCCTTTTCTCCCCTTTTAAGTTTTGAAGACAGAATTTGAAATTATTTTTCTTCTGCATTATTGTAAGCAGACTGTTACATCTCCACTTACTATGCCTTGTTCCCAGTTTGGTGGGCATATGTGGAGATTTTCTTATGATTAATGCATATTTGTTGATCAAACAAATTTAACCATTCTTCTTAACTTTTTTGGATATTTTATTTTTATATTGTTGAAATCTCCCCTTCTTCAATCCTTCCCCATCCAAGGGAATATCCCAAATGACAAATTATAATAATTTTAAGAGAAAAAGGGAAAAAATAATTGCAAGATTGATCAATACATTGAAAAAAAAATCAGAAATTGTATGCAATTTCTACACCTTTGTGTAAAGTACACATCCACTAAAGAATTGAGGGAGGGGATCCTCTGCAATTGTTACCTGTTGATATTTTCATTGTTTTTAATCAAGCCCTCCAAAGTGCTCCCCTAAAGGCCTGATGGGGATGAACTCTGCAGGGATACCCTTGCTATTATCAGAGGTGTATGCATGATTTTCTCAACCAAACCCCACTTACAATTTTAGTGAAATGTCAGGAGAAGTATTCATAGAAATAACAGCCATGAGTCTTGCTTTGACCTTGGTATTAGAAGAAATGATTCTTTTTTCCCCCTTTTCCTTGGGAAGTTTCTATTATCAGGGTTAAAAAAGGTCTCACATTCTATATAGACAGCACTGATTTGGGCTGTTTCAATAGGCATCAAGGTTTATTATTATCCAGTTGTTTCAGTCATACCTAAGACTGTGACCTCATCTGGGGTTTTCTTAGCAAAGACCTTAGAGAGTTTGGCTATTCCCTCTCCTGCTCATTATTACAAATGAGGAACTGAGGCAAACATGAATTTCCCAGGATCACACATCTAGGAAGTATCCTAGGCCAGATTTGAACTCACGAATATGACTTTTCTTGCTTTCAGGCCTGGAGCTCTATCCATTGTACCATCTAGTTATCATTATCTGTGTGGTACTGAAAATGGTTATGCTTCCTGTTGCACACCCCGTTAGTCCCCCATGATTATATGAGGTGTTTCTAGTGGCAGTAATTAAAAGTCTATTAAGGTGTTATCTCAGCTCTGTTAGTTCACTTTTTATCATGTACAAAGTTGAATAACTCCTTAATGAAAGGTATCTTTTTTTTTTTTTTTTTTTTTGTCTTTATTTTGTATTATGTTTCAAATTAAAAGTGTATTAATAGAAATTCTTTATGACATGGGGGGCAGCTAGGTGGCGCAGTGGATAGAACACCAGCACCAGCCTTGAATTCAGGAGGACCCGAGTTCAAATGTGGTCTCAGACACTTAACACTTCCTAGCTATGTGACTCTGGGCAAGTCACTTAACCCCAGCCTCAAAAAAAAAAAAAAAAAAAAAAAAAAATTCTTTGTGACATGAATGGTCGAGTGAGTGAGATGGAGAGAGAACAGGGGGAGATTTATGTGATTTAAAAACAAAAGATAGGCAAGTTAAGATTCTTTAAATAGTGGGTCAGTACTAGATTTGGAGTCAAAGGTCCTGAGCTAGAATACCTAGGACCAGGATGAGGGTCCAGTGGTCGCTGACCATCTCTGAAGTACCTTCCTTCTCTATGATAAAGAGAAAAACTATATCCATCACCCTGATGAAAAAAGTGAATGTATTCATTGTCACAACTACCATTTTCTAAAGATTATTTCATAATTTTTTGCTATGAAGAGTTGACAGGTTTATGTTTCATTTGTGTCAAGTGTATTCACAGCCAAACAACTCTCAATTCTCTTGGATATGATCAGCTTACATCAGTCTTCTTAATTGTCACATGATTATTTTTCTACTTCTGTCTACCTGATACAGCAGGCCAGAAACAGTAGTTTTGGAAGGAGAGATGGAAGTTGAGAGGGGGAAAAAAATATCCATTTCAGGAATTTTCCAACAAGCTTCTCTTCTTTTGAGGGAGCATATGATTTAAGAGGACTTCTAGGTAATTAAAGGAAGAGTTGTTCCCCCCTTGAGAACACCAGATTTTCTCCTTTCCCATTTGTAAACCACTACATCGGGATTCCATGAACACATCTTGAGTGCTTGTGGTTGGATCGTGTCTTTTTTACTTGGCAGCTTGGGTTTCATTTTGGCACCCTGTCTAGATCTTTGCTATCTTTAATTTCTTTTAAATGATGCACAGCTGGTAAACCAGGCATGCCTTGAGACTCCAAAGGTGATAAAACATGACGGTTAAGGGGAAACAATATCAGAAGTATTTGAAGTATATTGAAAGGTGGGTATTATCTTTGGTTATAATCAGTAGCACATAAGAAGTACGCCTATTCAGTCTCTTTTAGGAGTTTTCCACTATCTTGCCATTCTTATAAAGGGGCATATGGTTTAAATACAATAATAGCTCATGGTTTATCCTACCCACGCCAACCATAATAGCCCCAAATTGGCATTTTTTCATTAGATTTCTGTCATTAACCACACTTCTGTGGTTTATATTTCCTGAGTCTCTCTATTTGTTATAGTCTGGGAACACTGAAGGAACCTGAAAATAGACATTATGGATTATGTCTAGGTTAAGTGTGTGCTGGAAGCAAAAGCAGATGATAGGCATGACCTTTATTTCTACAAATAAATAATACAGATAATTATAATGTCCTCTGAAAACATTCTTCTCATTTTTGTCTTCATCACGGGAGAAATGGGTTTGGTTTGGATTTTCCAAAGCATTTTGGTCTAACGGTTTAGAGACCTGTATGTGGAATGAAGGTTGTCTCCCAGAACTTAATGTCCCTCTCTAGTTCCATTGCCATTTTTGTGTGCATATCTCCAGGGACTAGCACCATGCCCAGGCACAGAATAGGCCTTGGTGAATTGAGTTCCAAAGGTGGCTAACTTGCAACCTTAAAATAGCATTTTCTCCTGAAGATGGGACAAGTTGGACAGTGTATTTGGTAAAGGCAGGTAAAATTAAGATCACACATCTTAAGGGGAAGCTTGTTTGGAATGTAAGTATCTTGGAAATAAAGATAAGTTCATTCATTGTGGCATTTAAAGGGCTGAGTCCATGAATGCTTAATCAGTACTTGAATGATTGGTCAATTCATTGATATTTTTAAAAAAATGTTTATTTAATATTTTCCCCCAGTTACATGCAAAGCATTTTTTTTTTACATTTGTTTTTTAAGATTTTTGAATTCTAGGTTCTTTCCTTTATCCCGACCCACAATTAAGAAACCACATGTGAAGTTATGTAAAACATTTCCATAAAAGTCAAGTTGTGAAATTCATTGATGTTGTAGGGGAAAGAGCACTGTGGTGAATGTCAGGAAGCCTGGGTTCTCATAGTAGCTAGCTGTGCAACCCCTAGGTCTTTTTAGCTTACTCATGCCTAGGGCTGGGCAGCTTCTTCACTAGACTTGGGAAGATTCTTCTTCCCAAGTCCCATCCCAGCATGTCCTTGCCCTTGGTAGACCCCACCAAGAATGTTCTCCACACTTAATGGTAGAGAACATAGTGTTATCATTATGTCTTCCTGGGTTTGTTCCCTGCCTGAGATCAATCTTCTGCATGTTATAGGGCTGCATCTTAGCAGCCCTCCCTCCTGTTTGCCCTGGCTCAATTCCTTCCTGTTACTTCCTAAATTGGATCAACTTTGGGGATTTTCTCTACCCTCCTTAGCCTTCTCTCAGGTGTTATTCAGTAAGAATGGCCATGCAGATTTCTCTATCTAAGTACATCTTCCACTATCAGGATTCTGTTTTTTGAACCCATTTGTCTTCTCCCCTTCCCTCCTTCTGCCACCTTCTGCGGGTTGCTGTGCAGGTTTCTATATGTCTGGAAGAAAGTATTATCTGCTAAATCAGGAGACTATCAGACACAGTCCATTTTTATTTCTGCCTGGCATCAGTCAGACTATCTTCTGATATCCTTGCAGACAAGGTGGGGAAATATGAACTGAATGGTAATATGGCTTCTGGGATTCACAGCTAACTGTCTGAACCACTTGAGACAAATAGAATTCTGACATACTTCTAAGAAGTTTTAGAAGTACCAGGGACTGTCTTCTGCTGGGAAATATGAGGTAATTTGAATTTCTGCATATTCACATTAGATACATAATGTAATTTGTTCTGATTTGTCTTTCTTTTGGTATTCCTTCCCAATTTGATTGGAAGCTCCTTGAGGACAGAAAAAAGAATTACAGTTGATTATCTATTCTAGCTAATAATGGCATCTCTCTATGAGTGACCCAAACTACCAAACATGTTCAGGTTTTTCAAATGATTCAAAAGCAATTTCAGGTTGTTTCAGTGTTGCTCAATTTGTACTGCACACTTCTGCTTTTAAAAAAAAATTGTTGAAATATTGTTAAAGTGATTTTATGTTTCACCCCTAATTGTACTTAGAGCTATGTTTACTCCCGTATTTATTCTCCATTTACTCATCTTTAGGGAAGTTAGATTTAATTATCAGTAGTCTTCTTGTGAAAGATACATTAGCATAGCCACCTCAACCTTCCCAAATGGGGTTCATTTAAGAAGATGAGTTAGTTGAAAGCTACATAGAAAAAAAAAATATTTCTCCCTTTTAGACATATCGTAGTATAGAGTTTAGTGTAATTGCAGTAACAATTACTATGACAAACCCCAAACTTCATAGGCGTTTTCTTGAAGGGAAAGGTAAGACCGAATGCCTTGGCTTCACTGACTTAAAGCAGTGTGCTGGGGTCTTTGGCATTCCCCCACTCATACATAGAGTGAGCCAGAGAGCTCTGAAGTAATCCCATGAGAACCAGTATTTATTTGACAGCTCGTAGAATAAATCTAAAAGCCCTGTAAACCTGCTACTTGGCTGCCCTTGTGGGTCTTCCCTGGGGATGAGCAGTCAGTTCTGGCTGTAACTGCTGTCTTATACCCGCTTCTTTCCTAGCTCTAACCCTGACTTCCCTGCTTCAAGTTTCATAAGTTTTGTTGACATCTTGATCCCAACTTTTCATGTTTACAGTCTCTCCTTTGACCTAATAGTCTCATTTCAAATGTTGCAATGTATGTGTACTATTTCATATACTTTAAACTGTGGTCAGTTATCAGTAGGAGTTACCATTATTTCAGCATCCCAGTTTTTGTTCATCTTTTGGCCTTAAACTTGAATCAATCTTTGGTAGGTGGTTCTCCTTACTAACTAACTTATAGAGAGCTCTCAAGGCATTGTTCTGTAAGGTCTTTATTAAATATTTGCGATGTTCTAGGTATCTTGAGAAGTGCTGGGGATACAAAGAAAAATAAGGAGCTCACAGTCTAATGGAGAACATAATTGGAATCAGACAAAATCTATACAGGATCAATGAGAGAACTGAAGAGAGAAAGCCATAATATAAATGGGTATCAGGAAGGATGTCTTGAAGAAGATAGCATTTTAGTGGAGACTTGAAGGAAGAGATGAGGAGGACAGCCGGAGAAAATGGGTGTTGTTTTGTGAGTAACGAGGTCTGCTTCACTGGATCTCAGAGTATGTAGAAGGTGTACAAGGACTGGAAAGGCTTATGATGGAAGGGCTTTAAAAGTAAAAGAGAATTTTATATTTGATCCCAGAGGTAATGGGGAGCAATAGGAACTTATTGAATAGGGAGGTGCCATGATCAAACCTGCCCTTTAGGAAGAGTATTGATAACCAAGTGGAGGAAAATCCTGAATGGGAAGAGACCTGAGGAGTAACTGGATAACTATTGTAGTTTAACAGTCTTGCACCAGGGTCCTGGCAGTGTCAAACGAGAGAAGAGCCACTGCAGACATGAGAAGTAGCAGAATTTGGCAACTGATTGGACATGGATGTGGTGGAAAGAGAGAATAAGGAGTTGAAAATGACTCCAAGGTTGTGAGCCAATGTGAGTGGAAGGGTGCGAAGGTGAATAAAAGGGAATATTTGTAGGGGAAAATGAGGAGTCCAAAGATTTAGGTTAAAAACATTCCTCTGTTTGTGATCATAGTGTTCAATGTTTCTTAATCAGTAGCATAGGCATTCTAATAATTGTTGTACACTGAACTGTAAAACAAAGCTTTCTTCCTATATCCAGTCTTCTTTGCTCCTCCTTTGAATATTATTCTATCAGGAGACTAGAAGTAATGCATTCATTTGGAAAAATAAATCTTAGTCTTTTGTTCCAGGGAACAGATTTGTTGGTCCCTTTTACTTCACTTCAAAGAAACTAAACATGTTATTTTGAGTGGGTTTATATGCTTTTGCCTCTATTGTTTAAAAAAAAAACACAACAAAAAACATATTCCCTTCATCTTGATAGACAGATGGTCTTAAAACATCTGCCTCGTGATTGAACAGAACTTTCTGAGTTATTGGAATCGATAGTTGTTCTCTTGTTTTCAGACCTAAATAGCCTTTAAAAAAAAAAAAAAGACAAACAAGTTTTAAAATAAGGGAATTTTTTTCTTTCACTAGCACTAGGCATCTTTCCCACTCCTTTCTCCCCATCTAAATAGTGAATGGTGTTATTTTGCTAACACTGCTGTGGGGTTTGTCACCATTATTTAGGAAGTGAGGGGAGGGGCATGTGAGAGGGAGAAAGAAAAGGAGAGAGACAGAAAAGCAGATAAGAGAAGATAGGAGTGAAAGGGAGACCCAGAAAGTCAGGGACAGAATATCTTAAGTAATTTTCTGGTTACTGGGTCTGAGACTCTCTCTACTTGTAGAAACAGGGAAATGGAAACTTTCCAACGGTTTATATCTGCAGTGGGGAGGTTTAGGATTAAGGGAGTCCATTGGAGTGGATGAGCCTGGCAAGCTAATTGTATCACCCTCTTGTAATGTATCTGTTGGGGACCCTGACTGGGTAAACCTAGGTAGCTCCAAATGGCCCCAAATTACCAATTTAGCACTTCTTTTAGACATAATAGATTCTAATATGTCTCATAGACACAAAATGGAGATTAAAACAAAAATCTCTGAAGCTAAACTCAGAACAGTTGAGAAGACTATTTATCTTCCATCCAGTGAGGGAACACGGAAGAACTAGTGGCTATACCATAAAGGATAATAACGTGAATACTTGGGTAGAGCTAGATTTCTTGTTGTTGCTTTTTTGTTTTTAATATTGTAGGAAAATATATTAAGTCTATTAAACATTAACAAAGAAAACCAGTTATATAAGTAAGATATGCTAGTCTGAATCCAGTATCAATTTCACCATAGCCTTTATAGATGACTTGAACAAAAAAACAAATTGAAAGCAACTTTTTTCATGGACAACTCCTTGTAGTGGAAGCCTTGAACTTGAGTATATTATTTAGAAAATTCTATTCATGTGGTCAGAAGAAATCAACTGAGGACATGATGTGAGTAGTATAGAATTTGGAAATGTACGTGGAAATGGTTTTGGAAGATACAAGAGGAAAAGTTATTAAGGCTTCCTATCCTGTTCTAGGGTAAAGACTCAAAATGCTTATATTAGAGGATAAGAAAAGAAGAGGAAATAGATTATTTCTAATACTATGCAACTTCCCCAATTCCCCTCTTTCCCTCCACCCAGTTTAGACTATTTCTAAAGGTTGGTTTGTTATGTATTTACTCCATTTAAAAAGGTAACACTTTAATAATTCTTCTAACAAAAATTCCAGGAAATATATTTTTGTTGTTTTATACTGTATTTACTTGACAGTGACTGGGTACCATCCCCCACTTCCCAAGACTATAAGCTCTTTGAAGGGCAGAGATTTTGATTTTTATTTATTTATTTATTTATTTATTTTTGGTATCTCCAGCAATGGTTCGGTATGTAGTTTGACAAAATGACTCCACTGGACCAGGCCGTGGCAAACCACTATGGTACCCTTGACAAGAAAAACCCAAATAGGGTCATGAAGGGTTGAGCATGACTGAAACAATTGAACAACTAAAATAACAACAAAATTCAGGCATTCAGTATATGCTTACCTGAGTAAGTCTGAAAAGAATCAAATAGTGTTGAGGACGCAAGGAAATTAGAGTCCATCTTAGTGGGAACACATTGCTTTAATTGATGCTATATGTTGAAGAGCTGTTCTTTATGGCACTGGTCTGCTTTTCAGTGCAGGATGTAGGATCACTTTAGAGTATTTGCTGTATCTTGAAACAGTCTTGACAGCTTTTTTCTTTGTGTGGGACAAGTAAACAGAGAGTTAATAGAATTGGTTTAGGTTCCACGATCCGCCATGTGACATGGGCTGGTCACATAACCTCACTCTGTTTCCATTTCTCCTTCCAAATCTCCAAATTTCCTTTTCTAATTTACCAAAATGTTATGAACATGAATTTATAAAAATGCTTTAGGCAGTTTTGAGAAAAGATGCTGTCTAACTTTAGAGAAGTACCATATCATTATTAATATTATTATAATTATTTTAGTTTATGGCTTAAGAATTAGAATATTGTCTTTCAGCTCAATTTTATGATGCATAACCCCAAACAGTATCAGAAAACCAAACTAAGCATGTGACTATATGAAAGACCTTCCTCAAATTCTTTTATGATGATCTTATGTATCTATCAGCAATTTTCAAAATCAGCATGTCATATGTCTTCTTTGAGACCTATAATTGAACAAACACAAGTATGGTTTGGGTTAGCCTAACCACTCTAAAAGTAATATTTATGTCTAAAGAAAAAGAAGATTATTTTTGTGATTCTCCTCAAATATGTTTGCTGTCTGAATTAATTTACTCCATTGGAAGAGGAGTAGCTGCAGTAGAAGAGGACTGTAAGCGGGATAGAGAATAAGCATTTATTGAATGCCTGCTATGTGCCAGGCACTGTGCTAAGCACTTCCCAAATATCTTATTTGAGAAGGCCAGAAAATGAGGAGCTCCTACTCTTGCTTTTAACCAAATATTTAGTTTGATATTGGATCTCTGGTTTTATCAGTGTGGGTACTCTCCCTCTCTAATTTGACTATTCTTCAAGAGTGGTAGCCATCTCTAGGGTAGAATTGGAAGAAAAAAAAAATTTACATCATAAATATTTTGTATTTAAAAGTTGTACATAATAGATTTGCAATTTTATGTGCCATCACTATCCTACTACGATACAAAAATCCTTGTTTTATTTCATGAATTAAAAATATAATGAAAATTTAAAAATTTTAAGAATTCATCACCTTATGCCCAACTTGGTGTTTCTTAATGTAGCTAAAGCCGATTCCTGAAGCCTTTCAAGTAAGGTGCCATGTGTCAGGGTATTCATTCTAATGGATTAGCTAACTGTAGGTTTCCTCGTCTCCCTTCTTTCCCTGCCTCAGAAATCCTGGGAACAACCAGAGACAAAAGTGAAAATCACCCTAAGTAAAATTACTAATAAAGATGTAAAATCTTGGAATTTTCTGTTATTATCAATTAGTGTAGATCTATCTTTTATTTTCTAGCTTGAACAACAAACAAATTTAAGATATTTTAAAGCTATTTTAAATGTATTTTAGAATGTACTTATTTCTGCTTTTTAAGTGAAATGATTTGGTATTTTAAAATTAATAATAAAACAAGCTTCAATTATCTGTTTTCTACAATATATTACATTGGGTTCTGAGGGAGATTTGAAAGTAAATCAGATAGGATCTTTATCCCAAAGAGTATATACAATAGTCTTGTTTGATTCTCTTTAATTTTTATTATTCTTTGGTTGTTTGCACTTTTATAGAGCATTCTTGTCACCTTTCAGCAGTTGCCTCCTAATTAGTGACCCTGAACCCAATCTCTCCTTTTTCAAATTTGTCCACTGCCCAGCTGCCAAAATGATAGTCCTAAAATGCAAGTCTGGCTTGTCTCTTCCTTGCTCAAGAAGGTCCCCATTGTGTCCAGAATAAAATACAAATGTTACTATATCAAAATCTTTGCTACTCTAGCTCTAGTCTGCCTTTCTAGACTCATTACACATTACTCTTTCTTTTTTTTTTTTTTTTTCACATTCCAAATTCTAGACAAATGCATGAAATTTCATCTTACATCTCTTAGGTGGGCCCCAATGCCTGGATACTCCCCTTCCTCAACTATTCCTTGAAATTCCCTTCTATGTACAGCTAAATGGCCACCTCTTTCACCTTGTTTTCAGTTTTCTATTACCATTTCCTTACCAGCCTCCCTTTTGTATTCATTCTATATGTGTCCACTATTTCCTTATTTATGAACATCGCCTGTCCTGCCCAGAAGAATGTCAGCTCCTTGAGTAAGATTCAAGCCCCACTTTTGTATTTGTGTGTCTGATCCCGAGCTTGGCACAAAGTAGCTTAAGTTATAAATGCTCATTGATTCATTGATATTTCAGTCTTATCAATCAACAATTTGGTCCAAGATGTTTATCTCTTAAGTCATTTGATCTGTGTTTTACTCAACAGGCTAGATTTATTGATTGATTGATTGATTGATTGATTGATTTATTCATTCATTCATTCATGCATTTATTTTAAGATGTCATTTCCTCTTTGATGTGGGGGTGAATTACTAAGCATGTAGCTAAATCTCATTCACCATCTTGTGCACTGCTGTAGAACCTGTTCATGCTATTTGTGTCCATTCATTTTGACCTGACAAAAACCCTTAAGACTTCCATAGAGCAACAGTACCATCCTGGAAGAGAGTAGGAATAAGAATGGCCCTTGTGTTGGAGGACATAGGAATGAATAATTAGCAAAACCATAGTGGGTGTGTCACCTCAACACACCACTTTTCTGCAGGATATTAAGGCTTACCTGAATCAAAGTTCTAATCCTATCACTATTTACAACTGCTGTTTTTTAGCTTCTATGTGCCAGAAAACTGCAAGAAAACTTAATAAGTTAATTGGCCTTTGTTGTTCAATCCTCTACCAAATGGACAGCTATAGAAATGGACTTGTCTTATGAATCTAGTACAGTTCAGTTCTTCAGTTGGTTAACCTGTTCAGTCAGGACAATACTTTAGACATTTAAAGACTTGTTTTGTGTTCCTTTTGTGGATTTCATTTGGGAAGTTGGGATTGGGGCACAATGAGGGATCAGTTAGCTTCTTCCTCGTGGGTTTTCTTTTTCAGCTATCATCCTTTAATTTTCTGTTTTCTGTAGGAAATTATATAGTGTGTGTGTGTTTGTGTGTGTGTGTGTGTGTGTGTGTGTGTGTGTGTAAATTATATAAAAAATTCTATAGGTCTTAGAGAAATGGTTTGAGAAGAAGGAATGAAATCAAGTGAAGCCAATATCAAGTCAACTCAAATTTTGAGCATCCTAATTCCCAGCTCTTTTCTTTCTTTCTAAATTTTTACATTTTATTTATTTAATATTTTTCCCCAGTTATATTCAAAACCAATTTTATTTTATTTTATTTTATTTTTTAAAGATTTTTGAGATCTAGCCAGGGCTAGGCCTCTGCTGACTTGGTCTGCACTGGGATTGAACAACTAAACTCATCCTGTTGCCACAGACCCTCTCTCCTGACCTTTTGGGTCCTCCCTGGTGTCCCCAGTTAAGAGGTCCAGAAGCCTCTAGCACTGCTGCCGATTCAGAGGTTTGCGACACTGGGGTACAGCAGGAGTTGGGGCTGGGCCTGGGCTGGGATTGCACACTGGGCTTCCACCCTGGTTCCACAGACCTTTTCTGCTGACCTTCCAGGTCCTCTTTAGTATCTCTGGGCCGAGACTCTGGAAGCCACCAGTATTGCTGCTGATTCAAAGGTTGGGCCTGGACTGGGTGAGGCTCTGGGTGCACCCAGCATGCTCTGTCCTGGGACTGCATGCTAGATTCCCCAGATTGCTGTCACAAACTTTCTGCTGAGCTTCTAAGTTGGCTTCATCTGAAAAATGCTCGACTGTCTTTTGGGGTGTTCTGATGTGCTAAAATTTGTTTGGAGTCATTATTGAAAGGAACTTGGAACAGTTTGGGGAAGAAGCCAGGTGAGTTCCTGCCTTGGCCCACCATCCTGGAGCCGTCTCGGCTAGTCCTTTTTGATGAAATGCAAAAACCTACCACCACTGCATTGCATTGCTTCTGTTGTTCATTCTCTTGTCCCTTCCATCATTGTGGATAATGGAGAGTTGAGGGCAGTATTTCATGCCAGTAAATTCTACATCACTTTTTAATGTTTCTTGACTAAATATTCCTACAATGAAATCTAGCAAGCATTAGAACAAAGTGATACACAAGTGCTGTGCATTTTTCTTGTGATTTCTGAAATAACATCACAGTTTCATTGTGAATTGGGCATTTCTAGTTAATTTCATCTTAGGAAGAACATTGAAGAACTGGAGAACATTGGATTGAAGGACAGTGGAAACGATCTGAGAATAACCAATATTCCCATATGATGAGAGACAGACACTATTACATGCCTGTTTCCAAAGCAAATGGGTAGGCCTAGAAATTGGACATGGTGCTGCTGTTGTTGCTGGCATGAAACATTCCATTTCCTGACTCTGGGCATTTGCATTGACTGTGCCATGCCTGGAATTCTCTACTTTCCCATTTTTACCTCCTGGCTTCCCTGGCTTCCTTCAAGATTTAACTGAACTCCCACCTTCTCTTCGTTATGCTATGTGATTATCTCTAATTTGTCTTGCCTGTGACATAATTATATGTGGGTTGTCTTCCTCTCATTAAACTGTGAACTCCTTGAAAATAGGGATTTTTTTTTTTTTTTTTAAATCTCTAGTACTTAGCATAGTGCCGGGCACATGGTAAGTGCCTAATAAATACTTTTTGACTTGAGTCAGAGAGGATGTATGATGTAGTGCTTCTCACACAGCACATCATTTAATCAATATTTGTCAAGTTGAATTGAAAAGAGAGCCAAACTGGAAATCAAGACACCTGGGTTTTAATGAAGACCTTTTCACTAAACAGGCTGGAAGGCCTCTGGTTGGACTATATAGCTCTCAATATCCCTTGTCACACTGAAAAGTAGAGGTGGTGTTGTACACTGGGAAAAGGGGATGGTGACATTGGTAGAGGGTAGGGAACAGAAAATGAAAAAGTGAGTATTTTCCTTGGGAAAGATTTTAGTTTTCCTGTTTGAATTTTTGGTTAAAGAACTAGCTTCAGAGAGTCAGGAGGAACTGGGTTTGAATTCTGCCTCGGACATGTACATACTAGCTTTGTAACTGAGTAAATCAGTTTATATGTCCTAGACAACTTCTCCAGGCCTTAGGATGCACATAAAGTAGAAGTCTGTTTTGTTAGAGATGTTTCCTTAACAGTAATTCCCAATGTCAGTGAAATTGCACATTCAGCCTCAGTCCTATTTTTAGATTTTTTAGAAGAAATGAAAAGTTGCTGGTGGTTGGCACTAACACTGAGGATTTATGTAATCCTATAGTCTGTTAGAAGTAAAACTTGGTCCACAGATGATCAATATAAACTATTGGTAAAAGATTCTTTAATTAAATGCTATCACTATCTGTGGTTGAGCCATTTTCCACTTTCTAACTTGGGAAAACTGGATGAATGCTGATTTTAAAAAAAAAAAAAAAAGTTAACTAATTTTGAGTCTTTGAGTTTCTGAGTTTCTCCTAATGGAGGAATGGGATTGGAAGAATATACCAGGTTGCTGGAAAATCCACTAATGAGATACTCAGATCCAGGACAGAATATAATGTGACTTTTCTGAATTCTATGAATCATGTTAATTTTACCTTTACAATCACCGACTCACTCCCCACATAGGTGTTTAAAAAAAACCCAACAATTATTTGGCTTTTAATAAGGCATTCATTTGAATATCTGACAGTGTTTTTGCCTCCTTGTCCATTTTAAGTACTCCTGTGCCATTTTCTTTTTAATGGTAGCATATGAATGTACTGAACAAAGATTTTAAAAGTTGTAAGTCCTTCAGAGAAGATTTTTCAACTGCACACATCCATTTTCAATGGAAAAATTTGGGTTGAGGTCAGTGGAATTGAGCCACATCTTCTTTATTGAAGAGTAATTTTCAGAACTTCAGTATTAGGCAGTTTCAAAGCATAATAATGGTAGCATAGCACTTTCTCCAAAACAAGATGATACCAGTAGAACACACTGGTCATCACTAGGGACATATATCACATAGGAATTTGTTATTATTTTTAATTATGTCTCAGTCAAATTTCCATGAATTTTAAATTTAGGAAACCAAGATCGCTTTATTTTTAAGTGAGATTTCTATCTTTCTGTCTTTTATAATAATTAGAAAGGGCGCAAAAAAAATCCTTATTTATTGAAGAAATTATTGGCAGTGGTACAACTTAACAACCCATTATGTTTGTATAGCATTTTTAACTTTGCATAGTGTTTTTTTCAATACAGTATGACCTATCCCAACTAACACTTGTTATCTTTATTCTCTGTATTTTTTCTGCATATACTTATAAATTTGTAGGTTGTCTGCTTTTAGAGCTCTTGGGCTCTCCTTGAGAAAAGGAATCGTGTCATCTTTTCTATCTCCATTGTTGGGCATATAGTAGACAATTAATAAATGTTTGTGGATATATCAACTCCATCAAAGAAATGAGTGTTAGGTAGGGTGGAGGTTGTAATTGCCATCCAACACATGAGTAATCTGAGCCCACTAACATTATGCTCTATCTCTCCATTTAAGAATCTGAGTTGAAGCCAAGGCCAGAGCTCAGTCTTCTGATTCCATATCCCCACGTTCCTTCTGTTAAGACTCTTCAGAGCACACTTGTTGTCAGGCTGCTTGTAGAATGCTTCTCTTCTTTGTTACAGAGATAACTGATTGGAATGTGTATAGCCAAAAAGAACAGGCATCTTAAAAACAAAAAATTATTTGATTTTTAATGAGGTTTTCATTTAAGTATCTGACAATGTTTGTCTACTTGCTCATTTTTAAGTACGTTGTATGTACATTTTCTTTTTAATGACAGTGTATGAAATATACCTAGGAATAATTTTTTAAAGGGCCTACGTCCAAACTTGGCTTAAGAGAGATTGTTCAAATAAAGTAAGAAATGTCTGTTTTGAAATATTGGGTATTCTAGAGCAGGGTTTCTTAAACTTTTTTCTCTTGTGACTCCTTTTTACTTGAGAAATTTTATGTAATCCCATATAGGGTTGAAATCAACAGTTTAAGAAGCTCTGTGCTAGAGCAAGAGAGATTTGTGAGTGAGGAGAGAATGAAGGGAAGACTTTATTTCTTCCCTACCCCCATCCCCATGATGTTATCTGATTGCTGTTTCTTTCATTTGGCCTAAGGAAATAAGGTTGAAAAGCTGTTCTGTTAGGCCCTAGTGTGATATGGGCCTCTCTGGTCTTTCCTAGTGGTTATATTTAATTCTGGGTTATACCAAAATTTTTCTAATCCTGACTGGCTATTTATATCCAAGTTCAAATGCCCTGGACTTTTAGATTGGTTCCAGAGACTACACACTTAGATTATAATACTGCACCCACTGTAATTTAGCTCATTTCAGCAATTGTAGAAATTTATGCTTGTGTTAGCTTGCACTGGATTTCATCTTCTTTTCAGATAGATTTTCAAATATATTTTTAATGGTACAAGCATCCAGGGCAGCTAACTGACCTTAAGTTGGTGCAATTAGAACAGTAAATGGCCATGAAGAAGATGAAACACATCATTTCCAAGCCAGTTACAGTGTGTTCACATACTTGAAAGCAGAAGGAAAAAAAAAAAAAAGTTGAAACTGGAAAATTTCCCCTTCTTTTTCTAGTGGCAGCTTTCTCAGGAATCATACAAGTCAGCATAGGATGTATAATTGTGAACTTGTGTACTAGATCAGCATGTGTGAGTATGAGCCAATGTGAATTGGGATTCCTGTTTTGAAGGACATAGGTGGGGCATATGGCCCTTAATTTGGGTGTAGTCCACCTTACTTTTTTTCATCCAAATAAGCTTCAGTGAAATTAGCTGTCAGTTGAATCCTTCTGAATAGGGGGAAAACCCCCCAAACAAACCAAACTCAGGAAAAAAATTTTAAGTTAAAGCCAATTTGGATATGATTATGCATGTCATTTAAAGATAAAATGCTGTGATGACAGCCCTTTTCACTCCTCCTACTTCCTTCTTTTTCTTTGATCACCTAGGAACCCATTGAAATTTGAACTCTTCTCTTGGCTACCCCTATCTCTGATAAATGGGCCCTTCCTTTCTCCTCTCTTCCCTTCCTCCTCCTCTTCCTCCTCCTCTTTATTCAGGGCCATCTCCATTCATCCTGATCTGTATTTGGCCACTACACCCAGATGGCTCTGGAAGGGAAAGTGAGGCTAGTAACTTTGCACAGCCCTCTGTCCCTGAAATCCAGTTCACTTGCATGTCATTGACTCACCTCCCGATGGCATGGTGCTCTTTGGGAATGAAGGGCAAATAAGAAACCCATCTCCTTCTTCCCCCACTGTCCCCCTCTCCCGCAGCTCTTTCTTCACCTAATTTGCTCAGGCACACCCAGCCTTGACTCTTTTTGTAGCTTTGTTTGTGATATGTTTTGTCTTCCTTTGCTCTGGATTAGTCAACCTGTGAACATCTTCAGCCATCTCAGACCTCTGCTTTGTGTTCCCTATCATTGTATTTTGCTGGTGCCTTGGTGGCATTGCATGCTCCTAGAATGACTCTTCAATACAAGCATTCCTTTGGTGACTGGAGTAGAGTCTACCAGGGAGGGTTTTTAATGAGAATTTTTAAGAATTGGCCGTAAAAAAAGAACAGAGGAAAACTCATGGAGATCAGACACTTCCAGCTCCTGCTTTTGGAGGAGGAATAACTTTCCACATATATTGTTTTGTATTATAATCAGATGGAATCCGTGCTGGGCAGACATTTGCCTATTTTTCCATTAAGTTCTTAGAGCAATGAAATTTCTACTGATCCAAAGTAGAACATTTATTTAAGTTAGGACAGCAGCACAAACTGTGTGTTCAAGGACACAGTTCTATAATGCCCAGTACTCACCAAGCCACATTTCTCCAAACAAATAATATATTTTCCTCTAGCTTTTGGATCTATTTATTGTATAATTCCTCTTAACCCCTCCTTCACCAGACCTTTCCAAAGGGCTCTAAGCCATGGATTGCTCCCTCTTTCCTTTGAATTCATGGCAACTACTGGTCATTTGATTTAGTTATGATATTCCTAGTATAATTTTCACTAATGATCTTTAGCCTTCTAGTCCGTATATCCCTATTTTTTGGCTTACCTCACCAACTAGACTGAGTTCCAACTAGACTATGAGTTTCTTGAAATCCAACCTATTTTCTTTTTCTTTTTTTTTTTTTTTTTCTTCTTTCCCCTGTAAATAGTGTGGTAGACTGTCAGCACCAAGATGCTACACGTTTCCTTACCAGAAAGCCACTAATAACCTAGCGGCTACCTCTTAATGAAGTCTCAATAGACACCTAAACTTATTCCCCTCTCCCTTTCTCAAAAATTTCAAATATGACCTTAGCATTTGGAAAAAGTTTCAAAAGAAAAATAATATATACAAATTCTTTACTTAATGTTATGAATTCACGGTATGTATGTTTCATGCATCATTGACAGTGTAGTTTGAAGGTTTTTGGGAAATAAAATCAGCTTGGCTCTTTTATATTAGAATGCACATAGCCACACAGTACTACATCATCTGTATTGTGGACTTTCCATGAACATTCTTTGACTTACTGCTCGTCTTTTTTTGGAAGTCCTGGCCTTGTGTTTTTCCCATAAAGCTTTAAATGCAGTTTATCCTTTTCCTGCACATTATGGTGGAGTTAATACCTTTGACAGTAATGGGAGTTTGTATGTATGTGGTACAGGAGAGAGGCTATATAGTGAACAGTGTGTGTGTGTGTGTGTGTGTGTGTGTGTGTGTGTGTGTGTGTGTGTGTGTGTTTTATTTTTTTAAAAATATATACCAGCCAAATGTCATTTAAAAATAATTTAAGAAATGCACTTGAACTCAGAAGTATTTAGCATCATCCCTTGGGATCATTTGATTCTTTTGCTTAGTAGTGCTGTTTTTGGAATGCAGTATTCATTGTGTAATGGGACAATAAGAAAAATAAATGGTTCCAGGTGTGCTGAATATTAACTCTTTTAGTGATGATTCAGATGAGTTCAAACCTCATTCTGGAAAAACAAAAACAAGAAACAACTAATGACAAATGAAGATGATGAGAGCACCGTGGTTGGCGTGCTACCAGGGAGGAGAAGAATAATTGCAAATACAGGACCATTTCTTTAGAGGTTTTGTGCTATATCTAATGACTGAAGAGTGTTCAGTTCTATTGAGCTACCATTAAGTAAAATATAACTGGACTCTAGATGTTTATTTGGAATTAAAATGAAATCTTTGTGCCTAAATATTATTCAATATCATTAATAGTCTTCCCTTTCAGTTCTACCTGCACATGTTGCTTAGTTTTAGTAGTGGCGATTATTTACAATTTGTTCTCTGGGTTGTTTTTGCAGGTGTTACAAGGTGCTCAGTTGATAGCACTAGCCTCTGCTGATCCGGCCACTGCAGGAGTCGATGGGTCACCTCTCCAGGGAAGTGATATCCAGGTCCAGTATGTCCAGCTGGCTCCAGTGACTGACCACTCAGCCACGAATCAAGTATGTCTTCTCCCCTATTGGAAGTGGGTACATTATAATGGGGAGGTGGGTGTCATGGCAAGATTTATGGGTTTCCAGAGACTTCATAAAGAAATCTGCAAGTCCTCTGTTTTTAGCCAAATAATGATTTTGCAAAAATCAAAAGTCAAATCACACCAAATCTATCACATTAAGACTTTTGTTTTAGTTTGAGCCCTTAACATTGTCAGACCCTGCTGGCTCCTAAGGAGCCTGCCCTCCTGCAGATCCTAGCCAGCCTACAATCTACCTGACACATGTGGTTCACATGGTTCCTCTCTCTTGTGTCTTCCTCTCTAACTAGTTCTCCCTGGTCCAAACTAGGATATTTTGTTTCCTCATCCTCATTTCACATCTTTTGATCTTGGGTCTCAGATTCTTTCTCCCTTTAATCTCCCCTTGATGAAAATTTTATTCCATCTTCCAATGCTAGCTAAGTCCTCGTATCATTGATTTTGGTGTTCTTCTTGCTTCAATTGAGACCCTGGGTGAGACCTCTTCTGCTGGGATTGTCCCCTCAACTTGACTGTCCTTTGTTCTAACACTCAAATGGTACTGCCTCAGGTGATGGGAAATTACCTTCTTGTTGCCCTCATGACCCAAATAAATAGAATTTTCAGTTTGGAGGTGACCCGAGAGCTCATCTAGCCCAATTTATCCTGAGCATGAGTCCTTTCTATGACATTTCCAACAAGTACTCAGCCAGCTTCAGCTGGGAAACCTTTAGTGACAGTAAAATCACCATCTCTTGAGCAGATCTATTTCATCTGGGTGAGACTTAATTGTCGTTGAGTTTTTCCTTAGATTGATGAGCTTCTATCACTGGCCCAAGTTCTGCTCACTTAAGCCACCCAAGATAAACCTTAGCCTTTCCTGTGCATGACAGAATTTCTAATATTTGAAGACAGTAACTATTGCCCCATTCATCAGGTGGTTTCTTCTTCAGGCTGAATATTCCCAATTCTTTCACGTGGTATTCATTCTGACATTTTGTCGTATCATCCCAATACAACTTTCTCAACAAAAGTCCTAATTGGTTTAAAACATGGCCTCCAGAAGAGAACATTATATTTCAAAATGGTCTCACCAGTACAAAGGCTAATATAATGTGGAGGAAATTTTTGTTGATTTGACTGGAACAAAACAATTGCTTCCCTTTGTCTGGATGCTTTACTTCTGCTGATATGGCCAAAGATCACCTTGGCTTTCTTAGTCTGTCATGTCACTTTGGAATGGTTGAGCGTGTGATGAACTAAAAGCCCAGTTCATTTTCTCCTGAGCTGCTATGTAACCCTACTTCTTCCATCCTTGATTGGTGGAATAGTTGATGTTTTTAAATGTGAGTGTGGGACTTGACGGTGATGGATGACCATTTTATCTAATTCAGTTAATAAGGATGAAATATCATCTAATGTGGCAGCTATCTCCTTTCATATGATTCACAAATTTGATAAATAGGTTATCTATGTCTTTAGTCCAAGTCATTGATAAAAAAGTTGAACAGAACAGGGTCGATGATATTGTTTGGACATCTCAGATTGTATATTCTGTAGATGTATCAAACTCAGCGTGTCAAAATTGACATAATTATTTCTCTTCATTCCCTCCCCACCCAATTCTTTCAATTCCTCTTTCTGTCCTACTTTCCTGTCCCTCTCCGGTGCTCCACCAACCCTATGTCATTCTCAGCTCCTCATTTGCATTTCTTCTGCCCGCCTGCATGACATTGTCAAAGCATGGTGTTTTGATCTTCACAACATCTCTGTTATCTGTCCACTTTTTTGCTGTGTTGTAGGCCCACATTGCTGCTCCCCTGGACTCCAGCAGTCATTCCACCCTCATTCACGCGCGCGCACACACAGACACACACACACACAGACACACACACACACACACACACACACACACACACACACACACACACACACACGATGTATCTTGTTTTCTTATTTGTCCTCTCCTATCAGACAGGGAGCTCCTTGAGGGCAGCTAATCTTCCTCCTGCTTTGTGGGCCCCCTCCCTCCCATGCCTAGCCCAGTGCCTGAGGTAGAGTCAGTACTCAATACATGTTTACCAATCCGTTGAGATGGCCATCCTGGCTGACATCTCACTCTCCCATCCGCATTTCCCCATCTTGCCTGCAGAGGCCACCTTTCAGACACCCAGACCTATGTCTCTGTGCATTAACCTAATACACTCATCTAGTTATAAAATCAAATAAGGTTAATCTGGCATGATTTAGTGAACTCATGCCTGCTTCCCTGAGTGAGTGCTCACAGATTATCCATTTAATAATTCATTCTAGAATTTTTCTGAGGATCAGTTATGTTCCAGTCTTCACCTTCAGCCCAGTGCTTCAGCTCCTGTCACGGGTCCTTGGGTTTCTGGTTGGTGAGACCTCACCATCTCTAGCCCGACTCAGACCCCCTCGCTGCTGCTCACCGGCCATCTTCCCACTATGGTCCTGCGCTTCAGCCTTCACCTCCAGCCCAGCATGCCAGCTTCCTCCTGGGGGCCGGGCTTCTGATTGGTGGCACATCCCCATCTCTAGCCTGACCCAGACCCCTCTGCTTTTCTTTCATGCTGTGGCCATGCAAGTGCTGCCTTCCCCACACCTGTCCCCTTTCCGCCTCTCACTCTGGTAATAAAATAAACCCACATTACCATGCTTGCAAAGCTCCTGTCAATCCTTTGATTGTTCTGTGGCTCCATTCACTGTCCCTTTCTTGTATGTGTGGTCTCCCCCTCCTAGAATGTACGCTCCTTGAGGGTAGGGACTATTGCCTTTTGTATTTGTATTTCCATTGCTTAGTATAGTGCCTGTCACATAGTAAGTGCTTAATAAATGTTTTTGTTCATTCACTCATTATCTTGATTTGAGCATTGTGAGTCTACTCCATCCTGTTATCTGTACCATAAGCCTGCACTTTTCCACATTGCCCGCAGGGAATGTCATGGGAGAATCTTCATTAGATACCTTGCTGAATTCCAGATGTATGTCTCGATAGCATTTGTCTAATGTAGTCATCTGGAAAACTTGCAAAGAAAAGGAAATGAGGTTAGTTTGGTATGACTCCTAGTAATCACCGATTCCCCAGGTGTTCACAAATTATCCATTTAATCATAGAGTCATCGATCGTTCTTCCTCGAGTTGGAAGAGACCTCAAAGGCCATTTATCACTTTAATCCCCTTTTGCCTGTCCTCTCCTAGGGTTTTTCTGAGGATCAGTGGCAAACTCCCTTAGCAGTCTTTGACTTCCCTGACTTGTTTTTGCCATTTTTAGAAAATTGAAATATTTTGCCCATATCCATGACCTGTAGCACCTCTGGGTAATAGGTCCAGCCTATGTGCAGATAGGTAGGCATTTTAGACATTGATTAGTTTTTGCCTTATGATTCATAACATAACAGAATTACAACTTGGAGAAGAGACTGTTTAACAATTTTGTTCAAATTTATTTGTGACAGTGTCCTGTATTCCCATCAATTCTAATAATATTTTGTTACTTTGTTTTCCACATTTTTGCTCTAACTAGACAACTACTTATCCACACTTCCATTTGCAGCCCCTAAACTATCCAAGTCTTAATCTCAACTCCTTTTTTCATTCAAAAAACATGTAAAAAGCTGGGCATGTCGGTACTCACTTCTAATTCCAGCTAGAGATGGGTGAGGAGGGAAGCTGAGGCTACTGGATCACCTGAGTGCAAGAGTTCTGAGTGACAGTAGGACTAGAGCCCATGGGCTGTTCACACTCAATCCTACATCAATAGAATCAGCCCCTGGAAGACAGCCCAACCGGCCAGCATCAGAAGTGGAGCTGGTCAGAGCTTAAATGACATTCAGCTCTGGTATTGAGCCTGAATGACTGCTCTACTTCCAGCCTCGGTGAGACAGGGAGACCCAATTTCATTTTCCCATTCCTTCCCATTCCCTCCCCCCCCCAAAAAAAAAAAAGTATAATAGAAGCTTTCTGGATAAAATGAAAATTTTTCTAGACTCAAATTGTCCTTGGTGCAAGTCTTCAAATCTGTTTTTGCTCCCCTGCTGTTTACTCTTCCTTTTCATTGTGTACTTTGTTTTGCCCTTTTTCTTTTCCTTGCTGGTGTGATTCTTTGTTAATCCTGACTCCAGTTCTTGTGTATGCCGTAGCTTCTATTTACCCACCTGTTTCCTATCTTCTGCTGTTTAAGGCTGATCTTTAGTTCACAAGTACTTTTGCATCATCAGATGAGTTGTTGACTTCAGTCTAATTCCCTCTCCACTCCCAAACTAACTTAAGCATGTTCCTGACTCTCTGATAGTGCCTGTCAGACACTAAGCACTTAATTCCTTTGCTTCCTTCCCTTCTTTCCTCCCTCTCTCCATCCCTCCGTCCCTCCTCCTTTCCTCCCTTCACTGCTGTCCATAATCCTAGCTCCTATCATTGATGGCACTACTCCATAGCTTGATATATGATCCAATCATAGAATTTTTGGAGCTGGAATGAACCATAAAAATCTTCTAGTCCTACCCTTTCATGTCAAAGATTAGGAAACGGAGAACCAGGGATACAGTCACAAAAGTAGTAAGTAGTAGTGCCTAGACAGAAACCCAGAACTCTTTTCAGGATTGTGTGTTTCCTTGTTCTAGTTAATTCAGATACCTCCTTCCGTCTGCTTGTCTTTTCTATAGATTTAATGTTTCTCTCTCCTTTTTTCTGGTTTTTTTTTGGGGGGGTGGGGGGTGGGGGGGAGAAAGGGGGTATGGGAGCCACCAAAGCATAGATCAAGCAGTTTACATATTTGCTTCTTGACACACATGAAGTAACCCATTCAGGGTCACGTTATTGACAAAAAATAAAGTTCTAGGCCACTTTAACAATATATTCATTTGTAATTTTGTGGTGTTTTAAAGTTTAAGAATTTTATTTTTAAATGTACCACCAAATTCATGAATATTTTATAGAGTATTAGATAATAATTAAGTACACACAATTTGTTTGGTAACTACTTGTATATTCAGCAAAACATGGGCCTGGTCTTAGGGAAGCATTCATTTCAATGCCAAGTCTGATTTTGCCTTGGAACTCTGAAAAAAACACCACCACCCCCTCCATATTAGTGGTGAATTTAAGAGAATCTTTGGATATCAGTAGGGTTTGGGTGTGTTTTGTTTGTTTTTTTAATCTCTACTTATCTCATATGCTACAGAGTGGGTAATTTATCCCATTTCTAAGCACTTGCATCTGTTCCCCATATGACTGGCAACAATAGCTAAAGACACTTGTGACACTTTGCATTGTGTTAAGTTTTAATAGTGTGGTTAACCGCAAAGATTTATACCACACTCAAGATAAACTGGAAAGGAATGTGAAACATGGTAGAGGAATAAACTAAATAGTGAAGGGGAAAAAAAAAAAAAAAGAACCCATCATGAAGCTGAAAATGGTTTCCTTTGATACAAAGTTGAGAGGAATCTATATATGAAAAAGAAGACATATCGTCCTTATAAAATATCTCCCTTCTCCCCCAAATAGAAGAGGTAGATTGATGTAACAGAGAAAACCACTAAAATGAGAGGAGACCTGAATTCTAAGGTTTCTGTGGGACACCAAGCCAGGTGCCTTGTCTGTCTAGGCCTTTTTTTGCAGCCATAAAGTGAAGAGTCTGACAACTAATCTTTTAGGATTCTTCCAGTTTTACATTCTGTGATCTAGGATCTTAATTTTGATATATATCAAATGATATATAGATATAGATATATAGATATATATATGTGTGTGTATGTACACATATTTTAAAAATATATTTGGGTTTACTGTTTTACATCACTAGAATTTCTTTTCTTCCTATCCTTTCCCACAGAGCAAATATAACAAATGATATATATTTTTTAATTTTTATTTTATTTTATTTTATTTTTTTCTGAGGCAATTAGGGTTAAGTGATTTGCCCAGATGTCACACAGTTAGGAAGCATTAAGTGTCTGAGGGCAGATTTGAACTCAGGTCCTCCTGATTTCAGGGCTGGTGCTCTATCCACTGTGCCATCTAGCTGACCTCAAATGATATTTTTTTTAAAAAAGAAAACGAGGAAAAGGGGAAAAAAAAAAAAAAAAAAAAAAACAACAACAACCAGCAATTTCAATCACTACTTCAAAGAAGTCTAAAAATCTATGGTGTTCTGCAACTATATACTTCCCCCATTACCAGAGACAGTGGATGGAGAATCTTCTTTTATCTCTTTTTTGGGGCTATCTTTAATTCTTTTTAATTTTGCAACATTCACCTTTGATTGTTTTGTAGTTTTTCTTTCCTGTCTACATTGTTGTCGTCATTTTTTGGTTCATTTTTTATCAAGTCCTTTCATGTTCTCTGAATTTATCATTTCTTAGTTAAATAATTCCATCCCATCCTATATAACACACTTGTTTAGCCCTTCCCTAATTGAAGGATGTCTAATTTGTTATCCAGTTCTTTGCTACTACAAAAAGGGTTGTTCTTCATATTTTGGCAGATATGGGAAATTTCTTCTTATCATTGACTTCCTTGCCGGGGTGGGGGTATTTATACCTACCAATGGAATTTTTTTTTGCATAATTCCAAATTGCTTTCCAGAGTAGTATTATGATTGACAGCTCCACCACCAGTGCACTTAGTGTGTCTTCCCATAATCTCTGCCATCTAGATTCTTCTGATCTTTTGACTTTGCTAATTTCCTGAACATGCTCAGCTCTTTTTCTGTCAATCTTGTATTTAGACAAAAGTTTGAAACTCAATAGTCTTTTTAATTAAGGAGATAGGTTAGGGAAATTCACTCAGAAGTCACTCTTGACTCTTAAATCTTATATTTAATTTAATTACTACCTATTAGGATTTAATATTAAATTTTATATTAAATTCATGTGTCTGACTATAGAGGACTGAATACAAATATTCATAGAATTTCATAGGCTTTAGAGCTTGGAAGGAACCTTAGAGATCTTCATTTACAGATGGAAAAAAAACTGACAAAAAAGGGAAATGATTTGCTCAGAGTCACATAGATAAGTGAGAGTAATAGGATTTGAACACAGATCCCCCCATTCCAGAGCCAATGCATTTATTATTTCTTTGAGCTGCTTTTCCTTTCCAGTGCTCAGTTGTTATTTGAAGAGAATAAGCATTAATAATAGCCTCTTTAGTAGAATCAGTCACTATTTTATAATTATTTAGCAATTAATAAATAGCAAGTATTTAATTAGTAATTATTGATATCATTTGCTGATAATCTAAATTTGGAAGAACTTTTCTATAAATATTTAAATTTTTTTTTACCTTTTTAGTCATGTCTATCTTATGACCACATTTGTGGTTTTCTTGGCAGAGATACTGAAATAGCTGCCGTTTTCTTCTCTAGCTCATTTTACAGATGAGGAAACTGAGGCAAATGGGGTTAAGTGACTTACCGAGGATCACACAGCTAGTATATGTATAGGCTAGATTTGAACTTAGGAAGATGAATCTTCATGACTCCTGTCTGACACTCTTTACACTGCACCATTTAGTTTCCCTTTGTTTCCCTTTAGAAAGCTGCAAATCTTCTTTGCCTTAATTCAGCCATTCATTCCCCCCAATCTCTAATGCTCTCATTTGAACATCTAGAACACTTTTCTCAACCAACCAACAAATATTTAGTGTGCATCTATTACAGCATAAGAGGTACATCAAGGGAAAGGGGAAGGAATGAAAGTGGAATAAGAACTTTATTAAGTACCTGCTATGAGCCAGGCACTGTACTAAACAATTTGTAAACATCTCAATTAATTCTCAGAACACCTCTACAAGGTAGGTGCTTTTATAAATCCCATTTTACAAAGAAATTGAGGCAAACAAGAGAAGTTGCAATGGGGCACAGAAGAAACAGGAAGAGATTATACAATTATATTCTACATTATACAATTTCTTTTGGAGATAGACCTAAAATTGATGATGATGGTGGTGGCGACTATGATTTACATGATATTTTCAAGTTTTTAGCATTTTACAAGTATTACATCATTTAATTCTCACAACAGTCCTGAGAGGTAGGTTCTATTAAGGCAGCCATGCTAATACGTGTCTGGGACGATTTGAACTCAGGTCTTCCTGACTCCAGACTTTGACATTTGTTGCACCCTCAAGATATTTTGCATTAAAGTATTTCTTTTGTTAAGATACCTTAAGAGAATCTGTGTTTGGTATGATTTCACATGGCCAATGGGTTTGCATAGTCTTAGTCAATTCACTAAGTAGATCAGAAAGCTAAGTTTGCAATTTCAGTAGGAAAAAATATTTTCTTTTTGTATTTTCACTATATGATTTTCACACCCAGGAACACAAGGGCTCCCACGGTCCCTTCTACATTCAAACAGTTATTTATTTTGATAGTTTGTACTCTTAATAGGATAGCTACATCCAAAGTCTGCATGATGACTTGGTTATTTTGTTTACAAAAATGAAATGAAACTGATACTTGTGAAGTCATTGGGAGCCCAGCCATCTTTGATTCCATTGGCCCATCATAGTTATCGGGGGCATATTTTTCTCACACTCAAGGAGGAGCACAGACATCCTCAAAAACAGATGTTGAAATTGTTTTACTTAACTTCTTTAAATGTTTCTTATTCCAGATTTTCTTTTGAGGAGTTTTTTTTTAACATGTCAGAAGAAGCCTATGTCATTTTGAAATTTTAAACTTATTTTAGTTATAAATGGTCAGTTCTGGTGCTGTGGGTGCCTGAAAGTTCCTACTTATCTTCTGAGAGTCGTTATAATTTGATTAGTCCCCGAGCATGGGAAATATACCCTTTTAGACTGTTGTGGAAAGGGCTTTGACATCAGAGTTCAGTTCAAATCCTGGTTGTTCCTAGCTACCCTTCATGGATGACTAACCATGCACAGATCCCTTCTTTTCTATGCGTCTTAGGTGATCTTATTTTTAAAAACAAACTGTGGACGTCCTTCTAGTTTTAAAGCCTAGGAATGAGCTAGGGAGCGTAGATCACAGACGCGGAGACCTGAGTTCCAGTCCTGCCTCAGACACTTCCAAGCTGTGTGACTCAACAAGTCATGTCAGAAAGGGATAATAAATAATACTTACTTCCTTGTAAGGATGAAAAGAGATAACATTATGTAGCTGTTATGACAATGATAAAACATGTTACTTTTAATGATAGCAGTAGTAACATTACTATCTTGGTTGGGGCAGTGTGTCCTTGGCTCCAGCCTCTTTCTGACCTGTGTCTAGATCTCTTATAGCGGGAGTCCCCCCTTGCTCCTCACTGCAGCACCCTGGTTTCCCTGTAGATTTCAGGCTCCTTTGGCAGTGTGCCCTCTCTTCTCCATCAGTATTAAGAACATCATGTTCAGCAGTCATTCGGTAGTGTTGGGGAAGTAGACTTCTCTCACTCTATGTAGATTCCTGGAGGACAGGGGCTATTTCTCTTTGTCTCTGTCTCTTTCTCCCCCTTTCCTTCCCTCTCTCTCTCTCCTGCCCCTTTCTCTCTTATTCTTCCCCCAATCTATAAATTGAGGGAATTGACTTGCATCTCTACTGGCATTGAGTCTATAGTCCTCTGTCCTTCAAATGAGATAATATCTGTACAAAGTGCTTCACAAATCTTAAAGTGCCATCTAAATGTTAGCTATTATTCTTATTTTTATTCAAGAAAACCTGTCTCATTTCTTGAAAATCACTATGTGTATTTCAAGGATTTCTCTTTATCCTTGGAGTCCCTTGCCAAGGCACCCCACAGGTTTAATTTTTTTTAAAGTTGTATCTGTGTTACTATAGATACCATATATTGATTTTAAAAGTCTAAATGTATGTGTCAGGTAAATAAGAATATTGGATGGAGATGGACATGAGCTATTTTTAAGAAAAGAATTGACAAAATGGAATATGTCATCTAGATGAGATAGGATCGGGAAAGATGGAAGAGAATAAGCATTTACTTAATTCTTGCTGTTTGCCAGGCAGTGTGCTAAGCGTTTTACAAATATTATCTCATTTATAACAGCCCTGAGAGGTAGGAGTTATTATTCTACCTCTTTTACAATTGAGGAAGCTAAAGCAGACAGAGGATCAATGTCTTGCCCAAGGTGACACAACTAATAAGTATGAGGGAGGATGTGAACTGAGGCCTTCCTGACTTCAGGAGCCATGCACTCTACAAAGACCCAAAGATCAGCTTCAAGCTGTGCTGATTCTCATGTGTGATCTTAGTCAAGTCACCTCAGTTGTCTAATCCTCATGTCTTCCATCTAAAAAATGGATTGATATTAGCACTGATCTCGGGGCAGCTAGGTGGCTCAGCAGATAGAGTACCAGTCCTGAAGTCAGGAGGACCCGAGTTCAAATCTGGTCTCAGATACTTAACACTTCCTGGCTGTGGGACATTGGGCAAGTCACTTAACCCCAATTGTCTCAGGGAAAAATAAAAAAAATATATATTAGCACTGATCTCAAAATAAGCACCAAATATCAAAAGGAGGTAACATATGTTAAGCATTCTGCTAATGCAGTGACATTAACTTTGTATGAAAAAATAGTGCAAACAGAGAGAGAATTAAATAAAATGTCAGATACCCTAATAAATAAAAATAGTTGTACAAGCTGCATTTCCAAGCTCTTTAAGTTCTTACTGTACTGGGGACAAGGAGCCCTAAGGGTGGTTTAGTTCTATTTCTTTAGTTACTTTTGTGGTTCTGTCCTCATAGATGTCCTTTCTAAAAATTTCTTCTAGAGCACGGATGCCCTTCAGTCCACCATCCAGCCAGAAATGCAGATCGAACACGGTGCCATCCAGATCCAGTGAGCCAGAAATGAGGACCCAGGTGCTGTGGATCCGGTTGTCCTGGCTGTGCCGATTGGCTGTGGCTTCCATCTAGAGACTTAAGGGGGAAATGATCACCAGCCTTTCTGGTTGTCGATCCCCTGTACATGATCATTGTTCTGAAACCATGTTGTCCTCATGGTTTAATGCATGGGAGGTCAATATATATATACACACACATATATATATATTCTGTTAGAGTGCACTTACAGACAGTGAAATCCTCCTCCAAGGACAAAAAAAATTCTCCTGCGAAATCAAAAGTTGAAAAATAAATTAACATCCCCCACCAGCAGCACTTCCCATTCTTCTGAGTCATATACTATTGGGAGTCTAGAGAAAGATGGATGCAAGCACGGAGCAGATACTTTACTACATATAGAAAAATCAAGAACTAAAATATTTTTCATTGTTTAAATGGCTTTTTTTTAATTTGCTATGGTGTTTATAACAAAAAGAAAAAAAATTGGAAAAAAAAATGAGTGTAAGTATCCAAGGCCTTTGGCTAAGTGTTTTTCTGTTCAGTGTAATGAAAATAGGTATTTGAAAAAAAAAAAAAGACTACTAACAATTTTGATGGAATTGTTGCTTAAACTACTTTTCTAGGAGAAAATGCTATTGAACTGTAATTATGCATTTCTAATGAAATAAATGTGTATTTATGAGCACAGTAGCTTTAATGCTATTGAACATTAGGGGAGTTCGATTTCAGTAAAACTTGGCATTACTCCTGGTTTGAAGCCCATAGGCTCATAGTCCCAACCATTGCTTAGGAAATGATATTCTGGTGCCTCTTGCTGGTACTTCCAATATTTGTTCGCTTCATCTTAGAGGAAGTGTCATGACTATTTTGGACGGTTTCCCACATGATGTTTCTAGAAATGGACACAACTCTGTAACTGCATTTCTCAAGAACTCCTGTAAAGCTGAGTCTTTCATTTGCTTTGGGGAAGCATATATAAGTGGGCCAGCACCACTGGCTGCTTATCGCTGATGTTGAAGGTTAAGATCGCCTCAATATGGGTAAATAATACGGTCCTAGGGCACTTGTATCACATTCTGGAAGATACATTGTGATGGGACAGGGGTGTCTTCCCCAATTTCTTTTGGTCACTTTTGCTTATCTTCTAAAGCCTTAACTATCTGTAGCTCTGAAGACTTGAGCAGCAAAGGAAGTAACACGGAGCTCTAGGGGCCAGAGAAGTTAGTCCAAAGAGTGAATCTTCTGGATCACACCTTGTACTCTGTGGAGTCATGAACACCTGCATTTGAGCTGAAGAAGGGGAAACTGTTCCTTCAAAATCTAAATTCTTAGCACCAGCTCTGAATTCAGGAGGACCCGAGTTCAAATCTGGCCTCAGATACTTAATACTTCCTAGCTGTGTGACCCTGGGCAAGTCACTTAACCCCAATTGCCTCAATAACAACAAAACAAACAAATCTAAATTCTTATTCTGGAAATGGCATTGTAGGACCAAGAGTGGCCCAAAGCATGAATGAGATCTTCCCATCCATGTATCTTTCTTTCTTTTCCCATCAGGTGCCACTTTCAGCGTGACAGAGGTCAGAATTACCCATGGCCCTGTCTGCTGCCTCAGCCCTTAAAATATGTTCAGGGGTGAGTTTTGAGAGATGGAAGAACAGTGATTTATAGAGTTTTCCTCAGTTTCTGAAATGAAGTGACAACTCAGGTCACACAATTTCAGTGACAGTACCAGGTTTAAAGGCCTCATACTTGCAACTGGATACTTCCTGTCCAAATGCTATAGATTTTGTGCCCAGAGTTTCTGGTTCCCCGTCCAGTTCTCCACCAGCCTGCCTCCCCTTGTTACCCATAAAGGAATTGAATGCCAAAATGTTGGAACAAATTCTGTTTGCAAAACTACATCCTCTCACCCCACTCTGCACAGCATCATGGCAACTATACTATGAATTACATAAAGCTAACCTAATGTAAATTATTAGGGGCAGCATGATACAATAAGTATAAAGCACTGAACTTGGAGTGAGAAAGATCTGAGTTCAAATCCCACCTTGGACATTAACCAGCTGTGTAACTCTGGGAAAGTTACTAATCTCTTTGACTTAATCTGTAAATATGCAAGGATGGGCTAGATGATTTCAGATTTTTTCCAGCTCTAAATGTATGATTGATGAGCCTATATTACTAGATATATGCTTGCTGAGAAATTGATACTTTATTTTCTCTTGTTCCTCAGAAAACAAACAAAAACATGCCTTCTCTTTCAAGTCTAGTGTGTAATGGCAGTCCAGTTAAGTAGGGAAAACAGCCAAGCAACTGCGGTTAGCATCATTTAGGCTCGTTATGCTACATTAGCCCATTTCCTCATTGTCTCTTATCTATGTATCTGTTTCTGTCTGTGTGTCTTATCTATCCATCCATCCATCCATTCATCCATCCATCCATCCATCTATCCATTCATCCATCCATCCATCTATCCATCTATTTATCCAGCCACTGTGTAGGAAAGAGTCTTAGATTTCCAGTTAAAACACCTAGATTCCAACGGAATACTACAATGTATTCAAGTGATCATGGAGAAATCATTTCATCTCTCTGGCTGAACCTTAGTTTCTTCATCTGTAAAATGATGGGGTTGAATTAGATCTCCTGTCTTTGATCTCAAGAAGGGAAGTGAAATCTCAAAGTAAAAAACTTTTGATGGCTCTGATATATAAAATACATTCTGTTTGGCATGTGGGTTTTTTTTTACAACTTACAAAATAATCACCTTTTTTTTTTTTTTTTTTTTTTTTTTTTTTTTTTTAAGTTTACTAGCTAAAATAGGTAATGCAGGAGAGTCAGGTAAGCAGGAGGTAATGCCATTAAGTGCCACAAGGTGGCTGTCACCATCCATTACCCGCTGGAAGCCCTCATCTGCATCTGTTGGCTGAGAATCATAAGACTACTCAACGTGTAAGCATCCTATTTGCGACAGGCTACTTTGCAGTGCTTGGACTAGGAAGAGAATATAGAATAAATGTGGGTTAGCTTTAAAGTAAGAGCTTTATCTGACAGAGGAGGAGTGTCCTGGAATCATTTTTCATCTCCTTGTCATGTTATGGATTGGCAAACTGAGGTGGTCATTTTAGGTCACTGCCTTTTACCCGGCTGCTACATGAGCTGATTAAGACTAACAACGACTTCTCTGGTCTTTTCCAACTCAAGGACTCTATGAAAACTGAAGTGGACAGAAGAACAATTCAAACTTTTAGAGAATGACTTTTTTTTTTTTTTTTTTTTGCTAGTTTTCTACTACTTCTATCATCTACCTTCATCTCCATCTCTTCCTCTGCCTGGATAAATACAGAAATCTAGGTGCTATTGACAGAAGATAGTGGCCAGAAGAAGCAGATTGAGGGGATACTATAATAAACTTGTTTTGGTACATGGTGAGGTTGAATTACCAGGAGATCATTCAGGTGAAATTGTAAGGCAGAGGTGTCATTCTGCCTCAAAGAAGGGAGGTTTGAATAACAGATTTGGATGTCAACTGTTTAAAAATGGGATAGCATGGTGAAGGGTACTTCATCACCAGGTGGAGCTTTGGTATGTAAATGGTATCATTAAAAACAATGATAACAATAAATCAAGAAAAAGTATCTGAGTGGAGGAAATGCTTGCCCTAAGTCAGAAAGTTGAAAAGTGAAAGAATGTCACGTGGAGGAAAAAGGGAATAAGAAGGTCTATTGTATACTTGTTTCTAAGAAACAAACCTGATCCTCTTCCTGAAAGGCAGGATATTCTGAGGAGGAACCAACTCCTTGTTTTCTAAGGAATTGTGATGTAGTTCTATCCACTGGTGGTGTGAAGAGAGGGAAGGATCAGAAGATGGAGAGAAAAGCAGTAGTGGCTGATGATCTTTTGGCAGCTCTTGGCAAATCCCATAACATTAGAGAAGATAACGATCTTTCTGGGGTGTATATGGAAGATGTGATAGGGAACCTTACAAGAATTGCCCAGCTGGACAAAAATACTCTTTTGTTGGTGATTCATATGGGCACAGATGATATTACCTGAGAGCACCCAAAAGTATGAAAATTTGGATAAGAAGCTGAAGACCTTGGGGGTTTTATTACAATTATTCCTTGAAGGCAAATGACCCAGAGATGAAAAACAGATTTGGGGAATGAAGAAATGGTTAAGAAGATAATTGAGAATGGAATTTGGATTTCTGGACCTTGGATTGGACTACAGGAATATCAGGCTCTTAAAAGAATGGTTTCATTTCACCTAACAAAAGCTGCTAACATATTTGCAGGAAACATTCAAATCTAATGAAAAAAGCTTGAACCTGAAAAGAAGGCATGAAGAAGAAAACTCTTTATATATATTTACCAACCTGGATACCATAAAATATAACTGAATAGCAGTAAAGATGGCCCAAAGTATCTCAAGAGAACCAATTCAAGAAAGTGGCAATAATAGAATCCATGGCAGCACATATCTGAACACGGCAAAGTTTGGCTAAATTAGAAAGGAGGAACGAGAGCAGAAATCCTTACATGAGGGGGTGATTGATCATATTTATTACTGAGAGCCTAATAGAATGTATCCCATACCTGCCGGTTATAGAGTTGGAAGGATAGTCAAAACAAGGTGATAAATTAAAGGAGATTAGGGATGGATGACAGTCTAGATTAAGAAGATACAATTGAGAAAATTTGGAAGCAAGTTTTGGGAAGCATGCTAAGAGCATTTGGATGAAGATCCATAAATTCAAGAATAAAAATCTTGAGTCATAGAGGCATAATTATGAAATGGAAAGGGGCAGTTGTCTCAAGAAGTGGATATAGACACATAGGGAACTCTCCCAGTCAATTTGTATCTGATGAAATGGAAAAAAAAGATATCTGCAAGAGAAAAGTGACAATGAAAACATTGTTAGAATGGTATAACTAGGGCTAAAGCTAAGAATAAACTGAAGCTGTCAAAGGAAGCTAAGGACAATGGAAATGGTTTTGATTTTTAGCTGCATTGGAGGAAAGAGAATGATCAGAGAAGAAAGAAAACAGCTTTACAGAAGGGGGAGCAGAAAGAAAGATTTATTCAATACTTTGCTTCTGCTTTTTTTTTTTTTTGGCAAGGAAAATGATCTTTGGACTAGGAAGAGTCAGGGTAACGGGGGAAAGCATAGCTCATAGAAGATTGATTCTCAAGCTTGACAAATCAATGACGAGCTTGTCATTGATCCTTGTCAAAGGAAAATGGAAGTGGTACCACGAGACTGCAAATGGGCAAAAGCCATGCCTGTTTTTTAAAAGGGATGGAGGATGGAGCCTGGCAACCCTAGGCCAATGATCTTGTCTTTAATTCCTGGAAAATTTCAGAACATATTATTTAAAGCAATAATTATTAAGTCTTTAGGAAAGGAAAAGGTCATGGCCCTTTCCTTTTTGGACAGGGTTTTTGACATGAATCAAGGGAATGCTGAAGATTTAGTTAACTAAATTTTAACAAAACATTTGATTAAATCTTTCATACCATTTTAGAGGAGTGGGGAATGGAGATTTGTAAGCTTGATGATAGGATGATTAAGTGAATTTGGAATTAATTGAATATCCAGAGCCAAATCATTAATGGTTCAATGACAGTTTGGAAAGAGCTCTCTAATGGGTGCCTCAGGGATGCTTGGACATGTCTTATTCAATTTTTTAAATCATATTTTCAGATGACACAAGGCTGGGAATTTAGCTAACACTTCCTTGCCTGCTAAGGCAAATATTCAAAGATATATTTACGAGGTAGACATTAGGTCAGATTTATTCTGATAGAATGTAAAGAATTAAGTGTCAAGGTCTTAGTTTTAAATTAAAAAAAAAATGAATACAAAAGTGGGAAGAAGAACTAGAAGGGAGCATAATGAGGCAACAATTTTCCTGAAATGGGTCTGGCTTAGCGATGTACAAGCTCAATATGAGTTTGTGTGCTAGGGCAGTCAAAGAAACTAAGATCTCTGACTGTTTTAAGAGTCTGAGTCAGATAGTAAAAGTTCTGTAGGACCCTAGTCTGTCCAGACAGTTATTAGGTATTATGTACAGTTCTAGGAAACACAATTTAACAAAAATGTTGGTCATACTGAAGAAGATCCAGAGAATGGCAAGTAGGAATTTGAGTTTGTTGGTTGAAAAATCTGAGTGTTTAGCCTAGATAAGCATAAACCTTTGGGGGTGGGGAAGGATAATAATTGTGTTCAAATATTTGAGATACTGTCATATGGAAATGGAATAAAATTTATTCTCAACTCCAGAGAAATGGATAAAAGTTACAATGCAGTCAATTTAGCCTTGAAAAAAATTCTTCACAATTACATCTTTGTGAAAGTAGAGTGGATTGCTTTGGGAGGTGGTAGGTTCCCCATCATTGCAAGCATGGTCTGAGATGATGTAAAGCAGTTGTTACAGTGAAGAGGCTGAGGTTGCCTAGAAACCAACTTGGCTAGAAAATATTTGACTTTTCAAGTGGAAAGACACAATAGCCAACAGCAAATATGCTTTAGAATACAAACTTCTATGTAAAAATAGTACCAAAGAGGATGGTGGGAAATATGAGCCATATCACTTCATAAAACAAAATAAATAAAATCTGCAAAAAGTTTGATGTAACATTCCCCTGCCATATCACCCCAAGACCATTCATTGATGAAAATTGGCAGAAGGATAACAGTTGCAGTAGTTTTGTAATTATCTATTTTCATCTGAAATGATGGGCTACCAAATTTTGGCTGTAAGATATCATTTTCAGATGTGCTACATAAAGAGAAGATGAGCTTATTGAAAAACATGAAGTGGGGCTAGATAAGAGACTACATATAGTCAGAGAATCTATGCTCAGATAATAAAACCCTGGGAGCTAGTGGTCATTAAACTATCTCAGAAAGGGGAAGAAAAAGAATAGTGTAGAAGAAATCATAGATTGTCCCCACTTAAAAAAAAATTAACAAGTAGACACCAATAGCTATCCACCTTTATGCTCCTGAGACTCAAATGAGATGATATTTGTAAAATTTAAAATGCTTACTTTTGGAGAGAATGCGATTGTCTCCTTGAAAGGAGGGAATCACTTTTTTCCCTCATTTGTACTCCTAGTGATTAGCACAATGCTGGGTATATATAATAGATGAACAAATGCTTATTTAATTTGGAAATGGAAAATGCTTTTGAAAAATGTAAAAGCATGTAATGAGTTCTAAAATGAGAAAGTTAGTCTCATGGAATAGAGTGACTCAGGTGTGAATCATCACATCAGCATCAATCATAGGGGAAACCAGATTGCCATGGGTGAAGGAAAGAGAAAGAGATGATGAGAAGGTGAAAGTGTCAGCAAGTATGAACAGTGTCAGATACAGTGAGTTAGTGGAAAAAATAATAGTTATCATTTACAAAATACTCTCCACATAAATAGAAGATGGGTGTGCTGGAGTCAGCTTTTACCAGCTCATGGCCATGGTTAAATTTCTAGTGTGAGTATATTTCAGAAATTGGCCACTGGTTATACAACTGGGCTTAGTTTATTGTTTTTTGATTGTTTAGAATTAATCAAGTGTTAACAATGCAAATTCTATTTAAAAGTATGTATGCATATGCATCCTAGCATATTTCTATTATTCTATAAACTGCATTGCTTGAACTCAGTAGGGGTGCTATAAAAGGCTCAGGGAGTGTTGCCATCAGAGTGGAGACCTAGAGACTGAAGGCCATAACAATAGTAACGGTAAATAGCATTTATATAGTGCTTTAGGATTTTTCCATTATCTCACTTGAGTCTCATAGCATTCCTAATTATCTTCTCTTTTTTATTAGTTA